>NC_056739.1:1656918143-1657283143 GCF_019279795.1 Protopterus annectens
TAGGAGTGTAAGATGTAGGAGACAGCTGCCCATGTGTAGTAGCCGCATCATAGGTGATGGCTTAAACTAGCTGATTATATACTGATCATGTTGATAGTGGCATCAGGGCATATTGATACATGACTCTGTTTGGAGAGTGGGTGTCTGTGCCCAATAGAGCTCATGGTCCTGGTGGATATGTGAGTATATACCCAAAGAAGGAAACAGACCTGTAACCACTTGCATCATCTGTAATCAACTAACAGGATGCGATGTGCTCTGCAGAGGAGGATTGCTGCTAAAGGTAGCTACAATGTTTCTATAATAGCCAGTGTTGTCACGTCCATAACTTTAAATATTTACATGTGAGCATCACTGTCTAAAACATCTTCATAAGCAATACGTAAACTAAATACAGTACTTGGTACTTGTAGTACTGACTGCTCATACAGGCATGTCCACTAGTCAGCTACTGATGTTCCCTAATGTCAGCTTTGTGCAGGTGGCCATCCTGGGGGAATGTAATCTCTATGCCATGTACACTGCCAGACCCACCTAACACCACGCACCACACATTGTCTGGGATGCAGCTACAGGGGTAAGCTGGAAGGCAGCCCAGTCTACAGCCATGACTGGACTGGATAGTCATGAGGTGTAGGTTAATGCATGCAGCTCATCAACACAACCAACACATACCCTTACCAGAACACAGTAAGGACACACACACACACACACTACTGGAAATCACACACATTCACAGACATGTCTAAGTATCTGGCCAAACAAGTGACCCCCCCCCCCAAGCAGGAAGAGACAGACACCAAAATAAACAAACTGTATGACATAGTTTGCATAATTGTGCCACACTTCTGAACACATGACTGGAAACATGCTCAACAGTACTCATTTGTGAATGCATACTCTAGCACTATGTTACACACTGCCCTATACGAGAGCATACATACTTTCAGCTGCCTGTCTGCCATGATTAGCCACATACTCATACACTCAGACCACCTTTTGAACTATACACATGGCTCTGGCATATTCCATGTTGTTGTGCAGGACCTGTGATGCAGTAGCCTGGACTGCATGGAAACACATGTAGGAACTGTCAGGTCTTGTAGCCCATGTAGGTTTGTCCCAAGGCCTGGGTAGCATTCTGCCATTGGCCAGAATGATACTGCAGTACAGGGACAAAAGGAATGTATTCCACAATTGTCTAGTGTAGTGGTGCATGTCGCAGGGTATCCAGTATCTGTCGTCCTGGGATAACATGGTTGACAGACCATGATGCTTTGCCAGACAGGGCCTGCACCTTTCACCCCTGGGAATCTGGATACAGCCTAGGGCTCATGCTTACCCTATAGTGCCTTCATCATGCACGGTTCAGGTGAGGGTCCACTGCTGTTACAGGGACAACCAAGCGATAAACTGCGGGTCTCGCTACACAATGATGCATGTCACAAACACTATACAGACACACATATGTTAATCCCTAACATGGAGAATATATCTGTGCTGTGGTGGAGACATATTTCAATGCTCCATAGAGCACACCTGCATGGCCATGTTATAACACATACCTCAGCTTTTGCCCATTATCCTTTATTAGAACACACGGGCCACAGGTGTGTCCATATTCCTGAAGGATATGTACACCCTCATGCTAATTGCACTTGCATAACATCAGATGCATTATGCTGAGCAACTACCTTTGTGCCACAGTGGAATTCAAAATTCACCTTGAGACAGATCAACCACCAGGCCACAGACTTCCTAAGTGTCATAATGTGCTGTAATGGGGAAGATTAGGTCTTAGACAGAACCATAATATTGGCTAATCTCAACTATTCCATTATGAACTGGGAAAACTCCTCATGTACCAACACCTGTATTCAATGCATGTTGGATTCCATCAACCCCACTGACCTGGATCACAGTAGTCACACAAACAGGGCTAACAGTATGCTAAACATAGTTAGTCTCCAATGCCAATGTTATGTTTCCTAAGAGCAGAGTCGTGAGTGCCATGGCACCCATGCAGATGGACAATGCATGTGCAAATGCTGAATCCTACACAAATGAACCTTAAGCAGTCACATATGTGCAGAGATTGGCCATTGAAACAGAACCAGGAGTCAACCCAACAAACAAGTAGGCAGACTGGTGGTACCATGCTTTAAACTGTGCTACAGAAGGTAGTAACTGTTGTAAGAGTGAACACACATGAGTGTAGATGATCCCTGGTCAGCCTCAGTAAGATGCAGATATACCATATAAAACCAATCAAAGCTACTGTGAAACCAATCAGCCACATATTATGAGGCCAAGCTCAGAGTATTCTATGGCTGTTTCATTAATCGTAATGGCAACGACAAGACCTGCCGTGCTGCACAGCACTATGGCATGGAAAGTACTGCACCTACAGAAATAGCACCCCTTCATCCAGATAGGGTCTCAGAGAACCTAAACCCACTCCCACCTCCCCCCACCCCCAGCAGGTACACTTAGTAATATATCCATGTACACTACATGGCCCCTGTACTAATGACTATGCAGATACAAGCTGCATTCTCTAATGCCATACATACAGCTTTCATGGGACCTGTCAACATCCCAGGGTGTATCCTACACAAATGTAAGAACATTCAGCTATCCACATACACATCATGTTCAATCATAGCTCCATGTCAGGCTGTGTACACACTGAATGGTGCACAGCAACAGTTGTCACAACCCAGAAAGGGGGAGACACCATCGATAATAGGACATAGTGCACAACTACCCTGCTGAGTCTGGTCTGTACGGCCATGAACCGTGGTCATTGTAATTGATGTACTCGGTACAGATGTAGATGACAGTAGAGTTGATTCACACTGCATATCATGACCTTGCCAGGTCGTAGGACACCATCACCTATACTGTGTTCCAGCTACACTCAGTAAACTAGGTGTATATTCCTATGTCACAGTAGTAGTTGGCAACTGGACTGCTAGCAGAACCCACACTACAGAAGGTGTCTGATGAATACACGCACATCAAACCAGTGCCAGGGGTCATTCCTGGTACACCCCCACTTTGTGATCTATACCACATAGACTAACACAGAAGGCATCAACCTATTGATGTTTGCAAATGACCATGAACTAGGAGCTATAGTCGACTCATTGTGTGCTGCGTTCAACATACAGAAGGGCCTTAGTGTGTGAGATGTGTCGTGCGTGATGTATGGCCACAATCTGACAGCTAAGTATTGCATTGTCTTCCCCTATGTTACAAACCCTGTACCCATTAACTACCACCTAGGTAGCGGTCAACATAATGGCAACTGTGTGTATGGGATGCAGCTGGACAGTACTTCCCTTTCATAGTTATGTCAACACAAAAGACAGGTAGTCATATGTGGAGCCCCTAATCATGACAGGGTGCCATCCAGGAATATAGAGATAACTGCTCAGCCATACTCAACAACCATATGATCCAAAATAGATCACATATTTCCTTGAAGAGTTATTGTCCATGTGTAGATGGCCTACACTGCCCTTCACAATCCCTAGCTGCACTGTGTAGCATGCAGCCTACCCTGAATATAACCATGTCCAACCCAGAGGTGTTAGACATGCTACACTTAACACATCCTGATCCCAAATAAACACATACATCATCAACATCCACCTTTCTAGTACAAGGATCACAACATGCCTGACAGATCCCTGTCCCATATACTTAACATACTCTTGCTATACTATGCATCCCTGTCCAGTGAAGCTGCACATCACCCCTCTCTGTGACATGGTGTGATGACCGCATGCCAACTATATCAGTAACCATGTGTATCAGTTCTGTGGCACTGCTTGTACTGGCCACTGAAACTTACCTGTCTGTTGCCTACAGCTAGTAATCTGTCTGCCTAGGCTTATAAGTGGCCCAGGACATATAGCCTACCAAATCACTATGACCATACATGCTATAGTTAATATCCAACCCTGCAAATACCATCAGGCTAGCTATTGTCCCATGTGTTACACATGTGCAACACAGACAATACATGGCAGGATGCTACACAGCTGTACAGTGCCATGTGGATGTATATGGCAAAACACATAGATGCTTGCAAGTCTGCAGGGTCACAGGTCATGTCCCTAATGGCTATGTATGACAATATATGTAGCATATACACAGCATTAAGGTCAATTGCATTAATGTGAACACATCCAGGCATGTGCTGATAGATAAAGACACCACTACAGACAAACAGACATGCCCACGTCAAGACATCCACATGGTGTATGAGCAATGTCATCACATGACACACACATATATGGCAATAACATCACATCACTAGTAATGTGTCAAATGTGTGTGACTTACACGTCAGTGGTGTTAGTGTCATGTAGATCTACAAAGACATATTTGTAATCTTAATACATGTGATACACATGTATGTTCAGCTGTACTGCTGTACTTCACTGTGAGTTACTGTGACTTGTCTACATCGTTATGTCTTCCAGGTATGCCATGTAGCAGACTGCCACCATACAGCTGCTTGGAGAATGAGGTCCTCATCCCATACCTCCTCGACAACTACACAATGCTCTTCAGTCATGTGTCACAGGATGCACAGCAGGGGGATGCCCTGTGGGAGGAACTCTGCAGGAGGGTAAATGATATTGGTGGTCACAATCGCACCTATCAGCAGGTGCACCAACACTGCACTGAACTGATAAGATGGGCAAAACAGCATGCTAATGCAATCGCCAGGGAACAAGGTGCAACAGGTAGGGGGCCACTCACCCAGCCCACACTCACATGTACTGAGGAGCTACTGGCCAACCTGGGGACACCTGCAGATCTCCATCCCCAAGCTTTAGCTGGTATTGTGGAGGTGGGTGTCTCTCAACCACCAAGCCCGGAGTTGCCTGGTAAGTCACTACTGCACATAAAGCACAACCATATATCACATAGTTACATGTGTTACTGTACAATATGCAATGTGATATCATATGCAAGGTATGTATGCACACATGACACATACTATAGTCTGCTACACTATGTATGCACAGATGTGCATACTCCATAGTATAGTGTATTGTACTGGCTTATAAACTAACATAGACATTGCACCCTATAGCTACCACACAGGTGTGGATAATGATCTTACTGCTGTGACTCTCCTGTTTAGGTACCTCTGGTGTTTTGCAGTGACAGCAGCCTGTGTCAGGTGAGATTGTTATTATTTACCAGGCTTGATTATGCATAGAACATATTAATTACATGTTATCTGCCATAACAGATATACACATGATGCATGGTGGTCCTGGTAATGGACACTGGTCAGACCTGCAATGCATCACACTGTTTACCTATGTGAAATAATTGACAACTATATGAAACACCTACACTAAACCTTCCAAACTGTCATTGCCAGATGTGTAGACAACAGTTAATACAATGGTGGAGGTGTGTTCCACTGTAGGGACAGGTACTACATAACAGCATTACACATGTTGGGAATATGAACAGTGCTGTACAGTGAGCATATGTGTGCACACACACTAAATGTATTGAAGCTGGAGTATGCCCGGCCCACTGGATACATCCTTGTGGAGTATACCCTTGCTATGAATGTCACACAATGTCATGTGTTATCAGACATGTCCATGACATGTAGTGAGCTGACTGCAACACTGCTCAACTATCATGCAAAACATATCACACATCCCATACATACCACCCTTTGTCTGCATAACACTGTCCTCAGTGGAGCATATGACATCTATGGGTGTATGTCATTTGGGATAAAACTGACATGTGAAATAAAATGGCCATCACAACCATTGGACTGAACATGTGCACACATGGCCATGGAGGATAGCCAGAGACATGAAGCAAAATACACAATAGAAGTGATGTACATGTCTGTACACCCTGTTGTACATTGGCTCAACACAATACAACTATGGCCTTTGTGTAATAATGATATTGCAGATGTGAAACACTAAACATCATACAGGCCTGTGCACAGCTTGTGTAGGCATAACATGAAACCACCACATAACATGTCTTGGACATATGGAGTGTGTCACAACATGGAAGCATTCACCTATACAGTATCCAAATACATACATGTGTTGCACAACATACACATACATCCACATCAAGCCACAGATACAGTACATTCACCTTGCTGGTGTCAGACATCACTGTCATGCCTGCTCCTCATGTGTGTGAGGTACACAGATGGCATGTGGGACATAGAGTACTTGTAAGTTAGCCATGTGTGGGCATACTTGCCAGGTATCAGTAATATGGTTGCAGATGTGCAGGGGTGTCATCCATATATCCATCTGTGACCTATGTCACACATTCCACATTAGGGTTTATTGTGTATACACCTCGGTGATGTGGGTCACATTCCACATTAGATATGTATTGTATGCGAACATAGTCATGACTATGAACTGTGTCAGTAGCTCACATTGTATAGCAATTGTGAAGCCACATGATGCCCTGCAATAGCTATGCACATCAACTCAATGTGCAGTATATGCCTGCATATTTGTAGGGTGGACAGACATTGCATCAGCTGAAGGCCCATGTTAGTATATCACATCCCTGCATTGGGACACCATTACCGTACTGTAGATTGGAAATGACACCACTGTGTTACACATGTATGCATGTCATTCAACATGACAGCAGAAGACATGTCATACTACATGTGATTGGCAAGGTCATATGCCACACAGCAGGCCGGTGTACTGTAAACCTGTGCTGGTCTGTAGCACCATTGCAAAGTAGGGACAGCCATATCAAGCATGTGTGTACAGCCACATGCACAATGTCTACACTCAGCTCAGTGGTAAGCAAAATAATGCTGAATAGACATGCACTGCTTTGGAGGAGATATACAAGCTAGGGCTCAGGCAAACATAGTATGCAGTCGGCATACCCTACTGCTCATGTCCATATGCATAGGGGCGCTGGCCAATACAAAGCATCAGTGGCAGATGTACAAAGGTTAGTGATGGTCTGCTAACATGTGGTGCATGTTGCACACACCATGGCAGTGCAGTGCAATGGTGCAAAGTGCATGCATTGTGTTGCAGATATGGGGCATAAGCTACTAACACAAATGGTTTAATACAGGTATGTATGCTAACCACCACTATAATTATGTAAGGTGCATGCCGTCTGCTATACCACATGCATGCTGTTGTGTGCAACTCAGGAATGTATGATAACCACCGCTATAATTGCCTAAGCTGAAACTATAATTGTCTAAGCTGAAACTATAATTGTCTAAGCTGAATGCCATCTGCCATATCACCTGCATGTAGCATGTGTGTCTGTGTGTGTGTCCGTGTGTGTCTGTTTGTCTGCGTGTCTCTGTCTGTCTGTCTGTGTGTCTCTGTCTTTCTGTGTGTGTCTCTGTGTGTCTCTGTGTGCGTCTGTCTGTGTGTGTCTGTCTGTGTGTGTGTCTGTGTCTGTCTGTGTGTCTGTGTCTGTCTGTGTGTGGCTCTGTCTGTCTGTGTGTCTCTGTCTGTCTGTCTCTGTGTGTGTGTCTCTTTGTGTGTGTGTGTGTGTGTGTGTGTGTGTGTGTGTGTGTGTGTGTGTCTCTGTCTATCTGTGTGTGTCAGGTATAACTTGTAATGTACAGTTCTTGTCTTCCCCTCACAGGTGTTGATGTAGGTGCATTGCTCTGCTGCGGTCACCTGATGTTAGTGTCCCCACAGACTCTAGCAGTAATGATGATAGTATGATTGAGGCACAGGCAGGGTTGTCAGGGGCTGAATCTGTGCCATTGGTTGCCATTCCACCTGTCTCCTCCTCATCCTCGCACACAGTTTACCTGCCTGCACATACCCCATCACCACCGGCCATAGAGGACAGTTGGCGGGTGGTAGCATGGAACAGGGAAGTGTGGTGACTATGGAAGGTGTGCCTGCACACCATGATCCCAGTCAACAGACTGGTGATGTCCCACACAAGCATGTGCCCAGCGTTGCTCGTAGGAGGACCACTGGCCAACATGCCCCTGCGAGAACAAGCACATCAGCTGGAGTCACCAGACGCATGTTTTGGGCTGTAATGGAGGCACAGGCATGTGCTGAGTGGCACAACAGAGACGGTCTGAGGCTTCAGAGGGCTGCTGTCCATTCATTAACTGACAACATCCAGGAACTTGCAAATGCTCACCATCATCTTGCAGATGTTTTGGATAGACGATTGGGTGACATGGCGGGAGTCCTTGACCGTGGCATATCAATCCTCGAGCATGCAATGTCTGTGCTGGAACATCTGGTGGGAGTGAGGTGTCGGGCATGTGGACATAGGCCAGCTACATCACCTGTTGACGGTCTATGTGAACATGCTACTGCACATGCCTGCTCCCATAGTGGCGGTAGCAGCAGCAGTGCTGCTCGTGATGTGCAGTCCACACCAGGATACAGCAGGCCATGTGAACATGGTCCTAGATGGTCCCAACAGGGACACAATTCCAGTGGACATGTGTCATCAGATGGTACCCAATCTGGACCTCTGCCTGGTAGTGCCCGTGCAACCCCTGGCAGGCACAGGTCACGTGGCCATGGCCGGACACTGTGAACTGTGACACCTGCCTTGTACAGTCTGCAGCTGTCAATATTACCCCTGTGTAGGCCAGCCACATGCCAGACCTGTGTGCATGCATACACACACAATGGAAACAAATGTAGGGCACCTCAACACACACACGCATAACATCCACACATGCCCAATGATATCATAGGCCTTAAAACATGCACATGATGTCATCCAATGGCACAGCCAAGGCCTCTGGCAAACATTATTACCCTATGCACATGATGATGCCTGTGCCGCATCCCTGTCATCCACACCATCGGTGCAGGGACATGTTTATATGGTCTGATGCACAGGGTGAACATACTAGGTAGACAATTGTAGATTAATATTGTTGAGAAGTGTTGACAGGAAACAGACATACCTTGTATTGCAGTTTTAGAATGCAGTTTGTATGTTTTACAATATGTATCATGTGTAACAACACTAACAGCATGTTGATCTTGATGTTCTGCCTTCCTCTTTCAGGTGTAGTTGGATGTGCCGGAGGATGTTGGTGTTGTACATGTTGACTACCCACAGGTCAGTATGACAATACCTGCATGCACTTTGTAGCTTCCACATCACAGTTATATTCTCCCATGTTTCAATTATGTTCACTGTTCTAATGATCCAAGAACATGATAGCTGTGTAGTAAGCTACTGTGTTCAGAGCCATCACATCCATAGTAGGTGACATCACATGTATAGTTACCTGGAGCACGGAGTGGCAGGCTGGATGAAAAGGGTAAAGGCCAGTGGAAATAGTGGCTTCTCATTGGGAAGTAGTAATACCCACTGCCATGACAGCATGCAAACACAGACACACCCACACACTCAGGGATTCCAGACACAGTAACACACACTCTGACACACACACACAGTTGCCAGTGTTTGGATGAGAACCCCTGCCTATATGCATATCATCATTATAGTACTACACAATTCCAAGACACGCCACAGAGATTACACATATACAGGTAGTTGGAATGGCCTAAGATCAAGGACATCATCAGGGATACTACAGTGCAGTGAGTGTATGTTGGGGGGGGTCCATCAGTAAGCTATGTAACAACAGGTCACACCCCAGGGCATACATGTTAACAGGTGGTTAGTATGCCCATCTACGATTGATGTTATCAACAGGGATGCTAGACTGCTTTGAGTGGATGGGGGAGGGGGCATTAATATTTCACTATTGTAAAATGGCATTCACAAAGATATACACCTATGTCACACACAAACAGACACTTTACATGTGTGAGGTTTAACCACCTGCCTATGCCTTTCTTTCTACACTTCACTCTGTACTGGTGTCAACAACAGTTTTCAGGAGAGTGATAACATGCAGGATGTATTCCCTACCATATGTGACATATATGGACACACATCCACACATGCAAGTTCTGTGAATCAAACACCTGCCTATCTCATGATAGGTACTACAGCAGTATAGCACTATCACATCTGGTACAATGCTTACTGACTCTTTCCTTTGACAACTGTGCTGATATATGCACAATATATGCGCAGGGGTGGTATTACTGTTACAGGTGTCATGGGGTTTGTCTTCGGTGTCACCCTTACAACATTCTACATTGTCTGTCTTCCACTTCAGTTAATAAAACCTGACCTTAGCAGATACACAGGTTATTGTACAGCTGGTTGTAACACACCAGTGAGCTGTCCTCAGTAATCATTCATCTGCAAAGAAGCCCCACAACTTAGTAGTCATGTCCTAACATCTGTCCATACCTCATGTATGGCTTACTGTAGATAGAGCATATCACCATATACAGTTGACAATGTCGGGGCTGTATTGCAACAGCATGATGTACTAAGAAAACAGTCACCTTCAGACATCAGACACTGCACACACATGGAATCTACACAAACAGCAATACATGTACACATATGCGGTCTACATCAGTACGTGCACTAGTAGGTCAAAAGGATACATTCCACACCTTCCCCACATCATGTGTGAAACATAGCCAAGCATTGCACCATAATGGATGTTGTATTCATGTACTGGTAGGACACCACCACTTTCACTGAGTAGCCAAGTGTGCATATATTACAACAACACATATCAGCATGACACACACAGCTTTATTCCATGTCATGCTCCTACAAACAGTTACTTGACAATGCATTGGTAAAGCCAGGGCACTATAATGGTCAAAAGTGAGCACATCATATTTGCCACACACACCTCATGTGTACTGGAAGAATGCCAGCAATGTGCTCTGTTAGAGCTAGGCAGTACACTCATTCAAGCATGTGCAAGGTCTGTGGCTTGTAAACATCTCATCCCAGCATGTACTGGCTATTGTGGTACTAAGGCTAATGTCCAGACAGCACACAGCATGCATGGCTTGCAATTATTGACATGGGGTATATGTATGAGCTGTCACCGCACATGACTGTACATGTCATGAAGATATCACCTGTGACTACTCTGGAACATACAGTGCAGAGCTGGAGTTCCCTGAGTCTATCAATACAGGCCTTGTGTAGGTCTATGGTCCTGTTATTTGGGTATGTTTGTAGGTATTGCATTAGGTGGACATGTCTAAAGACATACATGCCACATGGAGTGTTGTATGATATGATAGGTGTCATGGGTGACCAGTAGAGATGGGATGTTACCTCTGTCAACATAGATATTGAACCTTATGTACTGTTAGCATACTATCTGCCATGTGCATGTGTGTAATGACTGTAGCCACCTGTATGTAGGTAAATGAAAGCTATGGTAATGTAATTTATGTTGTATTAGTTTGGGATGTACATATCCAGGGCAGGTACGGTTAGGTCATATGCAATCATGACGGTGTTGTTTACTGGTGTACAGCAACAGTCAACCGTGTTAATGCTGACAACATCTGAGGGACCCTGATATGTGTACAACTGAGCAGGTTACAAATAGTGGTATCATTGCATTGCATAACACATTATGCAGCTGTGTCTGTACATGGATACATTGCACAGTTGATGTAGGCTTAGGTGCAGTCAACCAATTGAGTGTTATCTGGTGGTCTACCATACTATATCATACCACATATGGATGTGTGTTGGTAGTCTGGGAACAAGGTGGTGGATGTATATAAAGATACAACCTAGAATGCAACATTTGCCACTGTCACCTCTACCTGACTCATATGTGTTGTTATGTCAGAGTAGTGGTCTTTACATGAGAGTAGCCTTTATGAATATGTGTACACCACCACATGGTATGGTCCATACCACTGTTATGGCCCACATGTCTGGATCTGAGTTATATGGTGGTAGTGCAATTTTACACTACAGAGCCTTCAGCCAGGTGTTCCTCATGGCACAGATGTTGGTAATTCCCCATTGTAGGTTCTACATTGAGCAAATGGATTACTAAAGCCACACATCTAGCATGGGTTAGCATAAGCATCCAGTGCATGCAATTGTCATGTAGGTGTCAGGGTGTTACTTCTGTGTGTAGGACATTTGCCTTGGAATACGGCTATATGGGTAATGCAACCTAGGTATTATCCACACACGTGTAACATGGATGCATTTGCTCTGTGTTGAAGGCTCGTCGTTCGGTCATGACAGCCCAGAATGACAGACACCGGACAACTTCATAATAACAGCAGGATATTTTCTCATTGTTTTGGTCTAGCAGTTGCCACCCATACCATGCCATCACTGCATGTGGCATTAATGTGCTTGGTAGCAAATGCCCCATGTAAGGTGACGGACAGCAGCAGAACTTGTGTATATGACCAATGTGAGATATACTTAGGGTAGCAGTCGTGCTAATAATGACAACTACTACCACAGCCGGGAGAGGTCATCTTGACACCTGCACCTCAGTACCATTACACAAGGTGGCTCACACATTATGCTCACACATGCCACTGTTCCACATATAATGCCACTGTACACAACCTGCTATCAATGAATGTCTTTCAGGGTAGCAAGGTGTGTGACACATGCTGTAGGTATCATCCGCCTGAGCGACCCAGGTAACCTATTGTCTGTCATGTCCACACATGCATGATTGTGTATACTTAACATATGTATGTCAGTACTTCATGTACATGTATGCATGTGTGTCACATGGCACAGACACAGATATATAATTTACAGGCCACTTACAGGTATCAGGTAGTAAACCAGTATGATGTGCATATATACTGACAGGTAAGAGGTACCTAACTGTAAACCTGTGTGTTTACAACAGGAGTCCATTACAACAAGTTCTGTACATGTAAGTGTTTGAGCATGCACAATGTGGCCTTCAGTGGTTAGAATCGGAGTGCATCCCAAACAGCCTTGTGCTACTAAGTGTATGAGCATACCCACTGCCACCTTGTGTAATTTGAGTCAGTGCATCCAACAAACTCTTTTTTCTAAGTGTATGAGCATGCCCAGTATAACCTTGTGTAGTTGTAGTCATAGTGCATCCCAAATGGCCCTGAGCTACTATGTGTATGAGCATGCCCACTGTAACCCTGTATATTGATAGTAGTTGTCCATTCCGCAGATGGCCATATACCAGTTCAGGTTCTTGTTGTGCTACAACTATACCTCTCAGGCCTACCTGTGGATGGTGTGTCTTGTCTGTATATACAGGTTGTAATGCACACTTACTTTAAACACACAAGTCTACAGCCATATACTTCAGGACTGTCAATTTCCCTGTTGTTGTTCTCAAGTGTAGAAGAGCAGTCTGACTGCCTTGGGATGTGTAATATCCGTGGTGCATCTCGTAACTGCGTAGTACTGTAATAGTGATCCTTAGATAGGCAGGAGTTCTGATCTCACCACTGGCAACTGTGTGCTTGTGTTTGTGTGTCTAACAGCAAATGGCTGAGTGTGTGTGTGTGTGTGTGTGTGTGTGTATTTGTGTCTGCATCTTGTCATGCCAGTGGGCTTTGCTGCATTCCACAGTGATACCTCCTTTTGCACTGGTCTTTATCCTTGTCAGCCACTATACCTCTCTCTTCCCCCCTCCCCACTGCAGGTAATCAGTCCTGTGATGTCACCAAGCTCAGACATAGAATCAGTAAGTGTAATTGTATGTGGTCTGTGTCACATACCTCAACTGCATACCACTGTACTAGTTACCTTTACATAGGCAAGATGTGCATGCACAATGCTGGCAAGTGTGTTTGTGTGTGTGACTACCCTGTAGCCAGGCATACACATGTGTAATGTCTTTTAACACACCATGGTAGCCATCTGTGGTGACCGGTGTCTACAAAGTATTACATAGTTAGGAATGGTAAAGATTACACAGTCAAGCACGACTACAGCTGGGTATGTTAATTTCCTGTGCCACTGTTGAGCAGTGACACAGAAGTGGTCGCTGGGGTATAGGTCCATATCCATCATTCCCCCACCCTAACTCCACAATCCCAGGTGTAGATTACATTAGCCATCATTCCTCACTCCAAATTCCACATACACAACAACCATCCCTTCTCTAAACTGCTTATGATTTAAATGTTATAACACAAGAGATGCCTCTGTTTTGTATACACGTAAGTTCCTTTGGAACCCTTCTGTGTCACAAAGGGTGTTTAGACATATATATATATATATATATATATATATATATATATATATATATATATATATATATATATATATATGGCTATGGCTGTGTCTGTGTATATGTATATGTATATATATATATATATATATATATATATATATATATATATATATATATGTGTGTGTGTGTGTGTGAGTGTGTGTGTGTACACATCCCGTAGGTGTGTATACATATATATATATATATGTATATATATATATATATATATATATATATATATATATATAGTTATGATAGTTGTACAGATGTAGACTTGTCTTTGTTGTTTCACAGAGTAAAGTACATTCAAGGATACTGTACATATGTACACAAAGGGACTGTCCCATTTGTTTTCAGTACTGTGGAATACCTGTAGTAGGATGTGCATTATAGACTCCATCCAACATGTATACAACCCAGATGGCTTAGTGGTACATCCAGTGACCTCATTGTGCATGGTCCAGGGTCTGAGACCTGCAAGCCTTGTTGATACTGTCAATTAGGACTGCATAAGACACTTTTAAGCAGGTGTAATTGTGTTTTCATGACAGTAAGCAGTGAGTACACACAGGTAACAGACATGTACAACCCACGGTACACTTGGAATCTCCTTCTTTGGCAATCCTGCTGATGTCACCCACCTACGAATACACCTCTGGGACTGTGTTAACCCAGTATTCTCCATAGCACGTGCTGTGACTGCGTATTGCTGTAGTGTGATATACTAGTTAGGTAGGGGTTCTATTCCAAGAGACACCAACTGAGTGTGTGCCTCTGAAACAGGAACAATGCTTTTTAGAGTATGCACACTCTTTACGATTCACATGACCACCTTTGGCAATCCTGTTGATGTCACCCACCTAGGAATATACCTCTAGGAGTGCTGCAACCCTGTGTTGTCCATAGCTCATGCTTTAACTGTGTATTGCTGTAGTGTGATAAACTAGTTAGGTAGGGGTTCTCTTCCAAGAGAGACCGACTGTGTGTTTGTGTGTCTCTGTCTGAGACAGGAACTATGCTTTTTAGAGTATACAATTCACATGACCACCTTTGGCAGTCCTGCTGATGTCACACACCTAGACATACACCTCTGGGACTGCTGTAACCTGGTAATCTCCGTAGCACATGCTGTAACTGTGTAATGTTGTAGTGTGATACACATATTTAGGTAGGGGTTCTATTTCAAGACATGACAGGTGTGTGTGTGTTTGACTGTCAGAGCCTGTGTGGAGGTGGCTGTGAGTGTCTAACCACTGGACATGTTGGGGAGCAGATTTTGTAGTTTTCCTATATGATGTCCATCTTATATGTCACAAGGGACTGTGTTGGCAAGCCATTCCCCTACATCTGGCAAAAGGCCTGCTGAACAAAGTATGCAACCCTACTATTACTCAGAATACGTCCTGAATCCACATGTCATACACAAACACACTTGCCTAGAATATCAACTATGTTGCTAGTACCCTGCACATTGATGACAGATAGTATGCATGGTGTGATTGCAGTGGGCTGCAGGGGGCATGGCACCCTGTACAGCAGTACAAAAGGCACATAATTGCAGACAATGTTCCTTCACTATGTTCACCATTGGATGCCTGCAACACATGTAGTGCCATCAAATGTGATCCACAGAGGCCATGCAATGCCTTACACATGTGCCCTGTATGGACCGATGCCACTGACACCAGGGAATACCTGTATCATGCTATCAATGAAGTTGCAGGGTCAACCTGCTGACTATAAGCAGGTTCTGCCACACCAGGTCAGTACTGGAATATCAGAGGATAACAGTATGTGTACACAACATGTGCCAGCCAAACCAGGTACACCTGTACATGTCACTGTACATTGTTGTAGTACATGCACATCCCACGCAATGTCCATGTCAAGGACTATCAAACACAGACATGGCATGCATTGCAAAGCTATGGCCATACACAATGGTAACCAGGATGTCAGAACAGTTCATACAATACCCATCTGTGTGGGACATTGCAGACACTACACCTCTGTACCACACTGAACACCATTGTCAGGTGGCATGATGCCAAGGATTACCCCTCACCCAGCCTTGTACAGCCATCTTGCACAGCCAACCACTACACACCTATGAAGCAATGCACACATGCATGTCAGTACTGGCACCCTCTGTCTGCATGTGGGGTATGATGCTCCCAACCACAGTCACTGCTAGTATAACTCCCATTAGCATACCAACAGATGTCAAACACGTTCACATGCCCTAGCCCATAGAACCTCCGGATATCCCCTGTTGTGCATGTAGTACCTGTGCATTACTGCAGTGTGGCAAACTAAGTGGTTTGGGAGTGTATTTGTGGGCCTGGCAAAGGGTGTCAATGTGAGTCCATTAGAGAGTGTGGTTGTGTTGATAATGATATCCATTCATGTGGACAGCCATGTGTGCTACACCTAATGTCTGTATACTATATCTCTATTGCAGATGTCGCACACCAACACACATATATGTTCTTACAGCACACCAACATGTCAGCTTTGTGGCACATGGCATAACTGCAAGCACTTGGAATAGTAATGACTAGTCAGGCAGGGGTATGAATCCTGTACTAGTAGGTGTATGACAGACAATGCTTAGGTTTTAGTCTCCAAGTCCTTCTCTGATGTACTTTGCCTCTGTCTGTCCCTCCCACGCACTCTCTGGTGGATGTGGTAGTGTACAACTACTCAGTAGCAGCTTGTGTATTGTAAGTGATGGTCATGTTTGGGTGATGACCTCTGCACTATTGCAGTCCTCCTTTAGCTGATTGCATGTAGAACAGCTGTGATGATGTTCCCATAGCCATTCACATGGAAAATACAGTACAATATCTAGGAACATCATGTTGGTGTTTTGTCCCTGACAGTCGCTGTAAGTGGTACCTGGATCTGGTGTTTGGTAAACGGCATCACAGATGATATCTGGATGTTCCTCAAACAACATACACAGTGGGAAATAGCCTAAAGACAGGATGGTGATGTGCCAGACATGACTACAGCATGTAAGTGTAGCTACGCTTCATTGAGACAACTGCCTGTTTAACAAGGTGTGTGTGGTAATGGCTATTCTGCATGTTTTAAAACTGACAAGACAGTGCTCTGTTTGTGAGGGACCCCCATCTGTAGAACTATCTGTGGACTGGTCAGTTTGTGGAACCATTTGTTTCCTGTATTACTCACTGAACACGCATCTGTGAACAACAGGAGCATAGTGTGAGGATTGCAGCCAGTACATGGTGACAGTGATGAGTTACTGCCATCGCATCCCTGACTGGACATATGTCACATGAAACAGTGGTATGACAGACACTGTCTGGGGTTCTCAGTGACATGCCAATAATGGGCCACTGTTCATAGCTGCAGTCACAAATCTTCTACACGTTGTACAGATGTCATGCAGTGTATATATGCATGTGTTGTGCTCTGTCTAAAAATGTATACCATCTGTTGTGTTGGGTTGATGGTCATATCTATGCATGCTGTTGTAAGTAATCCTGATTGCAGTTTACTATTACTAAGCCATATCTGTGTTCAAACTGCAACGCCATAGGCTTTATGGGTTTGGAGATCCCAGCAGAACCTCCTGTCCCACTTCAACTGGCCACGGCACCGGGCACCAGCACATCTGGGGCCCAGCCTTGGACCTCCACCTCTGTTGGCTCTGCAACAACTTCTGGTGGTACAGCCACTGAGGATGGGGCTTGTCCCCCCTGGGATTAGGTCCAGACAGGGACATGTCAGCTGTCGTACAGTCCCAGACGTGGTGCATGGGGGTTCAATAAGGGGTTTTGAGGCCAGATATGCCAGCTCAAGGGCAAAGTGTCACATTTACAAGGTAAGGCTGCCCCTCCTAGACAGCCCCCAGCACTGCCACCTTTACAGCTGTTTTGGTGCAGTGGTGGCTGCCCATGGCTGGGGGCCTCTGTCCCACTGTTTCCATCTGGTGATCTGGGGGCTCATGGGCTTGTGAATGCTGAACACCCCCTCCCCATCCAAGGTGTATACCCCCACATGTGTCATATACCAACCCTGTATGCTGTCTTGTTTGTCACACTACCTGTCCTCCATGAGCATACCGACTCTCCTTTCCCCACATCTCACTCTCACCCTATGGAAACAAAAGGCCAATCGGTTCCTAGAACAATATTTGCCCCATACATAGCTGTCCATTTCACACACGTGTCTACTGGACAAATGTAACCCTTTTAATATGCATCACAACATACTCCAGTTTTCCTCACCCCTGTCTCTCAGGCACACGATCCTAGAATGCACATAACTCCTAATTGTTCCAGGTACACATGATGCGGACGATCCCATTGTACACACAACACTACCAGTCCCTCTATGGTTACCCCATGTACCTTTATCATGATGTTGATGTCACACACAGCACCTTACAAGAGTACTGTTCTCACATAATGATTGGACAGAAACTGATGTGTTAATGTAAATAACATGCACAGAGTGATGTATATGACCAATGTACAAATGTCTGCATGTATAACTGACACATGTCTGTCTGAGGGAGTCTTGATATTACATAGGATGACACCACTACATAATACAGGCATTGCTGGTGTTTCCCTTTTCTTTCCTTTGTAATGCTTTGTTGTCACATGGGATGTCCCTGATATATCTATATATATGTATGTATGTATCTATATGCTGGACATAAACACTCACACATAAATCTACATGATGGAATACATTTCCTATACTGTTGAATGACTGCACTGGATGATATGTTTGTGATAAAGTCTGATGTCTGTATATCTGCCATGGCTAAGTGGTAAATCACAATAGCTGTGTGTGCAGGGTCCTGGTTTCGATCCTTGCAGAGGCTGTTTATTTTGTTGCTGGGCAGAACAAGGCCATTGGATACGGTGTGATTAAGGCACATTAAATCAGTTGTGAGCAGGTGTGCATGGGTTTGTGCGGTGCTAAGCAATGCTAACCTCTGGTTACAGTTTCTTGTACTCAGTTAGCCTCTACATTGCTTTACCAGTGTAATACTCACATACTGGTGGCCAAACAGGCTTACACCCACTTGCTCCCACACTTGCAAATGCACTGCATTTGAATTTTGCATCTGACACTCAT
The DNA here is from genome assembly GCF_019279795.1 of Protopterus annectens. NCBI lineage: Eukaryota > Metazoa > Chordata > Ceratodontiformes > Protopteridae > Protopterus > Protopterus annectens. The sequence continues at coordinate 1,656,937,423 of NC_056739.1, forward strand.
GCCCCTGCATGGGAGTGAGGGCTATGATATTACCTTGTGATGCCTATTACATTGGATTACATGCCTACAGTATCGGGAATGGCTGCCAATTAGGCGACAGCATGCTGTTCGACTGTATGGAATCTGCGGCCTGTCCAGTGTTTGATTCATATTATTGGTGTGTTCCTCTTACAATCTGCACCCATCTGGCTAATACATGTGAACTGACACTCTTCAATACAAACAAGTAATTGGGATTTGGAACCCACATCCTTCAGCCCAGTCATGCTACTGCATACCTAATATTCTATCATCTTTCTAAGGTTGTCAGTAGAATATGTGCTTTCTGTCCCTATCGGACCTCTCATACAATTGGGGAAATATACAAACTGAATCAGGGACATGGCATAACAACATCAGGGACACATTTAAATTATTGGTGCTATTAACCTGACGCATTGACAGAGCATATGAATTCATACACATTTTCTGAGGTAAATGAAGTTTATAACTCTTAATTGTTGTTGTTATTCATTACGTGTAATTCACCAGCTTTTCTCCAAATGTCACTAGTTTTAGGAGGGATTAAGTAGGGCAGAGTTAGAAACCAAGTCAAAATCTGGGACGTCCCTGGAAATCGGGGACAGTTCAGAGGTATGGTCCCTATTTGTTTCCTGAATGGTTTATGTCCTGTCCAGTGGATGTGATCTTAGGGGTTGAGAGGTATGGGCATCAGCTATGCCCATTTTGGAATATTATTTACATCCACGGGGTGGTCCTAATATGACTTTGTCAGCCAACACCTGCACGTCTAGGCCCATAATTGCATACCCATAGTTCCCCCACCTGCCACTCCTCTACATCACTCATCCTTACTGTGGGTGCAGATGGGGTATAAACACACCACTACACACTGCCAACTCTCCCCGTGTCGGGACACGTCATATGTTGTGTCAACCCATGGGTTATCAGGCTTGCACAACCTACTGGTCCGTGTAAATCTACATGCTGGTTTGATAAGTCATTACTGGGACTGCCTCCAATCATTAATTTTTGGTGCCCCACAAGGGACATCGATGTCTATGTTTCAAGATTAGACCTGTCAGGTCTCTCCCACTGGTAGTATCCTGCCAGTGGTCTGGAAATTAGTGGTATGCTTACCTTTATTGCGTGTCTGTATGTCTCACCGGCCTAGCTGGGGGGTGGGGGTGGGGTTCATGCTATGTGTTACACGTTTGTTTATTGGACCCCTCACCCCCATACTCACAGCCTGTGAACATATTTTACTCGTAACTGCTGTATCATATCCTAGTTATATACATGTGTATATTTACAGTCATATATATATATATATATATATATATATATATATATATATATATGTATACTTACATTGCTATATACAGATATATCTGTATGTATGCATACATGTATATTTATATTTTGCTGTATATATATATATATATATCTCACAACATATGGGTCTATGGGTGTCTGCATATGTATATATTTATATGTGTGTATGTATCTGTATTCTGTCTCTGTATGTATACATTTGTACTACAGAGAGGGAGAGGCTTTATCTCTATGTTGCTATGGGTAGATATATACACACATACCTCTACATATATATGTCTACATCTGGTTATTCCATTCCTTGCCATATAGATTACACTTTGCTGCACTGGGACTCGTAGTGGGTGTGGCTGCTCATTGGGTGACCCCTCTGCCCAATGAACACATTCTCTTACATCCCTAGGGCTGTCCGTATAATCCCACATCAGCCAACACCTGCACACCTAGACCCATAAGTAGTTACCCATAGTTCCCCAACCCGCACCTCCTCAACAGCACCAATCCTTATTTTTGGGTCCTGGCCTGTTCTGGACACACCACTACATGCTGCCCACTCTCCACTTCACGGGACCCATTTCATACAATTGTCTCAGCCCATGGGTCATCAGGGATTCCCACCCTTGTATTCCAAGTATGTATGCACCCAAGCCAGAATGGCCGGTCTATTTAAGTATTTTTTCTGGCTTTCGCTTAAAGTACTGCATCTCGACTGCATTTCACTTAAAAAACAGCTCTGCATATTGTTTTTACTGTTCTTGTGTTGAATTTATACTGTTAGCACTTTAAAAAGTTATTTTTTGTTTAATTTAATTGTTAGGCTAACACACTAAAGTGCGCTAGCCGTTTTATAGCATTTACTGTTTGTTACTGTATTTTTTTCTCCCTTCTCTGTGAAAAAAGAAAAAAAAACAAAAAAAATCCTTGTTTTCCCACTTTTCTGAACTAGAATAGTCCAGTCTTCAGATTTTGCTGATCTCTGGGCTTTGTCTTAGTTCCTGTGCTATCCATACCCTTATTTGGATAAGAGGAAGCTTCTTTGTTCACCAGTGGGAGTGGGGGGCACTGAGCAACCTATTTGTCCCTAGAGGATTGGTTCCAGCTCAGCAACTTGTAGTTTATTGGCCATTTTAGGTCAATTCCTGACTCTTTTCAACCCCCTGCTATAAAGCCCGCTTTTGCATGCTTTTTTACTTGTAATAGACTCAGCACAGCTCCTCGTGGTGTCCTGCAGAGTTCTACAAGCAGCAGGGAGTGAAAGAGTGACTTTCCTGGATTTATAAGTATTTTTTCTGGCTTTCACTTAAAGTACTGCATCTCGACTGCATTTCGCTTAAAAAACAGCCCTGCATATTGTTTTTACTGTTCTTGTGTTGAATTTATACTGTTAGCACTTTAAAAAGTTGTTTTTGTTTAATTTAATTGTTAGGCTAACACACTAAAGTGTGCTAGCCGTTTTATAGCATTTACTGTTTGTTACTGTATTTTTTTCTCCCTTCTCTGTGAAAAAAGAAAAAAAAAAATATATCCTTGTTTCCCGCTTTTCTGAACTAGAATAGTCCAGTCTTCAGATTTTTCTGATCTCTGGGCTTTGTCTTAGTTCCTGTGCTATCCATACCCTTATTTGGATAAGAGGAAGCTTCTTTGTTCACCAGTGGGAGTGGGGAGCACTGAGCAACCTATTTGTCCCTAGAGGATTGGTTCCAGCCCAGCAACTTGTAGTTTATTGGCCATTTTGGGTCAATTCCTGGCTCTTTTCAACCCCCTGGCCCACTTTTGTGCGCTTTAGCACGTTTTAGCACGAAGTTGCTCATAGAGCAGCATCGGGCAGCGCCGGTTAATCAAGTTTAAACTATTTCTGGCTCCGTAAAGTCTGCTCTTCAATTTTTCCCTTAGAACTGTTCTACTTGCAATCTAAACAGCCTATACTCTATCTGAAAAGCTCAGCACTTGCTCCTAAAGCATTTTTTTATACAGGTAAAGCACTCTTAAACAAAAGAAAGTACTTCATTCACCTAAATTCCCTTGAGTACCCATTCCCCTATAGGTCCTTTCTGACTCAGTTACACAGCAATCTTTTTCACTATTTCTAGCATGTCGAAAGGTCAGTTGCTGGCGTCCTCTCCTGTACAGCTGGTGAATCTGGGAATCTTGAGGCAATGTTACAATTGCCTCATGTACACAGACAACCCTCTCCTCCTCCCAACAAATACAAATATATGCGAGAGATGCAACTATATAGCCAAACTGGAGGCTGAGCTCTCTCAATTCAGTACTGGCAAGACCAGTCAGGAGGAGAAGGTAATCACACACACCACAAACCCAGTCTCACATAGAACTATCACAACTGCAAACCAAACACATAAACACACAAAAACATACTCGGAGGTGCTGATTAAAAATCTACTAAAACAACAGAGGCCTCCAAAGCAGACACCCAAGCAACCGCCACCTCAAGACATAGCACATGCAACACATAGTTCACAAAGTCAGTGTGCTAAACAGTCACAGCCCTTAAGGCCAAACAACATGCCAGACACACTTGTAATAGGTGACTCCATAGTCAGACACATTGACGTCCCACTCACCAGACTGAACAAGGAGAGGGTCACAGTAAGCTGCCTGTCGGGAGCTAGAATCCGCCACATAACACAAGCACTCAAGTCACTCCACAGCAAGTACAAATATGACTCAGTCATTGTACATGCCAGTGTGAACGACCTGAGACGTACCTCCCTGGACTACATGAAAAGAGACATAGAGGAGCTCTCTGATTATGTAGCCCAGGCCGGTATGACCCTGACCCTGAGCAGCATCTTACCCTCACCAAGAATGATGCCACAGTACAAAGACAAAATGATCAGTTTTAACAATTGGCTTAATTACTGGTGTCATTTTAAGGGGATCCAATGTCTGTCTGCTTGGGATGACATGCTTGACAAGCCACACTGCTTCGTAAGGGACGGCTTGCACCTGTCACCCCTGGGCTTCCGGATATTGGCCAAGGCTCTTGCCACCCCCATAGTGCCTTTTTTAGGCAAGGCTCAAATGACAAACCTACCTCCCTAGAAAACACAAGTGGAAAAAAACTAAGGGTAATGCTGCTCAATGCCAGAAGTCTAAACCTCAAGATGCACGCCCTTGAAGCCCTCCTCAGTGTGGAGAACATCGATGTCTGCGCAGTGACTGAAACCTGGTTCAAGGCTCCTGAGAGCACCCCAGCACTATCAGGTTTTACCTCATATCATGCTTTCCGGCCCCAAAACTTGGACCGAACCACAAAAGGAGGGGGAGTTTCCATATTCATCAAAGATACCCACACCTCCAGGTTAGTGGCAAAGCACGAAGCATAGGAGACCATAGAAGGCATTTGCAAAGGATTCAGCAGTGTGGGCTGTGGTTTCCACTGGCCCAGGGGCCTTGAAAGATACCACTTCAGTCTTAAGAAGTGTGAAGTTTGCTTTTGAGAAGTTCTTCACTGTGGTCTTTTGTGCAGGGGGCGGGATGTGGATTTCCAGTGAGATTAATTTATGGTCTGATCTTACCAAGGAGGGATGTACTTCCGGTGTGGAGCATTTTGTCCCCATGTTTGTGATGATCAGGTCTAGTATATTGTCTCCTCTTGTGGGAATGATGACTAGTTGTTCCATTGCATTTGAGTTTATGAATTCTAGGAACCTTTGGGCTAGGGTGTTGGGGCTTGAGTAATGTTCCCAGTCTATGTTTGGGTAGTTGAAGTCTCCCAAAATGATGGTATTTGGAGAGACATTCATACTCTCCAGTGTCTTCAGGAAGGCTGTGTGGGGTTCCTGAGTTTGAGAGGGTGGTCTGTAGCATGCTACAAACTGTAAGGCAGTTTTGCCTATTGTTAGTTGCACCTGGATAGTCTCCGATGCTTTGTGCGTTGCCACTAACCTGGAGGTGTGGATATCTTTGATGAAAATGGATACTCCCCCTCCTTTTGTGGTTCCGTCCAAGTTTTGGGGCCGGAAAGCATGATATGAGGTAAAACCTGATAGTGCTGGGGTGCTCTCAGGAGCCTTGAACCAGGTTTCAGTCACTGCACAGACATCGATGTTCTCCACACTGAGGAGGGCTTCGCGGGCGTGCATCTTGAGGTTTAGACTTCTGGCATTGAGCAGCATTACCCTTAGTTTTTTTCCACTTGTGTTTTCTAGGGAGGTAGGTTTGTCATTTGAGCCTTGCCTAAAAAGGCACTATGGGGTGGCAAGAGCCTTGGCCAATATCCAGAAGCCCAGGGTGACAGGTGCAAGCCATCCCTTGCGGCAGCGTGGCTTGTCAAGCATGTCATCCCAAGCAGACAGACATTGATCCCCTTAGAATGACACCAGTAATTAAGCCAATTGTTAAAACTGATCATTTTGTCTTTGTACTGTGGCATCATTCTTGGTGAGGTTAAGATGCTGCTCAGGGTCAGGGTCATACCGGCCTGGGCTACATAATCAGAGAGCTCCTCTATGTCTCTTTTCATGTAGTCCAGGGAGTCGTCTCAGGTCATTCACACCGGCATGTACAATGACTGAGTCATATTTGTACTTGCTGTGGAGTGACCTGAGTGCTTGTGTTATGTGGCGGATTTTAGCTCCCGACAGGCAGCTTACTGTGACCCTCTCCTTGTTCAGTCTGGTGAGTGGGACGTCAGTGTGCCTGACTATGGAGTCACCTATTACAAGTGTGTCTGGCATGTTGTTTGGACTTAAGGGCTGTGACTATTTAGCACACTGACTTTGTGAACTATGTGTTGCATGTGCTATGTCTTGAGGTGGTGGTTGCTTGGGTGTCTGCTTTGGAGGCCTCTGTTGTTTTGTTAGATTTTTAATCAGCGCCTCCGAGTATGTTTTTGTGTGTTTATGTGTTTGGTTTGCAGTTGTGATTGTTCTGTGAGACTGGGTTTGTGGTGTGCGTGGTTACCTTCTCCTCCTGACTGGTCTTGCCAGTACTGAATTGAGAGAGCTCAGCCTCCAGTTTGGCTATATATTTGCATCTCTCGCATATATTTGTATTTGTTGGGAGGAAGAGAGGGTTGTCTGTGTACATGAGGCAATTGTAACATTGCCTCAAGATTCCCAGATTCACCAGCTGAACAGGAGAGGACGCCAGCATCTGACCCTTCGACATGCTAGAAATAGTGAAAAAGATTGCTGTGTAACTGAGTCAGAAAGGACCTATAGGGAAATGGGTACTCAACAGAATTTAGGTGAATGAAGTACTTTTGTTTGTGTAAGAGTGCTTTACCTGTATAAAAAATGCTTAAGGAGCAAGTGCTGAGTTTTTTAGATAGAGTATAAGATTGCAAGTAGGACAGTTCTAAGGGAAAAACTGAAGAGCAGACTTGGCGGAGCCAGAAAAAGTTTAACCTTGTTTAACCAAGTTTAACCTTGTTTAACCGGCGCTGCCACACGACCGCGCAAAGCTGTGCAAACGCGGATTTTAAGCAGTGAACTACAAAAGAGCTAGGAATGGTCCCAAACAACCAATTACTAACAGCTTCTTGTGCTGAGGTCACTTCCCCCAAGGATATGTAGGCTGCTCAAGGCTCCCCACTCCCACTGGTGAGCAAAGAAACTTCCTTCTATCCAAGTAAGGTAATGGACAATACAGGAACTACACCACAGCCCAGAATACAGCAATGCCTGTATACTGGTCTAAACTAGTCGAGAAAGGCGGGAAAACAAGGTTTATTTTTTTTTTTTTTTTTGTAGAAATACACAGAAAATGCAGAGACAGTGATAAATTAGTTACACAGGCTAGTTCACTTTAGTGGGCAGCCTCCACAGTTCAATTAAACAAACAAACAAACAAACTTTCGACTAAATTCGACTAAATGTATCTTTAAGTGCAAATTTTAAAATAAATGCAGTAATCAGTAAAAAAACAGTTCAGGCTAGTTCAAAGTAAGCAGCAGAAGCTATTTTCAGTGAAAAAAAAGCAAAGATACTTAAATCCAGAAGGTAGTCGCTTTTTCTAGTTCCTTGCTGCTAGTTCCACTCTGTAAACCCACGTGGAGCTTGACTGAGCAGTATAGCCAGAAAAAAACGCCCAGAGGCGGATTTTAAGCAGTGAACTACAAAAGAGCTAGGAATGGTCCCAAACAACCAGTTACTAACAGCTTCTTGTGCTGAGGTCACTTCCCCCAAGGACAGGTAGGCTGCTCAAAGCTCCCCACTCCCACTGGTGAGCAAAGAAACTTCCTTCTATCCAAGTAAGGTAATGGACAACACAGGAACTACACCACAGCCCAGAATACAGCAATGCCTGTATACTGGTCTAAACTAGTCGAGAAAGGCGGGAAAACAAGGATTATTTTTTTGTTTTTTTTTTTTTGTAGAAATACACAGAAAATGCAGAGACAGTGATAAATTAGTTACACAGGCTAGCACACCTTAGTGGGCAGCCTCCACAGTTCAATTAAACAAACAAACAAGCAAATGTTCGACTAAATTCGACTAAATGTAACGTTAAGTGCAGATTTTAAAATAAATGCAGTAATCAGTAAAAAAACAGTTCAGGCTAATTCAAAGTAAGCAGCAGAAGCTATTTTCAGTGAAAAAAAAGCAAGGATACTTAAATCCAGAAGGTAGTCGCTTTTTCGAGTTCCTTGCTGCTAGGACCACTCTGTAAACCCACGTGGATCTTGTCTGAGCAGTATCGGACACATAGGAGGATCGTGGCTGACAAAGTTCGCAGATGACTGCAAACTGTGCGCCATAATTGATACTCCAGCGGACACAAACATCCTTCAGAGAGGCCTCATAGAAACGGATAATTGGTGCCAGAGCCATGGCCTTAAAGTGAACGCCAAAAAATGTATAGTCATACCCTCACATTTTCAAAGTGGTTAGGAAGACCTTCTATATTGCCCACCTTATCATGAAGGGTTTCACATCTAGATCAAGAGAGGTCATTGTGCCCCTGTACTCTTCTCTTATCAGGCCAATGATTGAGTACAATGCCCCATTTGGGATGTATCTTACCCGACACCTGCAGCAGTTGGAAAGACCCCAAAAGTTCCTCACCAAGAGGATAAAGGGTCTTAAACATATGTCATATGCTGTCCGACTGAAAAAACTCCAGCTCTATTCAGTCGCATACCGCCTACTCAGAGGTGATCTGTGCCTGACGTACAAGGCCATGTCCAATCCGGAATTAATGGACATGCTCCACCTCAGTAAATCCAAATCCACCAAAGCCACGAGAGCAAAAGACTTAAACCTCAACACAGAAATAAATAGGACATGCTGGAGGGACAGATTCATAACCCAGAGGCTCCCTACACTCTGGAACAGAATCCCAATCCGTGTTAGGCAGAGCCCCTCACTAACTCTATTCAAGAGAAATCTTGACGAGTGGATGGGAGATCGTAGGTTTACCCCGGGGGTCATCTCTGTGTCACTACTAGACAGAGGCACAATAAACTAAACCCTAAAAAAGCGTAGTATTCTCATCCTAAGGGGTGGTGAAAGCCACACACACTCTTGGCTAGGCTTACAAATGCTCTAGGGCAGATAGCCCAGTACAAAACTATGAACCTTCTTTTGGTCTTAGCAATTTTTGGGGTGTCCCGCAAGGGGCACTCCAGTCTGTGTTCCAAGATTAGAATTCACAGGTGTACTGTGTACCCCCCCGGTTGTATCCTGCCTGTGGTCTGGGGAGCAGTGGACTCTTTACATTGTTTATCTGTATGTTTCCCGTATCCGGCTGGGGGTGTGGAAGGTCATGCTACATGTTTCATGTTTCTTGCTTGGGCTCCTCACTTTTATTGGCATAGCCTGTGAACATATGTCAATCTTGTGTGCTGTTTCCTATCATAGCTTTATATCTGTGTATATCTACCCGCACGCACACACATACACACACACACATATATATGTATATATATATATATATATATATATCTATATATATATATATATATATATATATATATATATATATAAATATATATATTATATAATAATATTCTAATAATAATAATATTCTAAAGACATGCTTCTGGAGCATTTTTCCCTGGGCCTCCGCTGAAAACAGGATCTGTGGAACCTAGTCGGACTTTCCTGGTCAACAAATGTTAAATAAATAAATATATATATAAATATATATATATATATATATATATATATATATATATATATGTGTGTGTGTGTCTGTAAAGCAATACATACCCCACACAAATGCACTTACACATGCTTACTGGTGCTTATATATGCTTGACCTGTTTACTAGTGCCTTATTCATTATGACAATGACTTCACTCCAGTTAACTTTTAATTAATATTTTGCAGGTTATACAGCGGACAGATGTCACAATATGTTCATGTATGGATTACCATTGGTAAATGGTATGTGGTACAGTGGGATTCGGTACGGGGATGTCTGTTCGTTAGGGGGTTGCTCTAACCAATACACTATTGCTGTGCTGCTTCATTTGCATATATACCCATATACCCATGGCTCCTGGTTCCCCAAACACACACCCCAATACCTCCCTAACACTGCTGTCATCCATTCTCCAGTTAGATTCACGGTGTATCCACACCACTACACATTGGCCACTCCCTACTCCTATAGACCCATCCCATCAGTTGACTCACTCCACGTATCCTCAGAACTCCGAAACATTTAGTCCACAAACATTGGTGACTTGAGCGACCAAAAGAATACTATTCACAATTTTTGGGTTGTCCCACATGGGACACGCATGTGTTTATGTCAAGATTAGACTCTGTACTTCATTACATCCTTACTCCCATTAACATGACAGTACAATAAATGAATATGTATGACTATGTGGTAATGCACACGTTACACATGAGAGCCTTATTATGTACATGTTCGGTGTATTTCTTTTACAAATAGACCGGTTTAGTAATTGGCGTTGCCATAGCAGGCAGATCACAGGAATGATTCCATGTGTGGGGAAGTCCTCACATTTGATTATTGTCAGCACAGCACTAACTTCAGACATTGTACACACTTCTGCGTTTTAGCAGTTTTGTCCCGTCCCGTCCCTCTTCTGCACAACATATTATTCTATAACTGTCTGCAGATGGAATTAATGTGTTAAAGAGAATGCACTTCTACATATTGATGTCTGCATGTGTGTATGCATATATACCTATAACGAACTCACTGACCTCCATGAGGTGGTCCAGTTAGAACCAACCAATCCAACCCTGGCATGCCTGGCTCCATAATTTCATACCCATAGTTCCTCCACCCCACCGTTTTCAAAATACACGGATACCTTCCATTTTCCACTTGTTATCGCAGCCATGACACACATCCACACATTGCCCTCTCCAGAGCATTAGGGGCCCTACACGTATGTTGTCCCACCCCATGTATTCTCAGGCTCTCCCACCATTTAGTCCTTGAACATACCTACCTTTGCTTGTGTAATGGTTGGAAGGCCAAATGGTCTATCAATTTTTGGGTAGTCCCACCAGGGACTACCCTCTGTGTGTAAAGTAGACTTAGCAAATCAACAATATTACTCCTACTGGTAATATCCTACCTGTGGTGTTAGTAGCAGTGCTTTGCTCACTCCTGCCCAGCTGGATGTGACATACGCTGGCAGTTCTATATAATACTGGAGTTGCTGTTGATTCCCTTCTCATTCCTTTTGTATGCTCTAGTCTTACGTCGTTCTTTCTTCATAGATATATATATATATATATATATATATATATATATATATGCACTTCAGTGTCACTGCTTGACAGAGGCACAGAAAAATGATAGGCATAGTTTTTATTCAAACTAAAGGGGTGGCGAAAGCCACATAACTATGGGCTAGGCTTATAAATGCCCTTGGGCAGATAGCCTAGTATGAACCTATGAACCTATGAACCTATATATATATATATATATATATATATATATATATATATATATATATATATATATATATATCTATATATATATCTATATATATATATATATATATATATAATATACCTGTATATGCTTATATATATTTCCTATACTGGGCACTGCTTAGACCCATGCAAGTGCACTCAGACTTGCTTACTGGTAATTATATGCATTTACTGCTGCTTATTTGCACTTACACCTGCTTACTAGTACCTTATTCATTATGACAGTGCCACTTTGCTTGAATTATATTTAAGTTAAATATCTCATGCAATACACTTATGTTCGTTTTACAGCAAAACAACATTCATTCCACATGGAAAATGATATGTGCTATTGTTGGGCTTGAATCTTGACTGCCTGTTTGATAGGCGGATACTCTAAACACTACACTATTGACACTTATGTTGATTCCGCATGTTTTTTTTCTATTTGAATGAATATGATATGTAAGCTACGCTCGGCAGAGGGTGGCGATGCGCAGACATGCTGTGCTTTTGCTTACACCTTCACTATTGCTGCAATTCGAATGTATAATGGGGACATGGGGACAGGGAATCTAATTGTGACAGTTCTAGGGACAGGGCTCTACATTCCATTACATGCTTGTGTGTTTACTACTTTGATTTTATTTCACTGTTCGTGGACAGTCTTATATGCTTAGCATACATTTCGGTATCCACGGACACTGACTTACTCACTTACTATTAGGGTTGAGCTCTACTAGTAGGCATAGTAGGTTTTGCAAGTGTTGTGGCATGTTTAGCCTCTGTAGAGCACTTGTACATGCCCCCCTGCACTCGCACACATTTCCTGTGCATGTCAAGGGTGCGGCGGCACGCCCTCATACATATTCATATGGCGCTGCTGTGCCATCTGTAGTGAGGACGCTTGGCACAATGCTAAAACTGTCCTTGCGCCAAGCTTCTCGAATCCTAGGGAATTTTTTCTCACTGCATCATTATTACCACCACACACAAGCCTGTCTTTTATCAACTCATCTTGTAAATCAACAAATCTGCATATTTTTGCTTTATTTCTTAAGTCGGTAATATATGTTGCTATAGTTTCACCAGACTTTTGATTTATTGTGTAAAACATGTGGCTTCCCATTGTAATATTTGTTTGAGGGTTGCACATTTATCTAAATTTAAGTGTTAAGCACTCAGGGTTTTCCCGTATTTCAGCCTGTATCACAATATGGCAGTTCTCCCCCTCCCCTGTATACAATTTAGATACATACATAAAGGAACATTCCATCTCAATGGCTTCTAAGCCAGCTAAATTAAAAAGTATAAATATAAGCATGGATCAGGTACTTGTAATTATGCTCAAATGTACAACAATCTCTCTGAAAAGGCTTTACTTTAACACTGAAAAGAATGCGAATACTGGACACTTTGTATACTTCAGAAAGTTTCAATTAATGCGAAAAAGTAGTACTTTGCAAAAAACTGCAGTTGTTTTAGCCTTTTCGTACATTTTAACACTTCAGAAATTATTTTGAACATTTTTGTATTTATTTTGGATACTTTTATCAGTAGGTTGCAATTTTGGATGTTTCGTTTATTTCAGTAATTATTTCAAACATTTTGAATGCTTCACCAAGTAAGTGGCGACTGAAAAGTAATTTAAATGAGTTTAAGTACCTTTGAATAAACTGCTGACCTGCTTGTGAGTTGGCTCCTGTATATTCCTCCACTTTTAACTTCGGGCCTCATGATTTGCGAGTTGTTTCACTTCGGATCCTATTCTTACACCATGTCGCACATCTCTTGTATTCAAATTAGATGCTGAGGCACTGTGATAGATCCAAGTTGTTTATTGTACATAAACATATAAGGAGTTGTAACTGGAACATATATTTAAGCTATCTGGTTAACTCGTTACTTCAAACACACTCACACATGCTTCTCCATTCATGCCTGCATTCACTCTCACTGACTATACAAAATGGCATTGATCTTGTGTGTGCTCAGTAACTTATATGCACATGCTATCTAGCTACAGTGGCTGACTGGTTACAATACACACAATGATCTACACTTGCCAGCTGGTGGAGGTCTAGATATATGGATTCCTGATGACCCTGGAAAAAGTAAAGGGATGGGTGATGGCAACATCATCACATTTAACAGTATAACAGGGGGTGATGCTTTCAATAAACTAATAAACTATATCTACAGCAACTGCAATGTTAACAAGAATGTGACTGACAACCTGTAAATGACCTGAAAACTGCAGCTATCTTAAATACCCCCACCAAAAAAGCAACCCACCACAATGTAAAACTATATACACTATTACACAATGAATTCAAATGCATTCTACTGATAATCTAACAAAGCCTACCTGGAAGTTCCTCCTGAAATGCAGGAAATTAACCCATGTCCAGAACACACCGGCTGATATACTGCTGGGAGTTTTCCTGAGTGGCAGTATTTGCAAGGAATTTCTCTGTAGCAGTGAGGGGTTGTTGTACTGCAGACCCACCACTAGTGACCTGGCAATCACATGACACTTCAATAGCATGCCTACTTGCAGCATGAATTATGTCCATGGCTGTGTGTCACACCTGCTCATAGCTGCAATTTCACTGCCCAGTTGCATTTATATTTTGGACCAATTTATCCCACAGGGGTGCACACTGCGACATATTGCCCTGCTTCCTGGACATAAGGACCACATGATTTTGCCTTAATGCTTCAGTGATGAGGTCATTCTCTGGCTCTACAATTGGAGGTCTATGCCAAGTGGGTATGTTGTTTTCTGAAAGAGAAAATAATGATAACACAAATAAGGATCACAAAAAGAGAAATATATTGTGTACAGATAATGCAGTACAGGAAGCCTGTCAGTATTCACCACTTGATTACAATTTAAAGATTCAACAGTGGTCAACAAATAACACGTGGGCTACAAAACAATGAGAGTAGCATGATGAACATATCCTTGTTTGTGCCATTACAGATACTTATGTTCACACACATAACACAACAGTCCACTATAGTTTGTGCCATAGCAAGGACACATCCCCCCTCCCTGAATAAAGAGACAAATGTGCTAAACAAACAATAGTGTAAATTTAAAAGTGCTCACAAAGGACCTATCCATGAAAGATGTACACATACATATCACACAGCATCAGACCTTCAGCCTACTCTACATCCTCTGTAACTCTCACATGGCTAGTAAACAAGGCCGTGTGATGACTACAGTTCTAACAAATGCTTAGTGATTTACTTCACATCATTCCTAAGTACATTCCAACACATGCATTATTTAGTCAACAAATGGATACATATCTGATGGAGTACAATACTCCTCTGTAAAAATATACTGTTCCAATATAAATGTGTCACTGAGTTTGCATTCTGAAAGAACTCTCATCCACATTGATAAAAGAGTTGATCCACACGGAGTTAATGCTCTTGAAACACAGCAAATAAAGATAACGATAAAACAAAAAGTATATAACAAGAGCAACGCAATGAAGGGCATATAAACAAGTTCAAAATGAGATCAGGTATTCCAAAGCACGATAATCCACAAGATGATGTTTATAACCAAGTTTTAATTCAGTGCACACTGGTTAGTGCTTTCGCAGTTAGCTTCATCAGACCAATGCTGAACATTACAATTCAATTTAAATAGCCTGAAAGGCGGGAAGACTAATCTAATACTTAAAGCAATATCACATGAAATAAAGAAACACATAACGCCAATCATGCTCATATTCATAACAATACACCTAATATGCTAAAAAGCGCAATAAAATCTGTGTAGTAAAATATTGAACCCCTAATAAAACTTTCATATATATATATATATATATAAATGGATCTACCTGACTACATTGACAGTTCACAACACCGACAACGACTCAGAAGATCGACAAGTCAGAAGACCGATGGAGGAAAACACCGACGCTGAGAACACTGAGATGGGGAAAGGATGTGTAAGTATGCGGTAGTGACGGCCGTTAGGGTGCGAGTAAGGTAAGTGTGCGATGTTGACGGTGTGTAGGGATAGGGGCGGGATAAGTGAGTTAGGGTTAGGGCGCGGGTTAGGTAAGGGTGCGAGTAAGGTAAGTGTGCGATGTTGACGGTCTGTAGGGATAGGGGTGGGATAAGTGAGTTAGGGTTAGGGCGCGGGTTAGGTGAGTGTGCGATAGTGACGGACCTTAGGGTTAGGGTTTCGGTTAGGGTTGTAGATAGTTGTGTATGTAAGGGTTAGTGTTGGTTTGTAAGGATTTTGGTGTGCTTGTGTTGTGTGTGTGGGTTTTGGACAGGGGATTTGTTTTGTTTGTTGTTATGATGTGTCGAGTATATGAGGTGTCGTGTTTGTGAACTGTCGATTTATGTGGTGTCGGTGAAGTTGTTGTCGGTGTTATGAACTGTCGATGTAGTCAGGTAGATCCATATAAACATGGATAAAACGTATATCATATAATAAAACATGACAAAGTAAAAATGCATAAAAACATATATACACAACATATCTACATGACAGAGATGTGAATAGTACAAACATATTATCATCTGTATGTCAACTTCTTACATACATACATCTTGATGTGTCCTTTCCATTCATATGCCTGGGTCTACTCTGCCTTCAGTTTAGATAGTTATTTATATATGGTTGTGCAGTTGTAGATACTACAGATACATATAAGTATTTGATTAGAGCATAGTTAGTGGTCAGTACCCTGTATATATGACTTTTGGATGTTTATTCATCATTTTGTACTATTCACATCTCTGTCATGTAGATATGTTGTGTATATATGTTTTTATGCATTTTTACTTTGTCATGTTTTATTATATGATATACGTTTTATCCATGTTTTTATATATATATATATATATATATATATATATATATATATATATATGAAAGTTTTATTAGGGGTTCAATATTTTACTACACAGATTTTATTGCGCTTGTTAGCATATTAGGTGTATTGTTATGAATATGAGCATGATTGGCGTTATGTGTTTCTTTATTTCATGTGATATTGCTTTAAGTATTAGATTAGTCTTCCCGCCTTTCAGGCTATTTAAATTGAATTGTAATGTTCAGTATTGGTCTGATGAAGCTAACTGCGAAAGCGCTAACCATTGTGCACTGAATTAAAACTTGGTTATAAACATCATCTTGTGTATTATCGTGCTTTGGAATACCTGATCTCATTTTGAACTTGTTTATATGCCCTTCCTTGCATTGCTCTTGTTATATACTTTTTGTTTTATCGTTCTCATCCACATTGGTTTCCCTAGCTACACTTTTGCCTTTTTATAATGGTGTATATTATTAATTGATTGCACCTGACCTAGTCTGTGCCTCATAAATACTAATTGCAGCATGCACTGCTGAATTGCATGCTAATCAACCAATCCTGTGAATCTACTAAACAAAATATAAGACATCAATGTAGACATCAGGCCCTTTCTTATATATGCAGTGAGGAAAAAGTGGAGTCCAGATATAATGTAAGCACTGACAGATTGTTAGTGCCAGCTACAATTTGCAAACATTTGTGTATGCTACAGGCTGCTGCTGCTGCCAATAGCCATTGACACAGACTGTGAAGACTTTGCAGGACAACAACACAGTAGAGGAACTGTAGGGCCTCAGCATTGAGTCAGAGATAGAACCAAATACCAGGAATCCATCCCAGTGGAATATAAGGTATGTCTTTAACCTAGTATGTTAGCCACAGGTGCCCTTAACAAACTACTAGGGGACATGTTTGGTGTTTCATAGGCATCAGCATCCAAGATCTGCCAGACATTCCTGCATGTTATGCTACAACATGGCAGAGGGAACATATGTTTTAACACAAGTTCGGAGGAGAAGATCACAAGTATGTTACAACTGTAGCATATATTGCCCTACTCTCCAGTAATGTGTGCCATACATCATAGTCATGTACGCAAGAGAACAACAACTGGGGAACAGGGTAAGGTCTACATTAACGATAACATCTAGCACTTGAACAACTGCCAAGTCATGTGAAATGTCATGGGAATTATGTGGAATGTATTTGCTGGCAAGCCTTGCAGTTAGCACAACTTGGATATCTGCCACATTCCCTAACTGCACCAGATGTGTGCTATGGAGGATATCTCCAAGGCTGACATAGGTGTGGATGCATGCTATGCACTAGACTCATGACTGAGGAAATCCATTAGAGAAACACACACACACACACACACACACACACACACACACACACACACACACACACACACACACACACACACACACATACACACACACGAACACGGTAATGAGACACACAGTCCAACCAGTAATGCCATGCAGCACATTTTTCAGCTACTGTATTCACAGTGCCAGTGCCTACATACCTCTGTTCAAGGGCACCATTATAATCCACTGATATGTTCCTCAATACTCACAGTATGTGCTATACTACCCACATTAATTTAGTGGAAACTTGCAGCAGGCTTATCAAGGGGATGGGGAACACATCCTACCAACAATGACAAGGTCACCACAGCCACAGGCCAATGATGACCCAGAGGATGGATCAGCAGCAGGTGAAATTGTAGGCAGACCTAGCCATGCTTAGTGTGTCCTTGCATTAGGTATGAGAGAAGCCATAGCACACTGACTCACCACCTATGAGACTAGAACCATACTCCTACATCATTATACTTCAGTACTAGGGAATCATTCAAATTAACAGTTCAGCAGTAAGGGTATTTATTACAGTTTCAGACTTCTCAACCCTACTTAAGTCAGACAACAGACAGGATGCTAAATATGTAGAGTAACAAGATCAACACAGTCTTGTTAGTGCCACAGCAGAGACACAAATTTGCCCCCCCCCCCAAAAAAAAAAAAAAAAGAACAGTCATTGCTTGTTTGTGACATCCAAAATTGCTTTCCTTATTGGGTAACTGCATATCACATTATTCCCAGTTAATATCCTTTGACATTGTAAATGCATTGATATAGAATGTTGTAGACTGCATGTCCAGAGTACTGGACAGATAACTGCTGAATGGCCAAATAACACAGAAAGGTAAGACAGTGCTGTATATTTGCAAGCAAAAATTCATTACAGGGTATGTAATCACTAAGTGCAGTATTTTAAAACAGAAACATTTCACTATATGTACAGGTAACTTATAATATTTTAATAAAACTGTACATTCTGTTCAATTTGTTTGTGAGCTGAATGACTGTTGATGCTTGCTGCAAAGGTATATGTGTAACAAATGGGGTTGAGGTACCCATCCTGTGTTCTGAATGTGCATTGGCTGGTGAATTGGATTCTAGACTTATGTAGGCATATTTCCTGTGTATTACCATAATATGCCATGTATGTCATACACTGACTGATGTGACTGCCTACTAGTACTTAATTTTCATCTCTTAATTTTTAGGCCACTGTTTGTGAGCTGCTGTTCTTAGGTTATCTGGTTTGTGCACACAGCAGCAGTGCACAAACTGCATAATTGGACCACCTACGTAGCCGATAGGACCCAGATATCTAAAAATAGACCTGGGATGCATTCTATTAATATGTCTGGATGTTGCAAACCTGCTAAGTGTTGTTCCACTGGGCTTAACAGTGTGAATCTCAGTATGAATACCAATGTACTAGATGACCTTGTAACTTCTCCTATGGTTGCAGATATTAAGAGGTCAACATACACCTGTATTCCAACCCAATACCATCAACCTCCAACAACAATGCCTTAACACCTGCTGTCACAGATTCAGTTATGTAGCATATGTATTTCATAGAATCAATAAGCAATGCAACATATTTTCTACAATATTTCACTATGTTGCCCGCCTTACTTGCACCTCATTTCACTACTTTCTTATCTCCCCATTTCTTTTCTTAAAAGCATTACCACTCAATGGTGCACATTGTGCAACCATACCCATCAATGCTCAAATGCGGTAAAGTATGTTGGTCTATTTCAGATGACCATATGAACTTGTAAAAGTACTACCTACACTGCTATTCCAACCTAATAACATATATGGGAAGAAAACAATTGAAGGCATTACATGATGCTATTGTTAAACCTGGTAGCATCTGGACTCAAAAATGAAGTGTGATCATGCATTACTGAGCGTTAATGAAGCAACAGGTATACACACATATATATATATATATATATATATATATATATATATATATAAAACTAGATAGATAGATGTGTTTGAGTACATACCAAATAACAGTTTGTATTGAATATCCTAGAAAATACTTGTTTCTCAACTGACTGTGTGGCACCATGTGTTAAAACAGTGATATATTCCTTTATTTTGGAGCACATGGTACTGGCTTCAATTATAGCTGTGTTATCATTTTTGCATGTTGTTGCACAATGCATAAAAGCACACAACAAGGCAATAATATAAATAAATGAAGAAGATATCACAGTGGTTACATGGAGAGAAAGCAGTGCAAACTTGAACTGTTCTAATATTTAATCTGTAGGAGGGCATAAATAATTCCACTTGAAATACCATATTTTGCCACCAATTGCACTTACTGACAGTGCACACTGTCTGCATTGTGATCCATCTGAAAAAGCTGTGCTCTGCTTGCACCGCGCAAACACGAGAAACCAAGTGTGCTAGCCTGCGTCAATGTACCTTTTTCGAATGTATCAGAAAATAACTTTCAACCAATGCAATTCTACAGATATTTCATTAGAGTACCATTTTAGTTGTATAAGCTGCAATGTACTGATAGTATAAATAAAGTTTGCATACACTGGGTTAGAACCCAAGACCATCTGTATCCAGTCCAACACTCCACACATGTCACCTCATGAATTGTTATATGTAGTCATGTATCTTAGGATTCACTGTTAAGATGATGATTTTTGCTTAGCACATCCCCACCTACTGGGTTTGTGTGATGCCCAGCAGTGCTGAGCAAAACAATTGAAAGCATCCGGTTTCTATTTTTGGATATTTGGGTTATGTCTGATACATGGGTCATCATTGGGCAAATGAGTTAAGCATAGCCAAACACTGTGTAAACATGCTAAAATTAAAAAAAAAAATAGGAGAAAAGCTAAACTATACAGATATAAATAGTTCTGCCATTTTTACCAGGGTTTTGGCTTATATTTTTGGGGTGTTCCTCATAAATTCTTTGGTTTTATAATAATCGTTTGGGATGGAATCCAATAAATAATGATAGGCAATTTCATTTCGGACTTCATACTCTTCAGAAGATGCATGCTAATGCATAACAGTTTATTTTGACAACTTTCTAAGTTTATAAGGGCAATACATCCCCATGTCCCTATTTTTCAGGCTTTGTACAGATTTCTTGCTCTAAGAGGCTGAGAGGTATGGGGGCAGACCGCTGGTTTTCTCCTGTACATGCACTAATTATCCATCTTGTTCTATGAGGTTTTACAGCCAACACCACTGGATCGTGCTGCAAAACCTCACTTAGGCATGCCATGCATCATTAATATGCATTGAGCATTGCTGAGAGCACATCATGGCCACGTACATGGGTACACTTTGTGTAGGCTCTACACTCAGCCTACATGGAGTTTATTGAATCCTGCAGAAAGTCTTATTAAATTAGTGAAGGAATTACTCTGCAGGAAATTCTGGATGCTGTTTCCACACTTAATCTGTATAAATCACTGGGCCTATGACTTTGACACTCATTTCTGCAGAAAATTGAGACATGCACTTGTTGCTATACTATTAGCACTGTCTGACTACACTAAATCTTCTGGTATAAATAAAAAAACATAAAACAGTTTAAGGCAATCTTCATTCTGAAACCCAACTTAGACCCTTTATATAATAACAATTGTCATCAAATTTCTCTTATCAGTTTAGAAAACAAAATGTATGCAACATTTTTTCCAGAAGGTTTCAATTATTAGCTCATCAAATTATATAAAAATTCCAGACTGGCTTCATGGTAGCAAGGTAAACAGAAGACAACAAAATAATATTCAAATTAATTCTCTCTATTTATATATTTGCAGTTCTAATGAACTAATTTGTAATATTTTGTTGTGCAATTTGTTTGACTTATTAATTAGAATAATAAGACTACAAATGGTGTAATTATTTGCTGGCAATACCCATAAAGCAGCAGGCAAATAAAGAAAGCTGTCTACTATATCTAATCTTAGCTTAAGCTATTTTTTGTTGCAAAATTTTAGCATAAAAAGAAAGTTACTTCAAAATTTGGAATGATTTCGAGTGAACTGTTAACTTGGAAATATTTTCAGAAGATTTTGAAAGAAAGTAATCATAGTTTACTAGTAATAAATGACTGGAAGTTTGAGTAAAAGAGATAATGCATGAGTAAGCACTTCAAATATGACAATGTATTATCCCATGAACCAGTGTACCATGTGAAAGCAGTTGAAAAGAAGTAAATAACCCACATTAGTTCCTATTGCCTAATCATGTTGAAGTTGCTGTGCATTTATTAAATATGTAAGCATCAAGGCAAGCAAGATAGAAACATATCAGCATTTAATCAACAAATGTAAACATTTAAAATGTTTTTTTACACATTAGTGAAAGCTGTTCTTTGTTGGTAATTTTGTAACAAGAGCCTTTCTAAGCTAAAAGACTAGTGGGGGGTAGGACGTTTTAAATCTGATACCACATCATATTGAATCTCTGCAGAGATGTTGAATCATTCTAGTATTACTTCTTTAGACAGATTATCAGTTACTTTAATTCTAAATCCTTTCCTGGATATCATCTTTTGTTTCCTGGCTGGAAGTAGGACACAAAATGTATTAGTTGCACTGAGAAATGTCCCATAAATTATTCATGGTGTTATCCTTAGTGGGACATGTGCATCCTCAATAACAAAAGTAGATGATACCTTGGATGAATCAGATATCTGCATAAACTTCACTGAATTGCTTCTTCCAAGTTATTAAGTTGGTAACCATCATCCAAGCTCCTTTTATTGTGGTTATCTCTTCTTCATCTGCCTTCAGAGATAGACATCTGTTTTCCAAAACTTGCATAAAACATCCAATTGTTTCAGTTTAGGAAACATAGTGTTATATCTTTCTCTTTAGTATTCTTTTTAAGATACTCCAAAGTGTGATTTTAAATCAGGCAAAGTATTTTAATGTACATAACATCATTATATATGTCAGAAATGGAGGTATACAATGAGAATAGTTCACTTTTCACAGGTTTTTGGAGATAAAGGAGAGCTCCAAGATAAGGCAGATTAACATGCAGTGTATTGGATTCCAGTAGCTCCGAGCTAAACAGCCTTCATTGTTTAATATCATATTATTTAACCTCTTCCATGTCACTGAAATTCAATATTTCATTGCAAATGCACTAAAGAATTGTGTTTGTGTGTGTGTGTGTGTGTGTGTGTGTGTGTGTGTGTGTGTGTGTGTGTGTGTGTGTGTGTCTGCTATTTTGTCATTCAGAAAATATAATAGTGAGCTAAGAATTAAATATGGGTCATGTTTGTTTTGATTATATATTGTACATCTTTAATTTTTGCTATGGCAGACATGTAATTATGCAAACACGCCACTTCACTTATACTAGCCCCTTGCCAGATATGCACCATAAGTTATCTACCAAATTGAGCACTAACCCATGAGAAATTAATAATAAAAGAAAAAAACAACAACAACAAAAGAAAACATGGAGCCCAGGTTGTAGGCTGTGGCCAATAGTGTATGAATGGAGTACTTACACACTAAGTCCCCATTTACAGGAATCAGTAGACTGAGTGATAATATGGATGGGATGTTGAAAATAGCAAGAGAATATGTCCTTACTTATAAGAATCAACAAACTGTTGGAATTCCAGTATAAATAGGTTATATAACAAAAAAAAAAAAATAAGTCCAAAACTAGGAAGGGCATTCCCCATGTAAGGTAAAAACTCCCCCATCAATTTGAAAAAGCAACATAGGGAATTAATCAAGTTTGCCAATACCAAATTTGAGAAATCTGAGACAAAAATAGCCTTCCAAGCTTAGGACAATATAAGGCTTTCTTCAGTTATATCAGCAACCTTAAAGGCAACGCTCAGCAATGTGACAAACTAATGGTGAATAAAACCACCTATATGGAGCTAGAAGATATAGCAAATCTGACTTAGCTCCAGCTTTGCCTTCTTATCACCACCAGTTACCTCCACCAGGAAATACATCCTCAGCACTTTTCCACCAACTATTACTAGGGAGCAGGTCCTCATTGTACTCTCTAAAGCCAAGAACACTGTTACAATGGGTCCTAATAATATCTCAGGTTGCCTCCTGAGTATCATGAAAAAGGACATGCCAAACCCACTAGAATCTCTATTTAACCATAGCTTTGAGACAGGCTTCATGCCAAACAAATAGAAGACTGCAATGGTTATTCCCTCTAAACAAAGGGTGCCTTCCACATACCTAGGGAAGTACAGACCTAGAGGTCCAACTAGACTCATATACAAGGCAATGGAAAAAAGTATCATAGCTTTGATAAACAATGACATGAGGAACCTACAGACACTAGACTCTGACCAGTTTGATTTTGTTAAATGCAGATTATGCTTACTTAATCTGGTGGACTTCTTAGAGAAGGTCACTAAAGCTATATACAAGGGAGAACAATGCACACTAGCTATCTCAATCTGGCCAAGGTGCTCAGCACAACACCTTATTCAAGCATTGTAGATAATTATTCAGAATTAGATATAACCCCCCATGTCACCCAATGGATAGCTCGCCAGATCACTGATAGTACACAGAAAATTAGGACGGAGGAATCCCCCTCCACAAAGAGGTCAGTCACTTATGGAGTCCCACAATGATTAGTGCTGGGACATTTACTTTTTTCACATTTACTTTTCAAAAGTCAAGGCTAATGTCCAAGTACTCTGGCTGAGCAGGTCTGCATATGACTGCAAATTAGGTATGGTCAGTGAATCTCTTAAAGGTACAGATGCCCTGCAATAGGGCCTGATGTAGACAAGCAACTGGTGCCAGAGCCATGGAATAAAACTGAATATGAAAAAATGCATAATAGTACCCTTTGGAAAGATGGGTATCCCCTAGAAAATACCACATTAATAATGCACCCCTAAAAGTAGATTCAGTGGTCAGGGATCTGAAAACATATGCTGCCAACAACTTGCTTTTGACCACCACATTTACTGTAGTGAGAAAGTCATACTGCATTGCAGAACTTATAAGTAAGCACATGGCATTCAGGTCAACAGAGGCCATTGCTCTACTCCCCTTGGCTCTCATAAGAGCAATCATTGAGTATAATGCACCCTTCAGCGTGTATCTGACCAAACACTTAAAACAGTTTGAAAAGCCTTGCATGGTTCACACAAAATAATACAGGCAGTTTTCATCAAGTCCTCTGTTAACTTTCTCAAAGCCCAATTCCTACATTTAGCCTCCTACTGACTGCTGAGTTGCGATCTTTGCCTATCTTACAAGGCATCCCCTGATCCCGCACTGATGGATCTGTTTTACATCCACAAAACAAATAGCATCAAAGGGCATAAACCTTATCTTTGACACTAAAAGAGCATGTTGGAAGGGCAGGTATGTGTCTCAAAGTTTACCCTTTCTCTGGAAAAGGCTTTCCATCAATGTGAAGCAAAGCTCATCCTTAACCATATTAAAATGTAACTTGGACCAGAGGATAGGAATTCAACAATTTACCCCTCATTTGGCATCTATGTCCCTAATGGACAGGAGCGACCTGGGAACACTTGATATGTACAGGCCTTTATCATAACCTTAGAAATCTTAGTGCATTGACACGTCAGCAATATTTTAGTAAATTTAGGATAAACTAGGCTAGGTTTGAAATTACTCTTGGGATAATAGCCTAGTAACCACCAAAGAACCTATAAAACTATGACTGTGCTATAATTTGGATGAGATGTTGAAAATATCAAAAGAAAATATGTTAGAATAAATTCAGTGGGTTAAACCACAAAAATAATGTATTAGAATTAAGTAGAATTATTTTCCAGTTAATTGATGATTTGTCAAGGTAATTATGCTACCCCACTGCTAAATGCTAAGTCATACACTACCAGATGTTTAAAATATTTAGCATATTGGAGCCAGAAAGACAGAACTCTCAAATATTCTCTATGCTGAGGCTTGTCTCAATATTTCTCATGCAGGACTATGCCAAAAGTATTCTTTGCTATGAAATGAGAAACAAGGGGCTATAAAGTGGAGAAGTGTGCAGCCCTGGTCAGCTATACTTCACTAGCTTGCTGACTCCCAAAGCTTATTCCTGGTTTGGGGTATAACAGAAAAAAACACATGTGCCATTTCCACTTTAAGCTTATATCCTTAGTTTTTAGTTTTTAGAGGCATGATCACTAGTGACCTTAATTATGTATATCAAAATGTGCTGTTGGGATAAAATCAGTAGTGAAAGATGATGCAGCATTTACAAAGAAATCATAAAGACTAACACGACAGAAGAAAGTAAGTAGTATTCTGTATACCTCTCAACCTATGGGAGCAAGAAATCTAGACAAAGCCATAAATAAAACTGGGACAAAAGTCTAAAAATAGGGACAATTTTTAAATATTGCTCTTACAAACTTAGCAAGTTGATAGAACAACAGGTTTTGCATTAGCATGAATTTTTTGAAGGGTATGAAGTCTGAAACTCAAATGTCTGTCATTATTTTCTAACTTCAGTCTTTTAACGATTTGCCACTAATTTGCCAGAAAACCACAATTTTCTGTAAAATGGGCCAAAAATATGAGGCATAAATCTGTACAGTTGAGAAGTAATAAGTAAAGTAAAGACATTCATAAGTTTTGATTAAGTCTATCGGAGGAGATAGTGACAGAAAGTTTGTCAAGAATCACAAAAATTTGAGCCTAAGACTTGTGAAAGGCTATCAGCTGACCTTGATTTGTGTCAGTCATATATCATGATATGCAACAAAAATCTAATGTGGCAATCTATGCACATTTCTACAAACAGCTGCCTCTACCATACTCTTATGAATATGCAGTGTTAGTGATATATAGTTCTTACATCTTGCTGCACTCTGATGAATGTCTGTAACACTGTTAGTGCCCCATGCAGGGAAACTGCCAACATCACTGTGCCTTTTACGAAGTCTGACACCTAAGAGGGGATGCTAACAAATCATGACTCTATCAGATAACAAGGGGATCATATGACTCTTCCCCTTCCAAGTCGTGAGTATAATCAGTAACCTACCATCTCACTTATCACGGCTTCACTGAGAGCACTTAGCCTATTTTCAACAAACTCATTAGAGATCAAAGATCTATTTCTGCCCCCTTCACACATGCTAGTTGCTGCTAATGCATCATTGTTCTTGGTGGTTGTTCTCCTTTACATCACTATATGAGTGACTACTGGATAACTACTCTCTTGTTAGTCACTCTAGCATTCTACAAGCAGCTTAACCAGAACATTTCTCAAAGATACTGGCATTGAAATGCTAGTTATTCTCTCTAGCTATAGTTTGAAGTATCAGATATCCTACACAATTCACTAATTATGGTATGATTTGCAGAGTGATTTTGTGAATAAAATGCACTATAACAGAAGCACTGTGATACACAGCTGCTTTAGGAAACCATATCAGCCGCACTGTGCAATATGGTTACATGGTAGAGACTGCCTCTGTACACCAGATAGCTCACCAGACATTAAGGGTAGTTTCAGTATTTTATCAGATTCATACTGAATTCCAGTGGCAAATAATAAAAAGTAATATGAGAAATGTTATGTTATAGCAAAACCATGCCAGCAGTAACAAGAAGTGTGTAAGTAATTTTGTGTGTGTATGTGTTTTTGTGTCCATATGTGTATGCGTTTGTGCATACACATGTGGAAGTGAGTGTGTGTGTGTGTGTGTGTGTGTGTGTGTGTGTGTATGTGTGTGCGTGCGTGTGTGCGCGTGTGTGTATGCGTGTGTGTGTGCGTGTGCGTCTGTGTACGTGTGTGCATGTGTGTGTGTGTGTGTGTGTGTGTGTGTGTGTGTGTGTCTGTGTATGTATACTTTTTTGTTTGTGAGTGCCTACTGGACTACATGATTAAAGCACAGATTATTACACACAAAAAAAAAAAAAAAAAAAAAAAAAAAACATTCATAAGGATTCTTCCTGTCCATGCAGAGCATCTCTCTTGCTCATCTGAATACTGAAAATCAAAACAGATTCAACCCACAATTCCAAATATCAGTGTGTTGCATTAAAGCAGTATGTAAAAATAAACAAGCAGCCAAATGTAACAAAAGAACTGGTTAGAGGCAATGGAAAAAGACAAGAAAAGAACTCCTGATTTTCAAAATATTAGCTGTCTCAGTAACCACTGCCTTCTGTTTCCTCCAGCATTGCAGATAAATGTGTGGGCATTACAAGGAAATAACTTGCTCATGATTTTTATAGGTTTCTTGTAAATCTATGAGCATTTACAAGAATATATGAAGTTTATTGCCCTGACATGAACCCCACAAAATGCTACAAAACATTAGAGAATGTGACTAACTTCACCTGTCCAAAGGAAAATGAATAACAGATCCATAGCTACTTTGTACTAAGGGCCCAAATAAACAAATGAAACAACAAAGTACAACTGAAAAAATATGCTGTTTAAAATAATAAAATGGACAAGTTCTGGAGCAAGACCTCTCGGCTTTTCTTCGGGTTAATACTATACTGACCTGAAAAAAAGAATAATGTTTTTGTTTGAAAGGCTGTGTGTTTTATTAATTTATAATCAGTAGTATAACTTACTTGCAGTGAATGGGTATCTTCTGCTCTGCAAACTTCTGCTGTTTCGTATCTTTATAATTTGTGAATATAAAGCTACGTTTGTGAGTATTGATAAATAGTATCATGCCTTTTAAGCTGACAAAATCTGACTTGTTTCATTCAGAAAATTTAATAGAAGCAGCATTGTTTATCTCTGCAAAATTCTTTGAAATGTGATGTTCATCAACCTGACAATTTGTAGTTTGAATATTAAACACAGAAGAACAGATTGTGGCAGAAAGAGTATAATAGCTAAGCAAAAGAATTGTTTTAGGGTTGTACTATGAAATGCCAATTTCTTGTTAACCAACATGCTGAAAAGACAAAAAAAATGCTTGAAATTCAAAAGGCTAAAAAAAAAATTGTTTTTGCAAGTGGGCAAGTTCCCCCTGCACCCCTCCAAATCTACATATACCAACTCCACAGCCACACAAGTCAAAAAACGATGAAATCTCCCAAAACAATTGATTCATTGCCAGCACACACTTAGAAATTGTACCAGCAATGATTTATTATGGGGAAACAGCATTCTGCGTTAGGCTGTTTGTCTTTTTTTTTCCCTCCGTACTACTAATGTTTGAGCAATTTCACCTCAAGCATGTGTAGAGGAGCCTAGTTTTTGGTTTTAGCCTGCATTTCCTGTATATAAACATTACTTTATTTTATTTCCTCTGCTTTTTGGAATTTTGTCAGGCAAAGCTAATTTTGTTCTGGACTGCTACACTTTGCCATCAAAACACATGACCCTCTCGTACCTGAATGCCAGAACATTTAATTACCTTCTGGAGGTGCATTAGATCATCAGTAGTAGTGCTTGTAGTATGCTTACAGTAGTGTGCAAGGCAATACCTTACAGTGTTGCAAGGGGCGAGAATTGAATCGAAGACGTCTGTGCCTACAGCAAATTCTCACTCTGAAGGGCTTATCCATCAAAATATACTTCTAGTTTACTGCTACTAAAGTACTTATTAGATAGTAGTATAAATGCAAGTCATATTTTGTGACAGAAGTACATTTAAGGTTGTGACCTCTGAAACTGTAATTACATTGTTGATATAAGAATACAAAGAAGTAACAGAATGCCACTCATTGTAAAGTAAATGCAGGATTTCTTCCTGTGCATTTCTGCTTTCATTACTGCCTGATAGATTCATTTTCCATGTTAGTCTAACTCCTATGAATCCAGGAATGTCTTTGTCTGTGTTTCAGCTTTATGTATGTAAGTTTGTATTGTATATACCAAGTTTATACATGAACTTTCAAGTATATAATTATCTTTCTGAATATTCCATCCATATCCAACACCATTTTCACAGGCAGAGACTTAACTGTAGAAAGTATAAGAAAATAAACAGAGTGATCAACAGTTAATGCAACCAGCGAATGTGACGGAGGTGGGAAGACAGTATGTAAACACAGAAGGCAAATTTAACCATTTTAATGCTGTGGCACAGGCAATTATTTACTACTAATTTCATAAAGAGATAAAAACAATGTAAAAAAGGAATGTAATAAGGAAAGAATGAGAAAAATCCTAATATTACATAACACTGGAATATGACAGACAACTATTATAGATGCCATTGTTTGTTAAACGAGCCCTACTTATCCATCCTGGGAGGCTATAGCTATTCTGAATATGGAAATACTAGCTTAAGCAAGAATCAGCATTGCTTGCATGTATCTCAGGGCAATGAAGGCCATGTCACAGGGCATTGCTTTATAAAAAAGGAAATAAGTTGTTGAACTAAAGTGTCAAATAGACTTCTGCAGAATAATTGCCTGTATATTCAATGACCTAACCCTTCTGGTAATGCATTACTCCCCCTCTTGGGAATAGTTAAGCCTCTTTAGAACTGAGTAGACAATTCCTACTCTCATGATAATAGTACAATGCCACCCTTATTTACTGAGATACTTTGTGCTGTTCTTTACCCAGAGTTTATGATGCATTAGCTGTCATCATCAGTGGGCAGGAGTCCTTGTCAGTATCTCATTGTTGATTCGAATGTTTGCACAAATAGGCTGTGAGAAACACAGATGACCTTCTGACAGTTGCAGTGTATGCAGAAAGCTTTGTGTTTCTCCCTATGAATCAAAATAAGCAGAAAAAAATCCCAGAAATATTTAATACATAAAATAAAGGCATTTCACAAAAAAAAAATAAGTACTCCTTCCTCCTTGTTTTAAAGTGGTAAAATACAAAGGTATATTAAATTGCATTTCCTCACTGCATATTGATCTCTGAATTATTTTCCTCTGCTTCACAACAATGAATAGGAAGAATTATGGGGTAAAATGCTGACGGTAAATCTACTATGCAATAAAAATGTCCAAACAGGAAAGAAGGACTGCAGGAGTAGGAGGGAAAAGGTGATCTGATTTATTAGGCAACAGTTCCAAAACAGTTGGAACACTATACATGGATGCATCTAAATCAGTTAAATTTATTTGCTCTAATAGAAGACGATTTCTTTAGTAATACAACATATGGTACAGCAAACAATGTGTGCTGCACAGTATAGCTTCACACAGACTGTGGCATGCATGCATGTACATTGTGTGCTTTTATACATTTAAGTAATGAAATACACTATTGTCTCTTGCCGTACACACTAGATGCACAGCAGAGACCTTGTGTCCATCTGGGAATGAAAGTGTGATTTTTACACACACACAGCTTATCAGAAAAATATTTGCAGCATTGTTTATTCTAACAAATCAAATTGTGTAGGGTTGTGTGCATTCCTTCAGCATGTCATGTGAATGTGCTGTGTGTGTAACAACTGTGCATTGTGCCCTGTTAAGCTATCCAAGACAATGCAGCTGTTTACTTTGTGTCCATTAATTACACAGAGAAGTGCTAAACCAGAACAGTTAAATGATTTGGGACAGTTTAAGAGGCCACAGCTTGTCCTTAAAGTGATCTACAGAATCTGTGGCTAAACAAACAGACCAATAGCCCCAAAACAGAAAACATTAAAAATAAAGTGAAAACTCACATATGCAAACCAACTGACCACAGTGCCATACAGCTTAACAGTAAATATGTCTAATAACATTAAAATAAACACCCACAAAAACAACAGGCAGCTCCAAGCAAATAACAAGTAGCGTATTCTGACCTAATGCCATAGTGCACAGTCTCAACAAATGGCAAAAATACAGGCTTTCTGGGGGGGAGGGGGTCACACTGCCCCTATTTATAACTACAGAGCCATATAACATGGAAGAAAAAACTGTTAAACAAATTCAAGTTACACTGTATGTTTATTTAAATTTAGATCCTGCTACCAGGGTATTGCTAATTTTTAGTAGAAGATTGTTCAAGTCTGAATTTGTGATCTGAAACATGCAGTAATCAAAATCACAGATTTTAAGCAACATTTTACTTGCATGCATTCATTCATGGCCAAAATCAACAATTTATGCAGTTTATTATAAAGCTGGACTCAATACATGAGGCTATGTTAATAGTGGATGGTGCAGTGGTGCAGCGGTAGCGTTGTCGCCTCACAGCAAAAGGTTCTCTGGTTCAATCATCAGCTGGAATGCCTTCTGTGTGGAGTCTGCATGTCCTCCAAATGTTGTGTGTGAATGTCCTCCCATATTACAAAGAGATGTGTCTGGAGCGTTTCTCCCTGGCCTCCGCTGAACATTGGCTTTGTTCCAAGTCAGATTTTCTTGGTAAACAAATGTTGAATAAATAAAATAAAAAAACTCTCATTTTAAGTATGTACCATAGTTAGCCTGAGTCCAATGGACATCCACAGGTACAACCACATCTTGTTCTGTAAAAAGGCTATGCATACAGCAGGTCTGTGCTTTGCTCCATTGAGTTGCAGCTTATCTTGTCAGTAGGTGTGTCCAAGATAGCTACACTGTGGTGCATTAAGATTTACATTGCACTGCTGTAGACAAGATTGTTATCTAATGTATCTGGTTCACATTGTGAGCGTGCTGTGCTCATTGCATCATACAGTACATTTCTATAAAGTAAGAAAAATAAATACTCAGAGATGAGTTGTGCACTGAGATATACATACACTACTCTGAGTCTACAGCCATTACATATTCATGTATACTTTTGACTGTTTAAAGGCTGATTTACAGAGCACCGATTTGGAGTTCTCTGATGGTTATTCTCCTGTCTCAGTAGACAATGAGATAAAATGTAGGTGTGCGTTTTCCTTAAGAAATCATTGTTGATAACATTTCTATGTATGCAACAGCAGTGATTCCTTTATTGTGGAGATTTCTCCCTTCTTTGTGTTTGTGTGTGTGTGGAGTTGTAATATACATAACTTCCTTATGGAAGGTATAGGAGGATTTGTCTCACAAAAAAATGTCATGTTTCATCCTTTTGGTATTTTGTGCAATTATGCTTGGTGATGTGTTTCCTCAGCCTCTGGCTACTTGAGGTTTCATAATAAAACACTTTAAAAGACATTATGTTGTAGTGTTCTGTACTTGTACTAAAAATGTGACACGGACATATTGTTTTGCTTTATGGGGAATATTCTGGATCATGATTTTTAGTCTAAAAGTAGCATCCTGTTGTTGGCTACCACATTATATGCCTGACATCAGATGGTTAGATAGCAGCATAAGAACCCTCCCTATCTAAATGATGAGGTTAGGTTCAGCTCATCCCAAAGGTCAGTATAATACTTAATTTTAAACTGTCTCTTTGCCAGGTCTGAACCATTACCTGCTCTGTGTAGGTTAATTTTTTATACTACAGATTCTGGTTTTAAAATAAGAAATAAGTATGACGGATAATGAGGTTATTCTTAAGAAGAATCATTATTCACCTCATTGCTGTCATGACCAAGTCTCATAAATCACTCTACTGTATAAATGCCTTACTGCAGGCAGCTTCTTAGGACAACACATGGGTAATTATTGTAGGGCTGTCCCCTGGACCGCCACAATAGCATCTACCACTGCCATGGAGGCAGTCCATCACAGTGCTACATGCCTTCGTGCAAAGGTAATGTGGTAGGGCTGTCGTTAAATTCCAAAAGGTTGCAATAAGGTGTACACAGTCAGTAACCTTTATGAATTCGATCCTTTATTTATTCATAACATTATTAATCTGCAACATGAGTTCATGTACATTAAGAACAATAAATATAAATATCATACTAGTCTTATCTTTATCATGCACGTGCATTATGCATACAATTTCCAGCATAACTCTATTTTCTTTTCTGCATTAGAACATACATATTTACTTTACAATTCCTACTTACCTAATTATTTTAGTCCTCTACTTGAGAATTTATTTATATATATATATATATATATATATATATATATATATATATATATATATATATTTAGTCCCCAAAAGTGTTATTTATTTTTATGCAAATTACTTCCTCCTTCTTTTAACAGTCCCATCTTTATTTCTCAAGTAGTGTGGTTTGAGTCTTTCTCAAGTAGTGTGGTTTTCTTTAAAAATCATGTGTGATGATGGGTACACCGAACATTGTCTAAAGGGATATATCAAACTTAAAAATAAGGACATATCTGAAAAAATAGGTACATTATATGCAGAGGTATATCAGGCATGAAAATAGATGCATTGATCCAAACCAAGAGAGGTCTGTGTTGTACTCATTATTTTTCAGGAAGATATTAATATAATTTGCAAAAATGGAGAGTTTTTTTTTTCTTCATTACCACTGTAGGAGAATCATGTTCAAATGGGGCCCTAGGCAGGCTATTAGACCAACCCAGCCCCCATCCCTCGGCAGCCATTCCAGTGTGCCATTACTTGTCTCTCTCTCTCTCTCTCCCTAATTACCATAAAACTGTTCAAACCTGTCCAACGATTACAGAGATTTCGATAAAATATAAATTTTATTTCAAATGTTATAGCACAAAAACTCTTGAAACTTGCTAAACAAACAGAAGCAGTCACACATTAAAACAGACTTAGTATGAGCAACAGTAAATTTCTCTTCCCTTGAAACTCACATTCATTGAAAATGCACCTGGCTAGTAGTAGATTAAGTATACCTTGGGCCTTAGACTGTCTACAAATCATGGGGTCTCTGCACAAATTTTAATACCATGCATAAATGCAGGTGCTCTTTCATTCACCTTCCTTATTGTTTTAAATTACATTTCTTGTTTAATACAGCAACATTTTTAAGACTATGTTTTACATTCATAGTTCTGAAAATTTTTCCAGTGAGAAGTGAAGCAAAATATGTGATCTAGTAATGACAAAGTACAGATCTGAGAACATTTCATCCATAAAAGGCCACTCAAACTACTGCCATCATAATCCTCCAATATCCATACTCAACAAATACTGCCACTTTATTAACTGTTTATTCATCATGTCTGATTGTGACAAAAATGGTCTCAGAAAAGTATTCCAATTTGTTTTACACAAAACGAACACCAGCCTTGCAAAGACTGACTAATGACTAACTACATAAGCTCAGCAGGGTCAGTCATTTTCATCCACAGACATCCACCAAACCCAACAATTATAGCTAAATAGTTGATTGCACCCTTCTCCGATGTCTGTGTCAAACAATACATAACTAATAATAACTAAAGTTCTCTTTGTTCTTGTTGACAGAGAACACCTTTTCAAAGAGAACATATTACATTGGCTCAGACGTGCAGAAATACAGAAGACAATCTGGTAAAGAAGATTTGGAACAGACAGGGAGAAGATAAGAGGAAATGAGGATGGGCAGCAAAGAGGTGGATGGATTGTATGAAACAGTTAGGTACGAGTGTCAAAGAAGGCAGGAATGTTGAATTGAATCAATAGAGATGGTGACAGTTAACACGAGTCCTCGACCCCATGTAGGAAAATGTGAAAAGGGGGGCTGATGATGGTGTTGATGATGAAAACTAGAGTTACATATTTCAAATTTATTTCACACAAGCACACAGTAGCCAGACAACTCCAAATTAATTCTCTCACACACACACACACACACACACACACACACACACACACACACACACACACACACACACACACACACACACTAGTTCTGCAAACCAGTTTAAAAAAAACATTTAAAAATGAAGGAATGATAAGAGCATAAGATACTTTCAGCCAAAGGCAGTCCTCCTTCCCCATCAGCACTTATAGCCACTTTGCTAACTGTATGTACCTCTCATTGTTATGAAAAAATAGTTTTAGGTGAACTACTTGAAATCATATAAAATTCAGTAGCATATAACTATAAGATCCAGCCATGTGTAGCATACTTTAAGTAAAAGACCTTTTTTATGAGATCATAAGAAAGATTAACTACCCCTCTGTCAGAGATGCTGGATGAGTAAATTGGAGTAACTAGGGATATTATTTTTTGAGCTATGATACAGAATCGGAATTGCCTAGACACAGGAAAGCCTTGCTCAGTCTATGTATGATGAGTGCCAAAAAAGCAATTATTAAAAAATGGAAATCAAAGTCTAAATCAACTTTATGTGAAGTAACTAAGATAGTAACAGAGAAAAAAACAACTGGAACAAGGATCTTTGGAAAGGAGCAGGAGCAAATTGCATAGAAAAAATGGGAAATGTGAGATCAGTATATGCAGAGGAGGAGCATGGTTTAAAAGAAGGCAGGATTTGAATAAGCTATCTAATGGTTGACTGACAGTGACTGAATATATTAAAAGTGATGTATAATGTTTGCA
Source organism: Protopterus annectens (assembly GCF_019279795.1). Lineage (NCBI taxonomy): Eukaryota > Metazoa > Chordata > Ceratodontiformes > Protopteridae > Protopterus > Protopterus annectens. The sequence goes on from NC_056739.1 coordinate 1,656,973,130, forward strand.
GCTACAGTTGTGTTGGCATGGTTTGTAATGGATAAAGTTTGCAAATGACATTGTGTTGCTATGGTTTATTTTTCATTTATATAAATGTATGATTGTCCATGATATATATGATAAATAAAGATGTTTCTTGATTAAAAAAAGAATTATTAACCACCTGATAACATATGCTAAGTCAATATGCGCAATCTGTGCAGAATTAAAAGTCATCTTAATAATTCCATAGTAAAGAGAACTATTACTAATGTAAAGGTTTCTGTTGTCAAACAACTTTGCACTCCAGTGCTTTATTTACAAATGCAGGCCCTGCTGCCCTTGATGAATGAACTGCCCAAGTTACATTAAAAATTTGGTGTGCTGGTGATATTGCCATAACCTTTCCTGAACTAGATTTGCTATGCAATATGGAATGGCTAGCAAACAATAACAGGTTTGTATTTTTTAGGCATGCAGCCAGAGAGACCATTAAGGTGGCAAGCCCAAATTCTCAGCTGCTTCTTATACCTTACATAAGAACAAATGGCAAGAAAGACAAGTCAGGCAATCTGTATTTGCCTTCCAGTCAATGAAATCTGCACTACACAAGTATTCCAATTCTAAAGAAGAGTCATCCCATATTAGTGCCAAATGTCTTCATGCAAAAGTACTGTAGTAGGGTTGTATTTGAATTTCAAAAGGTTACCATGAGGTATGCACATATTCCCAAAATACGGGTTTCCCATTTCCGCATTCATTTCCTTTGCAGTTCCATCATATAATTTCTGCTTAAAGAAAATCTCTTTGAAGACAACCTGGAGTATAACAGCACATTTGTAAACATTTCCATGCAAATATTCTGGAATTTGTAGCATACCAAGAGGCCTTACAGACTTCCCCAAATTATTACTTTGTAGTTTTTGATTTTACCCTTCCTTCACATTTCTTTTTCTGGTCTCCTTTGACTGATTCTTATAGTTACTGTGATACCCCTGTACTGGCCCAGTAATCAAGGAGACTCAATCCTTGCCACTGGCAACAGCTAGGGGACATACACATTGGGAGGATGACAAGTACACACACAGTAAAGTACAATTTCCCTTAAGAACACGCAGAGATTACAATCAGTTTGGGGCTGGTTTCTCCCTCTCTCCAGATCCACAATAAGACATCCCACTGGCACAGCTATAGGGTTAAGATCTCAGCTGAGGGGCCAAGCCAAGACCTGCAGCACCCTCTCTGTTCAACCAGTGCTTTGTGTCCCTGCCCAAGTAGCTGTCACACACACACACACACACACACACACACACACACACACACACACACACACACACACACACACACACACACACACACACTTTGAGATTTGGTTTATATACAAACACATACACACACCTGGGGAAGGCTGGCACAGGTTTACTAGCTATACCCCCTTTTGTCCAGACTATAAGGTAGTTTCCACTGCCACCAACCCCTCTTATCAGCTACTATAAGGCCCTTACAAAGGGTGTCCAATCCCTACTCTGGAATGTTACTATATCCAAATGGTAGTTTTGACTAAGACTTGCAAGGCTATTCAGGAGTGGCCTGTATAGTGTCACCAAATAAATATGCAAGTACGCTAAGAGCTTAAATATGTCTCACAAATATCAGCCACAAAGATAGGTTTAAATATATTTAATAATAAATAATAAATGAAGAGGACAATACTCAGTAAACAAACGCAGTTACTCCAGAGTTCAAAATCACAGGAACTATTTTAAAACAACATTACAGGACAGTCTCAAATAAATACAGAAGCTTCTAAACCAATCTTTACTGTATTCCTAACTATATCTAAAGGAGATGCTATGCCTTAAACCTTACTTACAGACAGGCAAGTGCAGATAATGATGATGAGTGGATGTTCTTGCTAGGTACAAGACAAAATACAAAATGCACAGTCTATCTCTGAGAGAGTTCTCAAATTACTATTAAACATTACTGCTGGGCCAGCTTGGATGACATCACTGTTTGTTACCTGACTTCAGTTCCCAGGCTAAACAGAAACTTAACAGAATTTAACATCTCTGTGTGAGAAATACATATGTCTCAGATCTTTGCAGATATTGGAAGTCATAAAACAATAAAAGGCTTGCAAAACAATGCTGAAGGCACCCTAGTTCTAGACATCCTGTCTCTTTATTGTATTGACACTAACTTTTATGACACAATTACTGTATAAAACACTTTAATTTAAACTAATCTTCTTGAAGTTTTGCAAGTTAACTCTGTTCCAGTTTCTACCATTAAAACATTCATTTGCACAGATATATAGTTTATATACATTTCTGTTCTTTTCCAGTAGGGTACACTGTGGATACATCCTTGAAGATCAGTACTGCACAAACCCTGTTCAACACACACTTCTGTACCAGTAGCTACAGCAGTACACATAACATATAGTTCTCTATAAATCATATCAATATTCACAAATGAAATTAAATTATTTACAAAATTCCAGATAGTTGGGATGGCAGCGTGACCCCCCCCCCCAAAAAAAAAAAAAAAAAAACTCAAGCTACTTCTTCAATTGACCCTTGTGAAATGTTGCTTGAGAGGGTTGAGCCTAGCTGGGAATACCTTACCCCATTCCCTGTCTTGATAGCCCATCTGCATTGGCATTGCTAACTCCACTGCGGTGCTGTACTGTCATATCATATGCTTGCAGCCCTAGGTTCCACTTTAGTAACTTGGCATTTTGCTGGCTGGCTCAATGTAGCCATGTTAAGGGACTGTGGTCTGTAACTACAGTGAATTTCCTTCCATACAGATAAGACCAAAGTTTCTACAGTGCTCAAACTATGGCTAGGCATTCCTTTTCTACAGCTGCATAGCATTCCTCCCTGGGTAGGAGCTTACAAATGAGATATACCACTGGGTGCTCTTCTCCCTCTAAGTAAACCTGGCTAAGTTCAACCCCCACCCAATGGTTTGAAGCATCCACCTGTATAACAAATTCTTTGCTGCAATCTGGACTGGCTAATAAAGGGGGGGGGGGTCCTCCCGAAGCTCCTTTAAGCTTCTGGAATGCCGGCTCACATGCTGGGTTTCACACTACCTTACTTGGCTTGTTTTTTCTTGTCAGTTCCATTAGGGGAGCAGCTATGGTACTATAATTGGGGCAAACTTTCTGTAGTACCCAGCTGTCCCTAAGAATGCCATCATCTGCTTTTTGATAACATGGGCAGGCCATGCCTGAATGGCATCAACTTTGGCAGGTACTGGCCTGATCTTACCACTCCCCACTCTACGTCCCAGCTGGGAGACCTCTGCCATACCAACCTTTCATTTGCTGGGCTTAATTGTCAACCCTGCCCTCTGTAATCTGCCCAGCACTTCCCTAACATGCTGAAGGTGCTCTTGCCAGAAATGGCTGTAGATGGCAATATCATCTAGGTAAGCAAGGGCAAAATCTCCTGCTCCTTCTAGGATATGATCTACCAGCCTTTGGAAGTCAATGGGGCATTTTTCATCCCAAAGGGCATCTTTGTGAATTCATGCAAACCAAAAGGAGTCACAAAGGCTGACAGTGGGAGTCAAGAGCACTTGCCAGTAACCCTTGGTAAGATCCACAGTGGTAAGAGACTTAGCCCCACCCAGCTGCTATAGGACTTTATCTGTTCTACGCATGGGATAAGCATCTGACTCTGTGTGACTATTTAATTTCCTGTAGTCCACACAGAAACTGGTGCTGTCATCCTTCTTCAGTACCCACACCACTGGGGAGGCCCAAGGATTGCTGGACTCCTGAATTACCCCAGTTCCAATATTTCCTGCATCTCCTCCATCAGAGTCTGTTTGTCTCTCTCAGGCACTCTATAAGGGGCCTACTTAATAGGCCTTTTGATCCTGTATCCATATGGTGCTGCACCAAGTGGGTGCACCCTGGATTCCCGGTAAACATGTCCCCAAACTCCTGTAACACTGCTCATATTTCTCAAACCTGGTTAGGGGATAACTGTTGTGACATTGCTACCACTTCCACTGATGTGTCAGTTTGAGTCTCACTGAGGAGATCAGTCACCAGATCTCCATCAGACTGCTCCTACCATCTACTGCAAATACTCAGCACAAGGGCCTCCCTATCATAGTAAGGTTTCATCATGTTAACATGGTACAGTTTGAGCCCCTGCCTCCTGCCTAGCAGTTCTACCATGTAGTTAACATCACTGACTTCCTTACCACCTTGTAGGGTCCCTCCCAAACTGCCTGCAGCTTGTTGTGTCTGACAGAAATGAGAACTGTTACCTGCTGTCCAACAGCATACTCTCTAACTTGAGCATTTTGCTGTTGAGCTTTTGCCAGGTTCTCCAGGGCCAAACCCGTGAGTTCCCTGAGCCTTGTCCTGAGGTTTAGGACATATACCACAACAGACTCCTTGTGAGATTCACACTCACCCTCCCACTCATCTCGAATCAGATCTAGAGGTCCCCTCACCCTATGCCCATACAGCAACTCAAAGGGTGTAAAACCTGTGGATTCCTAGGTAACCCCTCTGTAAGCAAACAACAGATGAGGCAAATATTTCTCCAACTCAGATGGGGCAAATATTTATCCCACTCCCTTTTGAACTGGTTTGGAAATGCCTGTAGTATAATCTTGAAAGTAGAGTTTAAACTCTCAACAAGTCCAATAGTCTGGAGATGGTAGGGGGTGTCTTTAAGTGCTTCACCTCAAAGTGCTTCCACAGACAAGCCAGCAGATCTGACATGAAATTGGCATCTCTGTCAATCAGTATTTCTTTTGGGAATCTACCCAGCTGAAAATCTCTAACAAAGCATTTGCCACTTTTTCTGCCTTAATGGGGGACAGAGCCACTGCTTCAGGGTATCTGGTAGCATAATCTACTACCACTAGGATATACTTTTTCCATGTAGAAATCGGGATACTCAGAGGCCCCATAATATCCATCACTACCCTCTGAAATGTCTCCTCAATCACAGGCAAAAGCATCAAAGGAGCTTTCACCTTTCCTACCTTTTGGTACTGCTCATAGGTCCTGCAGTACTCAGTTACATCTCTGGAAATCCCAGGCCAATAAAAGTTCTGCATAATACATCTCTTTATAAGTTTTATGCACATATAACCTGCAAAGGGAATATCATGGGCTATGGCTAGAAGTGCCAGACAGTAGGCTCTAGGCACTACCAACTGCTGTATTCTCTCACCTTCTAGCCCTCCCTCAGGGGTACACTCTCTATACAGTAACCCTTTGTTCCACTATACAGATTTCCCCTTCCCTTGAGAATCAGGTGCTTCACTAGCTACCTCCCTCAGGATGTGTAATATAGGGTCTGAGAGCTGAGCCTGTCTCATCTCTCTATTTGTAACCCTTGCCAGCTCCCCTTCCAGAGGAAGTCTGGTATCCTCTGACAGTGGTGCCGCTTTGTCAGCCTGGGTACTACTACTCACCTCTGCCCTTGCAGTCACTCTGTCCAAGGGAACATCAGTACCCACAAGCAGTTGTGGCTCACCTTCAGTCTCACTGCTACAGGTTATCTCCCTCCCTGAAGTAACCACCTCACCAGTCCTGGTGCAAGTGTGTGGTCTTTCTGGGTCTCCTGCAAGCTACCAGACACACATGCTTGTCTCCAAGCCTGATTGCATGTAACTGCATGCACACAAGGTACTGCATTATCAAAATCATTCCCTATGAAGATATCTGCAGGGATATCCTCAAACACACCTACTTGCTGGCTTCCTTTTCCACCCTCCCAGTCAAGGTGAACCATAGCCAAAGTTATTTGGAATGGGGTTCATAAAGCTCTGAATGGAGTAGACTGCCCAACCAAGTAATGCTTCTCTTTAACCATTGCAGTCTTCACAATGGTAAGGTCAGAGGTTGTGTCTCTCTTAGCAATGACCTCTTTCCTATTTACTAAGATAGGATATAACCTCTTGTGGTAGTTTGTACCCTTGTTATCTTGAGACAACTTACTGCTGGCATTTTGTCATTCCCACTTACTGGCTCTCCCACCTTTTGTTCCCCTCCTTGCCTCTGTGTACAGCTATATGCTGCATGGCCCCACTAGATGCATTTAAAGCATTTAACCCTTGGTCCTAAACATGTATCTGGACTAATGGCTTACCCTGCTACTGGTGGACTCTGTTGGGGCAGTCTGGGCTGCCCACCATGGGTTCCCTTAGACACTTGAGCAGCACTGGGTGTCCCTTTCCTGTGCAGTAATGCCCTGCATTCTAGGTATAGGTCTCCCTTCTTCTCCAACTCATCTGCGGTATTGCATTGTCTATCAGCTAACCAGATTCTCAAATCCTCAGGCAACATTCTAAGGGCTTGTTCCCTCACCAAAACATCTGCCAGTCCTTCAAAAGTGGTGACTTTGCATCCACTCACTCACCTATCAAAGTAAGTGCATAGTTCAGCAACATATTCACACACACTTTCATCTACCTTGTGTCTCTGCTCACAAAACTTTTTTCTATAAGCTTCAGGTGTTAACTTAAAGCATTCTAACAAACACGTTTTGACTGTATTATAATTTAAGCACTCAGTATCATACAATTTAGAAATCGCAGTTACAGCTTTATCATGGAGTGAAGGGGTCAGGAACCATACCCAGAGCCCTTGGTTAACATTTTACTGTTTACATGCCCTCTTAAACATATGAATGAAACTATCAAAATTATTTCCCTCTGTAAATTGTAAAAGAAATTTGCTGACCTTTGTTGCTTTTGATGTTTGGTTACTCCCTTCCCCATTGCCTCCATGACTCTGGCGAAGAGTAAGAATTTATTTTTCATGTTGCCTCTGCCTTTCCTTCTCCTCAGCCTCTAGACATTGCAGCTTCTTATTGTCCTAAGCCTCTAGACATCTCAGTCTCTCTTCTGCTTCTATTTCCAAACACTTGGCTTCCAGCTCAAGTCTCTTTAACTCCAGATGGATTTTTAAGTCCTCTGTGGAAACATTGAGCTGTCCATTTTCTGAGAGTTGTCCATCTATAAGGACAGCCTGGTTGTCATCCTGATTGCTGGTCTGCAATCTACAATAATTTCTGCTTAAGTCAGGTTGGCATGCACCAGTCCTTTAGCCTGGGACATCTCAGCCAACTGGCTCTTTGTCAGCTTGCCATATTCCTTTGCAGACATGCTTGTCTGCTCTCCCTGACTAACTAAGTCAACAAAAAAGAAAAGAAAACAATTGTGATGTGAAACTCTGAATGTTTACTGAATGGCTGATTGAGTACATACACTTTCAGTGACCACTGTACAAATTCTACAGAAATTCAATATCCACACCACTACAAGCCAATTAATATATCATGTGGCTAACTCACCACTGTCAACCAACTAATATGTGATGTGGATATCCCACCACTGCCACCACTTAATATGTGATGCCCCTGCACTGGCCCAGTAATCAAGGAGCCTCAATCATCATCACTGGCAACAGCATGGGGATGTACACATTGGGAGAATGACAAGTACACATACAGTAAAGTACAATTCCCTTAAGAGCATAAAGAGATCACAGTCAGTCTGGGGATGCTTTCTCGCACTTTCTGAAGATCCTCAATAAGACTCCCCACTGGCACAGCTATAGGGTTAAGATCTTAGCTGATAGGCCAAGCCAAGACTTACATCACCCTCTCTGAACAACCAGTGCTTCTTGTCACTGCCCATGTAGCTGATACTCACACACTTTGAAATTTGGTTTATATACAAACACATACACACACCTGGGGAAGGCTGGCACAGGTTTAGTAGCTATACCCTCTTCTTCCCAGACAATAAGGCAGTTTCCAATACCACCAACCCCTCTTATCAGCTACTACAAGGCCCTTACAAAGGGAGCCCAATCCTACTGTGTAATGTTACTATAGCCAAATGTCAGTTTTGACCAAGACATGTAAGGCTATTCAGGAGTGGCCTATACAATGTCACCAAATAGATATGCAAATACTCTAAGAGCTTAAATAAGCCATACAAATAACAGCCACAAAGATAGGGTTAAGTGCATTAAATAATATATAATAAAACAAGAAGAAGGCAATACTGAGAAAAGAAACACAGTTACTTCAGAGTTCAAAATCACAGGAAATATTGTAAAACAACATTGCAGGACAGTCTCAAATAAATACAGAAAACATCTAAACTAAACTTTACTATATTCCTAACTGTATATAAAGGATATCCTATGCCCTAAATCTTACTTACAGACTGGCAAGTGCAGATGATGATGATGAGTGGATGTTCTTGCTAGGTCGAAGACAAAATACAAAATCTACAGAGTTCCCAAATTAGGTTCTCCCATTCGATTCACGACTGGAGAGCCTTCTGTGTGGAGTTTGCATGTCCTCCCCACGGTTGAGTGACATTAAAGACATGCAGGTAGGTGCAAGTGTGAATGGGCGTGCCTTCGTTGAAGGCTGGGCATTGGGCTGGCAACTTGGCACCATAAAATCCACTGCTAATCATGAGCGGACCAGAGTTCTGTTGTGGCGACCCCTAACCGGGAAAAGCCGAAAGACAAAGACGATTGCTGGGCCATCTTGGATGACATCACTCCTTGTCACCTTACAAAACAATCCAGAAGGCACCCTAGTTCTAGATATCCTGTCTCCTTGCTGCATTGAAACTAACTTTTATGACACAATCCTAAAACACTATAATTTCAACTTATTTTCTGGAAGTTTTGCAAGTTAACTCTGTATGTTCCAGTTTCTATTATTAAAACATTCATTTGCACAGGTGTATAGTTTACATACATTTCTCTTCCTTTCCAGCAGGGTACACTGTGGACACATTCTTGAAGCTCAGTACTGTACAATCCCTGTTCAACACACACTTCTGTTCCAGTAGTTTAATATACACATAACATATAGTTCTGTATAAATCGTAGCAATATTCGCAAATAAATAGAATTATTTACAAAATTCCAGATAGCTGGGCAGGCAGTGTGACAGTTACCGTATGATGTTTTATAAGTTTAACTATTTATCCCTTTTCTAATAATATCTTCTGATCTTGGTTCCCCTAAAAATCCTACCAGAGCCAGTTTTGCCTATTTTCTGTACCCTTTGTTGTATGTATTCATATTCACAAAATTTACTTTCTCCACTCCCTTATGGGTATACCCTTTATAATGTTATAAATGTGTTTTCTACTATACATATACATATATATATATATATATATATATATATATATATATATATATATATATAGGTCTACTACCATACACTATTTCAAAATACGATAGTAGTGTCCCACTAACACTAAAGTGCACTTCAATGAAAGTAAATTTCTCCTTCCCTACAGGAACTGACATTCCTAATTCTAATGATCATAGGATCATAGGAGATTACTAAGCTATTGACCCACAGGTCATTTTAAGCCACGCCATTTCAGTCAATGTAATACCATGAAAATGCTAGTCAATACCCAATATTACATTAGTCAATACCCAAGAGTGCATGATCCCAAGTATTTGTCTTTTTTATGTTTGGTTATTGAATCCCATCATTTTTTTTTTACTCTTTAGTACATTTGAAGCTATGGGCAGTCATGGTGGTGCAGTGGTTAGCATTGTCACCTCACAGTAAGAGGTTGTCTGGTTCGATCCTTGGCTGGGGTGCCTTATGTGCGGAGTCTGCATTTCCTCCCTGTGGTTGTGTGGGTTTTCTCTGGGTGCTCTGTTTTTTTCCCAAAGACATGCTGCAGGTGCATTGGACACTCTAAACTGGCCCTAAGTGTGAGTGTGTGTGTGCCTCCTGTGGAAGGTTGGGGGCTGGGCTGGCAACTCGACACTGTAAAACTCCACTGCCAATCATGAGCAAACAGGTGATCCGCTGTGGTGACACCTAACTGGGAAAAAGATGAGAGAAGAAGTACATTTGAAGCTACCAGTTTTGGAGAGGAGTTTTTTTCAAAATAGTTATTACTTTCAATTAGTTTACTTTCCATGAAAAGATTACAAGCTGATTAGACAAAACTTTTACTAGAGTTCTCTGTTTTCACAATAAGAACCAAAACTAGAGTCCTCAGATTCATGGCCCCCAACCTGAAGTAGAAAACCAATACAAAGACATAAATGATTAACTAAATAACTAAGAAAAAAGTCTTCCCATCTCCCCAGTATTGATGGCCAAAAAATTAATAAGCTTCTGGTGTCATTTAAAGGGGATCCAGTGACTGTCAGCCTGGGATGACATGCTCGACAAGCCACGCTGTTTTGCTAGAGATGGCTTGCACCTGTCACCCTTAGGCTTTTGAATACTGGCCAAGGCTCTTGCCACCCCCATAGTGCCTTTTTTAGGCAAGGCTCAAAAGACAAACCCACCGTTGTAAATAGCACAAGTAACAAAAAACTGAGGGCAATGCTAATCAATGCCAGAAGTCTAAACCTCAAAATGCACGCACTCGAGGCACTCCTCAGTATGGAGAAAATTGATATATGTGCAGTAACAGAAACCTGGTTTAAGGCTCCAGAGAGCACCCCAGCACTACCAGGCTACAATTCATACCATACATTTTGGCCACAAAACCCAGACTGAAATACAAAAGGTGGGGGCGTATCCATATTCATCAAGGATACCCTCACATCCAGGTTAGTGGCACAGCACGATGCTTCAGAGATCATTCACATGCAACTAACAATGGGCAGAACTGCAATTCAAACTGTAGCTTTTCTACAGATCACCCACCATGTCCCAGGAGCCCCATTCCACAATTCTGGAAAGGCTGGGAAACATAAAGGTCCTACCAAACATCCTGATATTGGGTGACTTCAATTCCCCAAACATTAACTGGGAGAACTACTCAAGTACTAACTCCCTTGCCCAACATTTCCTAGAATTTATAAACTCAAATGCCCTGGATCAACTGGTCAACACCCCCATCAGAGGTGACAACATATTGGACCTGGTCATCACCAACATGGGCAACCGGTGTTCCATACCGGAGGTCAACACCTCGCTGGTTAGATCTGACCATAAACTAATCAGTCTGGATATCCACATTCCACCCCCTCACCCAGTCAAAGAAACAGTGAAAAACTTTTCAAAAGCAAACTTCACGTTACTTAAGACCGAGGTAGAAAGTTTCAAATCCCCCATGCTAAAGGATAACGCTGTCCAAGCTGCAAAATTCTTTACTAATGCACTCCATGGGCAACTACAAGAATGCATGGATCATGATATGCAAAGCAAAACCAAGACTCACTCCTCCAAGAAAAGGAAACCAGTCTGGTGGACCTCTACTATAAACAAGCTATACAACAGAAGGAACTAGTACAGAAAAGAGTAAAATCCAAAGAAATGAAGACATCCCTGATCAGTATCAGCAAGAAACTATGATCCCTCATAAAATCATCCAAGGCGAGCTTCGAAAGAAAAATTGCCAAGGACTCCAAAGATAACCACAAGGTATTCTGTAGCTATGTCAAGAATCTAAGTGGCAATTCCCAGATCTGCTCACTGTTAGTGCAGAATGGCACAAGATACACTGAACCAACTGACATTGCCAACATCCTGGCAGACAGGTTTAGTGCAAACTTCACCCCCCTCTCACAACTAAAAGGGCCCATAACCATACCAGAAGAATGTAGTGCCCCTTAAATCACAGACACTCAGGTTAAAACAGCCCTCTCCAAAGCCAAAAACACAGCATCAGTGGGACTGGATGGTTTCCAGGCGACGTCCTACACGAGCTCAAAGATGAACTAAACTCTCACCTAAACACACTGTTCAAACTCAGCCTCTGCACAGGCTATGTGCCCAAAGAGTGGCACACAGCAATGATTATTCCACTCCACAAAGGTGAATCCACAACAGACCCCACAAACTACCACTCTATAAGCCTGACTAGCTTGGTCTGCAAGGCTACGGAGTGCATCATCATGGATCTCATTAACAGAGACATTGGGATCCTCCAAACACTGGACCCTACCCAGTTCAGCTTTGTTAAGGGCAGATCATGCCTCCTAAACCTGGTGGACATCTTCGAGACAGTTACTAAGGCTATAGACCAGGGAAAGGTGGTCCACACAACCTACCTAGACCTAACAAAGGCCTTCAACACCATTCCCCATGCTGGTATTATAGGCAAGCTCACCAGCCTGAACATAAACCCCTACATCATAAGATGGGTTGCCAACTGGCTCACGGACAGAACCCACATGGTAAGAGTTGCGGGAGCTAGGTCTGGCTCTAAACCGATTACAAGTGGTATTCCCCAGGGCTCAGTCCTAGGACCCCTCCTGTTCAGCATATACTTCTCAGAGGTACAGGCAAGTGCAGGAGGACTATGGCTGACCAAGTTCACAGATGACTGCAAACTAGGGGCTATAATTGACTCTGCAGCTGACACAGACATCCCTCAAAAGAGTCTCACTGAGACAGATGCCTGGTATCAAAATAATGGCCTCAGGCTAAATGCCAAAAAGTGCATAGTCATCCTCTTTGGAAAAAACAAAGTACCAAAAACTACAATATACTGGTGGTTAGACTCATGGTGGTGTGGTAGACATCCCTCAAAAGAGTCTCACTGAGACAGATGCCTGGTATCAAAACAATGGCCTCAGGTTAAATGCCAAAAAGTGCATAGTCATCCTCTTTGGAAAAAACAAAGTACCAAAAACTGCAATATACTGGTGGTTAGACTCATGGTGGTGTGGTAGGGAATACCTCAGGCTTGAACCCTGTACCTTGTATGCAGGTGTTAAAGACCTGAATTCCCTACCCACCACCATTTGTAAAAAAAATTGCCGATTTTTGCCTCATATATGATCTGATCTATTCCTCATAATATCTGTGGTTTGTAAATATTGCAATGCTTGATATTTGATGGTGCAGTGGCAGTATTGTTGCCTCACAGCTATAGGTTTTCTGGTTTGATTCTTGGCTGGGGTGCCTTCTGTGTGGAGTCTGCTTCTCCTCCCTGTGTTTGGGTGGATTTGCTCTGGTGCCCCGTCATTTTACAAAGACGTGTATGCAGTATTTCTCCCTGGGTCTCTGCTGAAAATTGTTTTTGTTCTGTCAGCAGTAAAATTGACAGGCATTTGAATTTCAGACTTCATGTTCTTCAGAAAATACATAGTAACACAACCGTAACACAACCTTTTATTCTAGCAATTTTCTAAGTTTATAAGATGAATATTTGAAATTTGTCCCTATTTTTGGGACTGTATTCCCCCATTATTGGCTTCGTCCAGGTTTTTTGTGCTAAGGTTGACAACTAATGGCAAGAACTGAATTCACTGAATATGTTTGAGGGCTGTATTCCCTCATTACTGGGTTTGTCCAGATGTTTTGTACTAAGAGGTTGACAGCTATGGTGAGAACTGAATTCACTAAATGATAGCCATTTAAGTTTCAGTCTTCCTCTCTTTTACAAAGCAGCTGATTTGGCGTAGTGGTATATTGTTCTGGCTGTTTTGCACAGGGACCTTGGCAGTAAAATGTATGGTGGTAACGCAGCATTTCTCTTTCACAAAGCAGCTGATTTGGCGTAGTGGTATGTTGCTCTGACTGTTTTGCACAGGGACCTTGGCAGTAAAATGTATGGTGGTAATGCAGCATTTCTCTTTCACAAAGCAGCTGATTTGGCATAGTGGTATGTTGCTCTGACTGCTTTGCACAGGGACCTTGGCAGTAAAATGTATGGAGGTAACATAGCATTTTATTCTAGCAACTTTCCAAGATTATACAAGCAATGTTTAATGTGTCCCTGGTTTTTGGGCTTTTGACCCCCCCCCCAATACATTTTGGCTTTTTCCAGTTTTCTTGTGCTATACATCCCATAACATCTGAGTGTTTACAAAATGGAAAAAAGCATACTGTCTTCTGACCAAAATTCAAGATAGAATTCAACACTTTTTCAGTTGGGATTCTGTGAATCAGGTTAGTGGCTTGTGGACCTAACAATCAAGAAGTTGTGTCATAACATTTTGCTGTAAAACTACAGGAAGTACTTTTAAGGAACTAAGATTTAAACTTGAATCTTCATTGTATTTCTACTGTCAAAGTTATACAGTGGATATTCAATGAACTCTGATATCACAAGAAAGTGCAACAATATGTATGTGCCATATACCGGATTGAGGGCTATCAAAATGCTGACACTTGAAATGCCAAGTGCAGACAAGCCAAATTAACATCAATATTCCTTCTTTGACCTCTTTGATCTCTTGATGGAATTTGGTACAGTGGACCATGCGATTCCTATCTAGCATCACAAAACCTACTGCAAGCTGTCAGTCCCAAATTTGAAAGGCTTGTTACTATCTTCACGGGAGAGTGTCAATAAGTATTTTTCTGAACTCCTTATGTTTCTACCAGTTGAGCTATGATGTGCCTCAATCCTCAGTTTTGGGTGCCTATTAGCTCATGGTATAAATGTTGGTACTTAGGGAGGTCATTGTAGAGAAAGGTACTCCTGTCCATGCTTTTGTGGATGGTATTTAGCTATACTTTTTCTTCTTTCCAGATACTATGTTGGATTTCTCACGTTTAGAGGATTACTCAGGTTGGGGGTTTGTATAATAGTTTTGGTGTTTACCTCACAGACACAGCATACAGGGTTTGATTCTCACCATTGAAAAGTGATATTGGCTAGGTTTAAAATGGCCGACAAGGGCAGCTAACCTAGTACTTACCTATGAACTCGAAAACTTTCATCTCAAACTCTGATTTGCTAAGACCAAAAATACTTTAAAACATGACACTGTTCATTCATTAAATGTTCTACTGCTCTCCCCTTTATTTATTTATGTAAAGAATCAGCTTGAAATTCTGTCCTGTGTTTGTGATCTGACCATTGATCTGATGACAGACTTCTTTTAAATCACCTGGTTCTGGCTGTCAACAAGATGTCATGTTTCCAGCTGAAAATTATTTCCAAACCTAGTGTTAAATTCCATCCTTAGACATTAGAATGGTGGTTCATGCATTAGTGCTACGTCACCTGAAAAATGAAATGTGTCTGCCTTTGATTTTTGGATGGTAATATGGCTTGCTTGCAGCAAGTGCAGATCTCTATTGTAGGGACTTCTCATGTGCTTCAGGAACTATATTGCCTGTTGGTTGTAGCCAGATGTGCTTTTTTTAGAGTCTCAGACTCAACTACTGAATCTTTCATGAATTCTGCATGGTCTTGGTCCTGCTTATGTTAAAAAAGCTGGTGAATTTGTGTTCCAGTTTGGTTATTCAAGTTATTATCAGATGGGCTGCTAGAAGTTCCAGGGGCCAGAAGGAAAACCTCTGGAAGTATTTTCTTTGCGTGTCTTGCTCCCATCTTGATTGGCTACTTCCCTGGTTTGAGCATGTGACTTAGTGTCTTCTCTCTGGTTTTCTTTACATTGTTGTTGCTGTTATTGTTTACTTGAATCCAACTCTTCATGATCTCAAGGACTTTAGCAAGTCAGGCCTGACTGTGCAGAACTGCTCTTTTATGTTTTTTGCAAATCCATATTCATCAATTCATTATTGCTATTAATCCACTTTAGCATCTGTCACTCTCTTCTTTTTGCCTTTAAACTTTTGCAGTAACAGGATCTTCTGTAGAGAAGCTTAACTTTGCATTATGTGACCAAAATATTTGTACTTGAATTTTGCAATCAGCACTTCCAGCAAACAGCCTGAATTGTATTACCTTGAGTACTGACTAGTTTGGCCTTCTTGAAGTCCATGGAATTCTCAAAAGTTTGTCCAACACCAGAACTCAAAAGCCTCAATTTTCTGGTGTATAGACTTACTTATAATTCAGTTCCCGCAGTTATGTTACTGCTGGAAAATACATAGCTTTGACATTTGTTGACAATGTGATGTATTTGATCTTTAAAATCTTATCCAGATTTACCACAGCTTTCCTTCCTAAAAGCACACATCTTTTAATTTCATGGCTGCAATCACATTCTGCAAATATCATTAAAGCCAATGAAACAAAATCTGTCACTGCCTCTAATTCTTCCCCACCAATATGCAAAGATCAATAGTCTAGGTGACATAACTGTATTGTTTTATGGAGAGCACCAAACCTGCTTTTGCACATTCTACCTTCATGTTCATCAGCAGGGCCTTTAGCTCTTCTTAACATTCAGTTACTATGCCAATATTACCTGCAGAAGCATAGCTAGGATGGGGCTAAAGGGGCAATCACCCCAGGTACAAAATGTTGACAGGGCATGATTGGCCATCTCTCATACCAGGCAGAGTGAGTGTGTGCGTGCATGTAACTGTAATGATGCAACTGCTACAATATAGTGATTGGATTATTACAATGAAGTTTTTTTTTTCTTTTGCTGTTCAATGTAATAATCCAATTGCTAAAATGTAGCCACTGGCTTACTTCAGCAAACTTTTGTTTTTTGCTCATCACTGAAGAACTAGCTGGGGGAGTGGGAATATACTGAATGTAATAACCTGTGGCTACAATGAGGCCACATCATTATTAAATTGAACTGTTTTTTTTTTTTTTTTTTGCTCATCAATGGAAGAGCTGGCTGGTGGGGGGCATGGATGTAAATGTAATAACCTGATTGGTAACCATCAGAGTATTACACTTTTAAAGTTTTACATAGTTTTATTTATATATAACAACTCAGTTATATGACCTGTGAGTGATGTGTTAATTAATTTTGCTAATTTAATGAATGCAATTTCAGGATTAAGGCAGTGATGCCACTGCCAAAAGACTGCAAAAGAGAAACACATTTGTTTTTTTTTTTTCAATCTAAAAACATTATGCCTACCAAAACATTTAGATCTAATTAGACTGAATAGTGATAGTGTAACTGAAAATCTTTTCCAAGGTAAAGGCTACAGCTAAGGTTAGGGGTAGGGGCAAGACTATGGTTAGGGTTAGTGCTGGCAAGTATTACTAAGATTATGCTGGAAGGGCTACACAAAATTTCTTTTGTGATCTACAACCTATACCCTACCTAAATATTTAGACCAAAGGTATGTGAATAGTGGTAGTGTTATAGAAAGTGTTTTTCTAAGGTAAAGTAAATGGTTGGCGGCAGGGTTAGGGTTAGCACGAACCTCAATGGCTGTGCAGGAGATGCTGCACTCCCCTGCACCACCTTAGCTATGCATGCCAACTTTAACCATAATCCTAATCTTGATCCTAGCCCTAAATAGAAGTGTGCACCTTGCCTTAGAAAAATCCTTATAAGATAGCTCAGATACTCACTGCACGTGCACGCACCCAAACACACACACACACACACACACACACAGACACCCACACACACACACACACACACACACACACACACACACACACACACACACACACACACACACGCCATACTAAATTTAACCCTTTACCCAACCCTTAATCTAACTATAACTCAGAAATATTTGCTCTCACACACACACACACACACACACACACACACACACACACACACACACACATACGCACACACTCTAAATATATTCCTTTACTTAACCGTTACCCAACCTAACCCACAAACATTCGAGTATACAATAAACCGATCCTCTTAACTAACCCTTACTTTAACCCTAACCTGAAAAAACTTGCACATATACTAAATACAACATCTTACCTAACCCTTACTCTAAGCCTAACTTACCAACACCTGCACACACAATGCCACCCATAATACAAACCATTTTACCTATTTTGACACAAAACACACTTTGTAAGTATGACGTCTGCCATATCTATCATTCGCACAAACTGCACTGCATGTCCATGTGAGTTTTTGTGAGTGTATTTGTGTGTGCATGCAGGCGTGTATTTGTGTGCATGTGCACAAGTGTACATGTATGTGTGCACTTGTCAACACATTCAAATCTTAAACCATACATAGGTTGTATCAGACCAAGCTTTCTTTATCAGTTGATGTTGTAAAGTAACACACCTCAAGCAGACATTTTCATATAGTGCAGTGGTTTGATTTTTACACCCAGATCTGCATATTATTATTAATAATGGTATCCACTGAATGTTAAAATGTAAGCTCAAGGCATATAGACAAAATTAAATAATGAAGCAAAATTATAGAGAAAAATGAGAGATATAATGGTAAACTGTAGGAAAGGAATTTTGATATCTTTCATGTTCTAAGTAATGAAGAATAATTCAATATACACAGGTGGACAATGAGAAACTATTACAGAGAAGACACAACATACTAGATTTGTTGCTTGATTTAACTCAGGAACAAAGTAAATAAGTGGCAAGGCTATACAAATGGTGTATTATGGGATACTAAACTTGTTCAAGAGATGATGCTTGACTGTTTAATGCAAAATCTAACTAAACATAAGACAGTTCCATTTTATATGCAGCATTGAAACTACAATAACCTTACAAATGTTTTAGTCTGTCATACAATCTATCTGCTAGCCATCTTATTAGGACCTATAAGTAACCAATTTCCCTAAGTATCAAATTCTTATAGTATGTTACTTCTCTGTTAAAATGAAATTTATATCTCAAACAAAGAAGCAGTCAGTTTCAATTTACATGAATTCTGGATTTGTTAATTTTAAATTAATTTAAGTTGTATATGTTTTTGCATCAGTAGGATGTGACAGTTACTTATCGAAATGGATACTGGGTAAATGAGGCCTCTTAGGCACTTTTATCAATGGGTCTTTGAAACACACTGGGACACCATAATAAAAATAACCTTATTTGCTACAAGGGTTGTAGCAGTATTATGAAATGATTTTAGAAAACTATCTTGCTACTGCAAAAAAAAAAAAAAAAAAAAAAAAAAAAAAAATATATATATATATATATATATATATATATACACACACACACACACACACACACACACACACACACATATATATATATCTATATATCTATATATATATATATATATATATATATATATATATATATATAAGAATCGTATATATATATTTGAATTTTATGTAAAATGACCTTTTATTGACTGCTATAAGCAACACTTTGTGCAATATGACTAATACTGCATTTCTGCAACATGTTATTCTTTGTCCAGGATGATGAAATAACTTTTATGTTAACAGAAGAATTACAGTTCATCTGAAAAATTGAATATATTTGAACTGTTGCCTGACTCTTACATTTCTGTGCGTAAGACTAGATATTAGTTAACGGCATTTACTACACTGACATTTATTGACAAACTCATGCTAATAAATCACTGCCCGCAGTTTAACTGGATAAGCTTGGAACATTTTTTTATACCAGATAGCTCTTCTTAGGCAGGAACTGTTTTGGTTGTTCATATGTTTTCTTTTCATTTGTTATAAAGTGTTTTATATTTCATGGGGCTTCAAATTAGTTTTTATTAACAGAGCTGTAACTGCAAACCTGCCCCTGGATTTACTAATCTTCCGTGCAGGACTAATCTAGTCTTGCACAGAAGTGGCAGTTTAGGAAGAGGACGGCAGCGCACCATGCATATTAATGAAGACATGCTGCCTGACCTCTTAATCCTACACAGAGCATGGACAAGTGCAGGGTGCATGTCTGAGAGCAGAGCTCTCAAAATAAACATGCCCCTGCAAAGTAGAACAGCAGACACTGTAAATAAATGAGCGAGACCGCTCATAGGTGTCCGCATATCCCCACCAGCAGTCCCCCCATGTGTACAACAGGAACAGGACATTTAAATAAAATGAAGAAACCCTTTTATTTTTTTAAAACCCAGAGTACAGCTAACCATAGGTGTGTGGGTTTGCCCATCACTTAGCTACGGTTAAAGCAGTTCAAAAGACTGAAGAGGATAACAAGGAAGATATATGCAAATGAAGCAACACAACAACAGTGTAGTGGTCAGAGCATCCACCAAATGAGCAGGATTTCCCGGTTCAAGTCCCACTACAGCATGTTCCATTTTCTATCTGAAATCTGTATATGAACATTTTTTTACATTATTTTGCAGTATAACCTACTGAATAACATTTCAATGTGAACCGGAGCACTGCATTAAATGCACATGTGAAGTGTCAGTTACTAATGACTAAGGCACTAGTAAGCAGGTTTAAGCACAAATAAGCAGTAGTAAGCATATATAAGCACTAGTAAGTGTGATTAAGTGTGTTTGTGTGGGGTTAAACATTGCCTACACAGATTAAGCAAAGTAGAAGCTAACTGAATGTAAGAAACTGAAACCAGAGGTTAGCATTGCTTAGCTCCACACAAACACACGCACACCTGCTTACAACTGCTTTAAAGTGCCTTAATCACTCTGTCCCCATGACCTGTGTTCTGCCCAGCAACAAAACAAACAGCTTCTGCAAGGCTGGAATTCAGGACCCTGTACACCACAGTCACAGTAGTTAACCACTAAGCCATCATAGAAATACATAAAAATGAGGTATCAGCAAACTAATCCTCACCAGAGGAAAATCAATTCAAACATGTGAACTGAATCTATGTACAGTGTGATGTTGTATAACCTGCCACAGAACATAAATATGTGAACTGGAGTACTGTAGTAAGCATAGATTTGAGGTGTTATTGTAATAAAGTGTAGAAGTCCCCAGGTCCCCATACAGTGTATGTACACATGAATCACTGATACCAGACACATATATAACCTGTAAATAATAATAAATCACTGCCAAAAGGCAAATATAGTGCTAATTAACTATTAAGCAATGCCACCCACAGCACAGCTCAACTTAGTAAGCGTAAGCAACGTGTAGAGAAGCCAATTCAGTTTGCCCAGTGGTATACCTCTTTAAACAATGCCAACCTTAGGTAAGTAGGTTTGCCCATAGCGTAGCCTTTTCAAAACTGGCCAATCACAGAAAAGTGTGGGAAATCAGCCCTACTTAAACCCAAGAGGTGGGAATACACCTCATAACTGGTTGTAGTTTTCCCTTGCAGACACTATGGCAGTAAGGGGAGAAGGAGTGCACTTCCGGGTGCAGCGCTGGTGCATCCAGGAGTGCAAGGTCATAACTGGACTCCTAGTTAAAGACCATGCACAGAGACTGCTGCAGAACCAGTACCAGGGCTCCCAATATAAGGCAGAGGCCTGGGACTGTCTCACCCGTGAACTCACCAGTGTCACTGGCATACCCCAAACTGGTGAGCAGGCCAGGCACCACTATGCCGACCTGAAGCGGTGGAAGGGGGACCCCTTGGAGGAGTGGCTCCAAGAGGCTAAAGCATCAGGGGATATCCCAGCTGTGTGTAAGTATCTGTCCACTACCTGTTTAATAATGGCCAGCTCGGGTATATCATGGATAGGTATGGCTAAATATTCCTCTTATGTCCCCCACAGCTGCAATGCAGAGGGCCGCGAACCAGGAGGCCCACATCTGCCACCTGGCACAGTTGCGACACCAGGCAGGTCAGTAATACTCATGCTTTTACTGTCATAGGAAATACAAATAAAAGTAGTAATAAAGTAATTGCTAGTATAAAGCCTGTATTGTTCAAGGCAAATACTGCATACACTAGAGAATATGGCAGGAAGAGTCTATTATTGTTAGTATGGCAATAAAAGTGTAATACCCTGACAAAACAGGTCTAACAGCTGGACTGTATGTGTATATTCTGGTATCGTATCGTAATGTAGATTTGCAATCATGTAATACTACTGTAGTATTAAGCACTGTTACCCACACCATGCACCATGATGTGAATGTGTAGGAATGCCTGTATATGACAGGTGTAATCCTCAGAGGTCATTTAGTACAACTGAGAGACACTTAGACAGTAAACAGGGGAAATGCAGACAACAAAGCCCAAATAGCACATGCAACTGAGATGTGAACTGTCATTTTATTAGCACACACAGCCACGGTTTGAATCCTGCCGGTGGTAGTAGTCTGCATACAAAATTATACATCACAACTGTACAGATATGTCCAGACTGTCTATTAAAGGGACCCATATCTAATGCCTATCAACATGTCCCCCAGGGAAATCCATGGGATGATCCCAGACATATAGGCAGCAAACAGGAAATACAACTGACTGACACACATCTATGACAACAAACCTGGCACACTAGCAACTCCCCAATACCTTATGTGACTAAGAAGCCACATATGTCCCATTTACACCCCAACCTGTTAAGCTGTGGTCAGAGTGTGTACAGTAACAGAGTGAGATCTATGTGCATAATACTAATGTGTAATCTGGAACCTTGTGTGGCAACAGTCAGGTAGTGCTAACAAGCATTGGTCCCACAGGTACGTTGGATATGAACACTGTGCTGTGAAATACAAACCAATATAACCTGTACTGGTAGCATCCACCCTGGTATTGTAGGGGATTGTGAGTGTTGCAGTTTCTCTGAATAATAAAGTATCAGTGGTCACTGTCAGCCACACTGTACTTCATAACATAACGGTGTAGGAAAGCATGTACATGTGTGTGTCATGTCATTAAAGATGGAAGGCGGCAATAGTCTAGATATGTACAGGCATAACAGCATGTGGTCAACACATGGCCAAAGTCTGTGGAGAAAGAGTTGGATAGGATAGTGCAAAACATCAACCTGGAATTCCACCATATTTGTACAAACATTTAATCAGTGTTAACAAACATTCCCTCCTCAGGTAAAGCAGGTAAGAGGTCTATACTGCAGGTAAAACCGGTTCATGTGTAATGATGTTGACAGCTATATCAGTCTCCAATATAGGTCTATAGGGTAATGTAGTAACACTTGTAAGGTACAGATAACAGCACTGACTAGGAAAGTAATGTGGAGCACAGGAATATTATACTTGTTAACTGACAACTTTCTCTCGCCCCACCTGATCTCCAACAATAATCAACATACCCACCCTAACTGGTATGTACTGACTCTGATAATGGCCAATCATTTGATAAATATTCTAATGGTTCCCATGCATGTGCTATATTGAATTATTCCAACATTGCTGGCATGGTGCCATCAATGCACCTGCATGCTGTTCGTATTACCACTGTGGTCCCATATATGCATGTGTTCTCTTTGCTATGCAACTGTTCCATATCTGGTGTCTGGGTTATAGGGAATATCTATCCATGCTGTTATACCTAACCCTGGAATGTGTTGACTATAACTAACGCATATGTCATTGTTGTTGTTGTCTTTCGGCTTTCCCGGTTAGGGGTCGCCACAATGGAACTCCGGTCTGCTAATGATTGGCAGTAGATTTTTGACAAACGCCGAGGTGCCAGCTCGACGTTCAACCTTCAACAAAGGCATGCCCATTTACGCATGTCTTTCAAATGCCCACCCAACCACGGGAGGACATGCAGACTCCACACAGAAGGCAATCCCCGCACTCCAGCTGAGAATCGAACGGGAGAACTTCTTGCTGTGAGGCAACAACTCTACCTCTGCACCACTGCAGATTACTTATGATGTTGAAATCTAAATACTATAGCACGCTTGGGAAGGCCGGTCCCAGTGGACCCACCTGCCCACCTCAGCTGGCCGAGGCACCAGGTGCCAGCATGTCTGGGGCCCAATCCTGCACCTCCCTGTCCATTGGTCCTGCACCACCTTCAGGTGGAATCACCTCAGGGGATGGGGCTTGCCCCCCCTGGGAGTGGCATGGACAGGCACCTGTCACCCGTGGCCAGGTCGGGTTTGTGGTGCGTAGAGCAATCAACGACCAGGTCGGTGATCTTCTATGCCAGCTTGAGGGCCGCATGTCACAATTAGAGAGTTAGCCTGGCTCTGCAGCTCAGCCCCCAGCACAGCCACCTTCGGGGCTGTGAAGGTGCAGTGGTGACTGCCCATGGATGGAGACCTCAGTCCCACTGTTATCACTAGGGGGCTTGTGGGCTTCTGATATCACAACACCCCTCTCCATCAAGGTGTTAACCCCCACATGTGTCATATGCTGCCCCTGTATACATCTTGTGTGTCTTGTCTGTTAACCTACCCAACCTACCTCCCAAATATATCTACTACTCCTCCCCAACATTCCATTCCCACCTAAAAAAAAAGGGCAATCTATTCCCACAAAAAAATCTCGCCCCATACATAGCTGTCCAGTTTGCACGTGTCCACTGGACACATGTAATCTGTTCTAATTGGCATCACAATGAATTATTGTTGTCCTCACCCCTCTCCCAGGGGTTTGAGTGTCCAAATCTACCTCCAAATACAATGTATATGCACAGCTGTTGCTGTAGAAGAAATGGGCAGCTATGGACCTTCCCTACACCCTTCCTGCACATCCCTAGCTATTTTCCCTACTGTCTTCCCTGTTTGTGCCGCTTTCTTCACCACTTTCCTATCAACCCTTTTTTCTTTGCTTTTAAAGGAATTAGCGCTGGGGTAAGTGGGAGTAAGCACTTTTAAGCAGCATTAAGTGGGATTAAGCCTGTTTGCGCGGATGTAAGCAATGCCTACACAGGTTAAGCAATTCAGGAGCTGAGTATAAGAAACAGTGACCGTAACTTAGCAGTGCTGGCCATCACACAAACCCACGCAAACTCGCTTACAACTGCTCAAAAGTGCCTTAATCACACTGTATCCAATGGCCCTTGTTCTGCCTAGCAAAAAAATAAACAGCCTCTGCTAGGATCAAACCCAGGACACCGGGCACCATAGCCAAAGTGATTTGCCACTAAGCCATCTCAGATATACATGCCCTTAATGTATTCACAAACATATCATCCAGCCCAGTCATTCAACAGTACAGAGAATGTATTCCAACATGTAGATGTACTGACATATATATATATATATATATATATATATATATATATATATATATATAAATATTTATGAACATATAAACATGCAAATTCCTACATCTATAGTGTCTAAATATATACGACAGGTTATATATATATGTAAGTATATATATATATATATATATATATATATATATATATATATATATATACATATATATATATATATATATATATCTATATATATATATATATATATATATATTTATATATATATATGTATATGTATGTATATATAGATTATTTATATATATATATATATATATATATATATATATATATATATATATATATATATATATATATATATATATATATATATATATATATATATATATATATATATATATATATATATATATACATACATATATATATATATATATATGGACATACACCTGTAGACAACAATGGGGAAATAACAAAAACATATTTGCTCTCATGCAACGTTAATGGGGTTGAGAGGCCCCACACAATATACCTCTGGTACGAATAGTTATACCCCCTAGCCAAGCACAACCCCCCGTAATACAGTACCAAGTGTTGCAGATCCCATAACCAGGACCAGACACGGCATGGCCATCCCTAGGATTTATATACACAGACACATATATTCAGATACAGGTATATTTATATATATATATATATATATATATATATATATATATATATACATATATAGATATGTAACTACACATACACACACACAGATATGTACAGTAAGATACATATGTAGTACATGCACACAATATGGAGCAGTCAGAATTCCTACAGTCACCACCTTACCAACTGGAGACTGTATGAGCCACCCAAAGGTGGGTGGCCTAATGGTTAAGGTGTTTGCCTTACAAACACAAGGTGCAGGGTTTGTGTCTCACAAGGGATACTTGGCTAAGCTTAAAATGGCTCACAAGGACAGTTAGCTTAGTACGAACCTATGACTCAAGGTAAAGTGCAAACGAATGACATTCATAGCCTGCAACATATACCCACAGAGATATCAAAGGGCATAACACCACACACGGGTGTGCATAAATGAATGTGAAAGCTTTATTTGTGTACTATGACAGTTGTATATGCCATGTCATATAACTGTTTAGATGCTGACATCCATATAAACAGTGTAATGCAACTGTGAAGCAGTTATACTAAGACAGTAGTCAGGAAAGGTTGACATATGTTGCTGTCCAGGCCGAGACCTTCAAGTAATACATTAGTAATGATAGTCTGGGCCACAGCATACCAGACAATCAACAGTACGTAATGCAGATGTATAGGTCAGCAGCCTCTATCTACACTCTGTACACAATCCCTAGGGGGTACAGACCCCAGTTGACACAATGGGATGTATATGTTACATAACACGGCATCCCTGACACCATCACAATCACACTGACAGACAGAACATCCCGTATGGCAGGAGGCAATAGGCCTGCATTTACCCAAGGTGGAGTGTATGGTAAAATACATCCAGATACTTTAAGGCAGATTATCCCAGATACCCACACATGTTGTAACAGCCTAGGTTAGTCATGGTGCACCCCCCTACACTCACTAATACTGGGCCATATACCACTGTTACATACACTAGCCTCTGGAGTGCATTAGGGCACACATGTATTGTGTAGGTGAAGCCCACACATATATGGCCCCAACCCCCCAATATCTGTGGGGGACACAACAGCAGTGGAGTGATGGCAGGAATGACAGCATGACATACACACAGCCCACTACATAACAACCCCTGACATCATGTCATATGTGCAAAGCCTGTTATGTAGGTAGAGGACAGAGGCTGAAACACAGGCACATATGTGTAAAACTGTTGTCATACAGTAAGCAAGATATGTACATGTGTAAATATCTATATGGATATATGTATACTTACATATACATATATGTTCACCATATGTCCTACACATGGAGTGGATCCCTACCTCAGCCTCAATAGTCCCAACCTCTCAGTGCAAGGGGATGTCACGTATGTAGTGCAGGTATATTTGTAGACTATTGCTACTGTAATAGGGATTGTCTTCACAGAAATGGTGTGTGTGGGAGGCCACATCTGGTGTTAAAATGTGTGTTATTGGCTACTTACAGATATCCTAAGGTCATCATAGTACAGCACCACTGCTAGCACAGTAATGCCACTGTGGACTATAGCTGCAATATGGCCAATATATGTGGACAGTCTGACACACTCTGGTCAGTCCAGGGGTATAAACAGAACCCCTTCATGCAAGACATGTGGACCAGGCCTGCCAATGTGGATGTTAGCAGCCATGTAGGTGGATATAACACATACATACTGGTATACATTTGCCCCATAGGTTATGCATTCATACACCCCTGGCTGTCCTGACAAATAATAACCGCTGTTACAGAGGTGTCATGGCCACATACTATCCACTAGTTAGTGACATACATCTAAACAGCATCCCACTGCTTTGTCTGACATAGATGACTGTTATGGTGGCCAGGCAGCAGTACATCTGGCAGGTATCTGGACATGACATCTCACTGGATAAGTACAGGAAGCTGCTAGGCATGTAACAAAGCACAGTGCAGGCTACAGGTAGACTGAATCAACACTGGGCTACATCTCCTATGTGGGAATACACATGTACCTGCATAGATAACAGGCTCTACAGGCAAGTCACATCACAGAGTAACAGACACCTGTGTGAAAGTGCATAACCACAACCAATGTGAACACAGCCACATATGGTAAGCTAGCGTACTATATAGACTATCTGTTGACACCATCTTCATATGAGCCACTCACACAACAACCCTATATATAGTGAGCCACTACACAGTGTAGTCTGATGGCTGTCTGTGGTTTGGGACATGTGTGTGCCCCTACAAACATGTAAGCTGATAGGGTGACATACAGTGGAGCAGCATGTAACATCAGATAGAACAGGACCAAGAACAATGACATCAACCACAGTCTCTACTCTCTACATAGGCCAAGGTACATATGCACTATACACACACTGTCGACAATTACCAGACTTACACATACCTCAGTACTGTACACACAACCACAGAATGTTCAGGCTATGTCCTCAAATATAACCCTTACTATACATAACATGTGTAGCAGTCTGATATCTCACTGGCTTGTTATCAGATATGCTGTCAATGAATATGGTGTACAGAACATATGCACCGCCTACTGCATGACATATGTACAAAGGTTGACAGGGTTGTGGCTGGAGGCACAAACACATAGCCAATATTGACATATCTCTGTGATAACCTCATACATTTCCTGTCTTAAAAGGGTTTGATGCAACATATGTCCTATGAGGGATATGACTTCAGTAACTCTCCCGGATGTCACCATCTACTAACTGCAATCCTCACACTACCTTTTGCAGTTGAGAGATAGGTACTCTGTGGGTAATCAAAGGAACACAAGGCACCACACACTGTCCAGTCTGCAGATCACCCTACAGATGGGGATTCCTCATGAACATAGCACTGACATGACAAGTATTAAAACATGTAGGACAGCCATATCCACACACACCCTGTTAAACCAATATTACCCCAACTGCAGTATAGCAGCATTTACAGTCTGTAGTTAGGACAGGCACATCCCCCTTATGAGTGTTGGCCTGTTTCCACAGTGTATGTTGTCAGAGGTAAGTCCCCAATCCATCTGTGATGCTGTTTTCCAAACAACAGATCTAGTTCCTGCTCACAGTGAATGAAAAGGCCCAACACCAACATGATGTTCCTAGATAATGGAGTGTGTTTCCATGCAATTGGCTATGGGAATGTTACCACAGCTGTTCCATATGCAATCAGTTAAAGGAGGGCTGTAATCCATGCAGAGGCCATCGGCTGATCATGAGCATCACTGACAATACACATGCCACTGCCTAAGAAAAGCAGGTATAAGTCTCTACATCCACGAGAGAGGGAGTGAGAGAGGCAGACAGAGGCAAAGATAAATCAGGCTGGGTTGGGAGAGTAAAAGGTAAGCATGTTTGTGTCCCACACCTACCAGTCCAGGGTATCGAACCCATGACTATGTACTGCTATCACATCTGTTATCCCCGCACGGTGGATATTGTGATTTATGCTAGGGGCACCATATAAGAAATTTTAAAAACACACTCAACATTGAGTCCAGCTGTTACACACTGACAACCACCTCCACACAGAACATGAATGACAAACATCAAGACACACACACACCTGTCACATCTAGGATTAGAACCCCTACCTAATTAATATATTACAGCACAATGCAATTATAGAACGCACCATAGAGATTACTTTAGTATTATTTCCCCAAAGGTCTATTTCACAGTGAGTGACATCAGCAGGATTGCCAAAGTAGGGCGAATGAATTGTAGTGAGTGTGATTAGCCAAACATGCATTGCTCTCTACACAGGCATATGAAACAGACACAAAAGGATCCACAGCTACAATGTGTGAGAATAGATCTGCTACCAGAGTTTTACATCATGCTACAACATTATGCTGTTTTAGCATGCACTACAGAGATTGTTGGAGTACTCTTTCCCTAAAGGTGTACTTCACAGTGATTGACATCAGCGGGATTGCCAATGTAGGGCATTTGAATTGTATTGAGTGTGACTAACCTAAATTGCCCTAATTAGTCTGTATGCTTTAACTGCTGATCTGGCCAGACCAGAAACAACCTGTCTTTGTAGGTCATAAACCCAGGACCCTGTACACTATAGTCACAGTAACTAAGCACTAAGCCTTCACAACAGTACATGAGATTGCAGTTTCATCAAAGTAATCCCACCATAGGATAATTAAACTGAATATGTGAAAGGAATGTATATACAGTTGTCTGTAAAAGACCTCTCCAAAGCCAACTTCATACTACTCAAGGCAGAAGTGACAATGTTTGTGACACCCATGGAGACAGGAGCTGACAGTTCAACTGATGAATCCTGCAATAAGGCACTGTATGAGCACATCCACCTGTGCATGATTCCTGACATCCCTCATAGAACCACTACACCCACCTCCCAAATAAGCAAGCCAATCTGGTGGTCTCCTACCATTAACAGAGTATACAACAGAAGGTAGACACTGTTGAAGAAAAAAGGATAATCCAAGTATGCAAACAACTCCTTTACAATTCCCAGTAAGATGTTGCGATCCCTCATGGAATCCTCCAAATAGGTTATGTAACTAAAATCGCCACAGATTCCACAGACAACCATACAACATTTTATAGTTATGTCCAGAATCTAACTGGCACTGCTCAGAAGTGCTCTGAGCTACAACAGAATGGCATTACATAGACTGCTCCCACGGAATGTGCCAATATCCTGGCAGATTGATTTAGTGCCACATTCACCCCGTCTCACCCCCAAAAGGGCCCATGTCAATACGAAAAGAGTTCCATTGCCCAGTAATCATGGCCACACAGGCAGAAATTGCACTATCCACAGCTAAGAATATAGCATCCATGGGACCAGATGACATCCTGGGCTGTGTACTACATGAACTACAAAATGAAATGGCAACTCACCTAACTGTCATGTGTAATCATAGCCTTGCATCAGGCCTGATGCCCACTGAGTAGTGCACAGCTGCATTTATCCCACTCCACAAGGAGGGATCCACCTGTGATCCCTGGAACTACCATCACATCAGTCTGACAAGCCTGATCTGCATGGCCTTGGAATGCATTATCAGGGATGTTTTGAACGCAGACATTGGCAACCCTCAAACAGTGGACCCCACATAGATTGGGCTCATGGAGGGCCAGTCTTGTCTCCTGAAACTGATTGACTGCTTTGACTCAGTCTGCATAGCTGTTGAAGAGGGTAAGACAGTTCACAAAGCCTTTGTGGACCTCGCCAAGCCCTTCAACACCATCCCCCAGTCTGGAAACATAGATTAACATACAAATCCAGCCATACATCCCTATGCCACTAGATGATTTGCCACATGGCTTACTGATAGAACCCAAACTGTAGGTGTAACTGACTCCAAATCCATCCCTAAACAAGTGACAAATGGAGTACCTCAGGGTTCAGTCCTGGGACCACTGTTGTTTGGCATCTGCATTTCTGAAGTACAGGCTAACAGTACAGGACTCTGGCTAACAAAGGTAACACATGACTGCATGAGCCTGACTGTGCTGCATGATATGTTACTGATACCAGCCTGACATCATACAGGTGGGATGGAGTACTGTTAACATCTTGTGCCCTTGCCGTGTAAGGTCCTGGTTATGGGATCTGTAACAGTTGGTAGTATATTGCAGGGCAGACATGTTTGGCTGTGGGGGGAGGGGGGATACCTATTCATGCATGACATATGTTGTCTGTGCCTGTCAACCCCATTAATGGTGCATGTGGACATATATGTTTCTGCTATGTTCCCACTTTATCTACAGATGTGTGTCTGGTGTGTCTGTATATACCTATATAGTTATAAATATCTGCTTACATATGTGTGTGTGTGTGTGTGTATATATATATATATATATATATATATATATATATATATATATATATATATATATATATATATATATATATATACATATATCAATATGTTGTATCTGTTTAGACATTAATATATTTTCACACACACATACATCTACATGTTGGAATACATTGTACTGTTGAATGACTGGTCTGGATGATATGTTTGTGAATACAGCAGGGTTATGTATATCTAAGATCATTTAGAGGTAAATCACTTTTTATCTATGGTGTGCATGGTCCTGGGTTTGAGTCTCGCAGAGGATTTTTTACCTTGTTGCTAGGCAGAACAAGGGCCAATGGATACAGAGTGATTAAAGCACTTTAAAGCAGTTGTGCGCAGGTTTGCTCAGAGGTAAGCACTGCTAAAGTCTGGTTACAGTTTCTTATACTCAGTTAGCTGCTGAATTCCTTAACCTGTGTAGGCATTGCTTATCTCCAACTGCTTTAAAGTGCCTTAATCACTGTGCATACAACGGGCCATTTTTTGTCCAGCAACAAAATAAACAGCTCTTGCAAGGCTCAAACCAAGGACCCTGCACACCATAGCCAAAATAATTTACCACTAAGCCATGACAGATACATGACAGATACAAAAAGAGTTAATGTTTTCAGAAACATATCATCCAGTCCATTCATGCAACAGTACAGAGAATGTTTACCCGCATCTATATGTATGTGTGTGTAAATATATTAATATCTAAACAGATACAACATATCTAGATATGTATATATATATATATATATATATATATATATATATATATATATATATATATATTCATTTCTTAAAGTATTTACATATATATCAATATATATGCACATATATACATGCATATGCCTAAATGAACACATATGTGTCTACAAATATATGTATACATATACACAGCACGTTACATGTGTGCACACAGATATATATCTATGTAGGTATATACGGATATAGTTATATATATGTTAGCAGATATATAAATCTATATAGGTATATATGGCCATACATCTGTAGATAGCAATGGCAGACTAACAAATACACATATGTCCACATGCACTGTTAATGAGGTTGGGAGGCCCCACACGCTATACGTATTGTATGAATAGGCAACTCCCCACAGCCATACATGTGTCTGGCCTTGATGTCACATGTATGGGTATGGCTTTGCACCCCAGCATCTCAGCTAATTTACATCTGTTATCCCTGTGTGGTTGACATCTAGTTGGGCCACCATAAAAGAAATAAGCAAAACCCCCTTCTCATTGCCCACATTCACAGCCACCTCTACACAGGATTCAAGTTACAAACACACACCTGTCACATCTGGGAGTTGCACCCCTGTCTAACTAGTTTATTATGCTACAGCACTACACAGTCATAGTACGCGCCATGATTTCACATTAAATGACATTATCAGGATTACCAAAATAGGCCATTTCAACTGCACTGCGAGTGACTAGCCTAAAATGCATTATTCCCTAACACAGATAGTGAGACACACACACAAAACATCCACAACTTGCATGTGTGGGTACAGAACCCCTGACTGAGGTCTATATCACACTATAGCATGGAGCTGTTATAGGACGCACCAGAGAGATGACTAGAAAAATCCTTCCCCAAAGGCATATTTCACAGTGAATGACATCAGCAGGATTACCAAAGAAGGGCATTTCAACTGTACTGTAAGTAACTAGCCTAAAATGCATTGCTCCCTACACAGACAGTGAGACACACACAAAACACCCACAACCAACATGTATAGACATTGAACCCCTGACCAAAGCCTATATCACACTACAGCACGGAGCAGTTACTGGTCGCACCACATGGATTAATACAGAATTTTTTTCCACAAAATTGTATTTCACAATAAATGACATCAGCAGGATTGCCAAAGTATGGCATTTGAAATGTACTGTGAGTGAGTAGCCTATAATGCCTTGCTCCATACACAGGCATTGGAACACACACAAAACAACTAAAACTCCCATGGGTGGAGATGGAACCCTACCACTGTTCTAAATCACACTACAGCAGTACGCAGTTTCAGGACGCACTACAGAGATTACTGAGCTACAACCTTCCCAGAGGTGTATTGCTAGGTGGGTGACATCAGCAGCCTTGCCAATGTTGAATATATGAATTCTAAGGAGTGTGAGTACCCTAAAAAGCATTGTTCTCTACCCAGTCAAAGACAGAAGGAGGCACAGATTCACACACAAACACACACACACACATGCACACACACACACACACACACACACACACACACACACACACACACACACACTTGCCAAGTGTGGAGGTTGGAACATCTACCTAACTACATTATCGTATACAGAAGTACGCAGTTACAGGACACACTATCAAGATTATTGGGCTACACCCTTCCCAGAGGTGTATTTCTAGGTGAGTGACATCAGCAGCCTTGCCAAAGTTGAGTATATGAATTGTACGGAGTGTGAGTAGCCTAGAAAGCATTTCTCTCTACTCAGTTAGACACACACAGATGCTAGGTCTGGGGTTAGAACACCTATCTAATGACTTTATCGCACTACAGCAACACATAGTTACAGGATGTGCTACAGAGATTACTGGGCTATGACTTTCCCAGAGGTGTATTTCTAGGTGAGTGACATCAGCAGCCTTGCCAAAGTTGAGTATATGAATTGTACGGAGTGTGAGTAGCCTAAAAAGCATTTCTCTCTACACAGTCAGACACACACACAAACACACACTCACACAATTGTCAAGTCTGGGGTTAGAACTGCTACCTAACTAGTTTATCACTACAGCAGTACACAATTATGGGATGTGCCATGGAGATTATTGAGCTACAGCTCTCCCAAAGGTGTATTACACATTGGATGACCTCAGCAAGCTTGTCACAATACTGCTATGGTGAGGGTGGAGTGTGCATGAGCTATAACGCATTCATGTAGGGGTTGACATGCCACATGCGGGCACACACTGGGTCATATGTCACAGGTACGTGTATACAGCTACTAGATGACTACTTCCTTGTACAGTCATGTTGCATAGCTGGCATGTGTACCACATAGTCTATCATGCTGACAGATACTGGAGGTTAGTATCTGCAGTGTGTGACATTTGTATCTCATGTGTTTGAGGCCCTTTGGCTGTGTGCTGGGTTGGACTGGCCTAGATGGCTCCTTGTCAAGGTCACCCTCTTCTACACATCTATGTCAATCTACCTTTGGCTTATTATAGTGTGTTCTCCTTACATATGTGTCCGTATTCCTATCCACTGTGTGTGAAAGGCAGGAGTGGTGCATACTGACATGTGTCTGCACTAAGAACTTCGACTGCCAGATATGTCTGGTCCACTGGTGTTTGCAGACATGGCCTTCATGTGTTTAAGTTTGTGAGCATGCCCAGTATGACCTTTCAGTATGTTCTTGACTGATATTTCCTTCATTCCTCTGTTTGTGTGAGCATGCTCAGTATGGCCATCTGTATTGCATGTGTGGATCAAATCCAGGTAGTTTGTACTGTGGTGCTGATCTTTGTGTTGTACACTGACAGGTAGCATGCTGTGTCTGCAGGGTATCCATCGGTCATTTGGCATTGACTGTTGCTACATTTCTGCATTGCGGGGGGGGACGGGGACATCTGACTGTTTCTAAATTTCTACACAGGAGTGAGGGGCAACCATGACTGTTACTATAAGTGTACATAGGATGGGGGGTTCACCTGACACTTGTACACATTTGCTACGACCGTACTGGTATGTCAGGTACTCCATTTCAGTCTGTAGTCTTACCTATCATGCTGGCTAGAGGCATACCAGTGTACTACAGATCTTAGCTTTAATTACCTACATATTAGTTTCTGACTTCCTAACCTTCACAACTTACATCCAACTGCCTGGCCTGCTGTAGCCTGTCTGTGTAGGCCTGGGGTAGGGGTTATCCATAGGGCTCATTCAGAGGCCATAGTACAGCATTTGTTTGTGCTTGTCTACACCTGTCCTGCTGGATGAGACTGTTGTTGGGTATGTGAACCTTGCTGACTGGCATGTGTGGGTCTTCTGGACACACATGTCGCTCAGCCCATTTCCTACAGTGGGTTTTGTCACCCTGTGTAGTACTGGCTACTATGGTGACTCCAGTATGTGTTACAGATGTCATGGTGCCACTATGGGTGTCTACCGTCTGCAGCCATAACATTCGGCCACCTAATTCCCTTGCATGCTCACATCCATACCATAGCTACAGGTAACAGCACATTCTACTCAGTTTGGCAATTGGTAGGTTAATTGACTTACCTTGAGGGTGTGCCAGACTTGAGTATGGAGCTGGAGGGCTGCCTATGTTGGATGCACATAGTACACTCCCTATACATGATTAAGCACAGGTAGTGTCTTGTTTGGCATCCCTTTTACTGTCTGTGCGAGTCAGAGAGAGATGTCATTCCCTGGATCCCTACTGTATCAGTGCATATGCTATGTGCTACCTCTTTGCCAAAGTCAGGGTATACTAGGCACACATCCTTCTGCCTACTGGGGCAGGTTCAGGTTGTTCCTCCTCTGAGTCAATCTGTACCGGTACAGGCCTTGGCATTGGTGGGGG
Organism: Protopterus annectens; assembly: GCF_019279795.1. Lineage (NCBI taxonomy): Eukaryota > Metazoa > Chordata > Ceratodontiformes > Protopteridae > Protopterus > Protopterus annectens. Next base: position 1,657,008,872 of record NC_056739.1, read on the forward strand.
GCTGTGTGGCCCTACCTCATGCTGTTCCTGCTGCAGCTGTTTCTACAGGTTCATATTGTGTAGCATAGCACATACCATAACAATTTGGGTACATGTAGCTGGTGAATACTGCAAGGCTCCACTGGATGTGTCCAGACACAGGAACCATGATCTGAGCATCCCAAACGCATGTTCTACTATATGTCTGGCCTGTGCACGTGCCTCATTATGGCATTGTTGTTCAGGTGTGTGTGCTTTTCTGATGGATGTCATCAGCCACGGCTCCAGTGGGTATCCAGCATCCCCCACTAGGTGACCGTAGGGGATGTCCACATTGACAAATCTGTGGTACAGCTGCGTCAGATGCCACATGGATGAATAGTCAGCTTCCAGGGCAGCCAGCACACACATTCATTATAATGCCCTGGGCATCACATACGACCTGGTGGTTGATGGAGGGGATGCCCCTGCAGTTGATGTGGGCCCTTCCCTGCTCACAGGGTGGTGCTTTGATGCATATGTGCGTGCAGTCTATAGCACCTACTACCCCAGGGTATTCTGGTGTTTGGTGGAAGAGATCCATATTGCTGGTCAACATCTCACGTGTGTTGAGGAAATATATGTGCTCACTGGCATGTGCTGACATGGCATCCAAGGGCTGGTGGAATACTCTGGATGCTGATGTCTGTGAGATCCCCATGATATCCCCAGTTGTGCTTTGGGAGGTACCTGTGGCTAGTATACCTAGGCCTACACATACCTTGGTATCCACTGGGATGGGTTCCCCTCAGCCAGTTTGGTGTGTCAGGTGTGGCCGGCACAGTTCAACAATTTGCTGTAGGAGGTCTCTGTCCACCCTATAGCGCTCTACTATCTCCAGCTCATGTAGACCCTGGTAAGTTACCCTGGGTCTGTACACTCTTTTCCGTCCCCTCACTGTAGGTTGTTTAGCAGCATTCACATCCTCACCACCCTCAGCCTCTTGCACATGTTGTTCTTTGTTGCCTGCTGCAGCCTTTCTCATTTTGTAAGTTTGTTTGTTAAAATTTACCCGCTTGTATAGACTGGTGGTGTAGAGTGTGGAAAAACCAGAGGGGAAGGTGTTTGCTTAGTTTATAGTACTGTTCTAAGCTGGGCTGGTCTGCTGTCTGTGTAATTGGCTGATTCTGATACATTTCACCTGCCAGCCAAGCTAGTTCTCCTTGATTACCTTCCTACTGCTGTTTTCCCTTCCCATTGCCTCCCTGTGGAGTGCTCAAATGTACATAGAGCTGCTATTTCCTAGTTTAACTTCCTTTTTCTTCCTGTAAAACCCAGTGCACGGCATGCACACCTGCTTACACTTTGTAAAGAGTGCTAGGCAGCTTTGGACACACCCCTAGCTTAGCAATCCCGAGCCACAGGGCTCCAATCCACTTACAGTATGCCTGGCACACACACCCATGATGTCACCTATATCCTAGTCTTGCACCCAGCTATTTATACTCTTACACTCTTGGGACCTGCCTCACACCCTGGGGAAATCTGGGATTCACTATACTTCCCCTCATTTGCATAGGATTGCCTGATAATGCATAGTTACATGCTCCACACTGAGCCTCCCCCCTTTGCAACCATTACTCATTGGCCAGGTTGCATTATGCCTGCCAGTGACTTGCATGGCAGAATACTGTTTTTAGTTAAAATGCTTATTTTAGGTTTATTTTATTATTTTCCCCCCAATCCCATTTGCCCGCCACTGTCCTATGCTTAAACAGACGAGATCGTTGAAAAATAAATAAAAGTTTTTTTTTTTTTTTAAACAGTTTGCAATGCCAATGGCTTTCTACTTGGCCATTGACATGCTTCCTCAATAATATGCAGCCTTTATTTGGAGCTGTCATAGCTCTGTTTTGTAGTTTTCAGAAATATACTCAGTTACTAACCGAGTACATTTCTGCAGACTGCACTCGTCCTGACCTGACAGCTGCCAGCTTCCTGGATCACCACCTTTTCACCTGCAAATGAGGGTAATTTGCATACAGGAGCTTGGTCCATGCAGGATTAGTCTAAGAGCTCACGTGCACTTCCCGGGAGCTCCTTCCTGGATCGCACGTCAGCCATATTGCCAAAAATAGCTCTTAGACTAATCCTGCATGCTCTGCAGGGCTTCGTAAATCAGGGCGCTCATCTTTTTAATTTTTTACTCTGACTCTGCTACTGTTATTAAAGACCAAATTTAAAGTGTTTTTGGCCTGATGGAGAATGAGCTATATTGCATTTTTGCACTGCAGGATAACAAATTAAATAAAGAAGCTGAATGTTACAATATGACTTGCTGCAGACTAGTATATGTTGAATAATTATGATACTACAGGAACCACAGGAGGTAGACTGATTCTAGAACAGCTGTTTTTCATTACTGTTGTGGTCATGTCATCATCTTCTGATATCTTATATTTCCAATCCTGCCTTTTACTTCTCTCTAACTAATTAAAAGAAACAGTAGGAAGCAAAGAGAACCAATTCCGCCCATTCAAAATACTGCTGCAGCATTTATTTTGTGTGAAAAGGTAATATTGCTACTGTTCTACTTTCTTAATCTCTTTTTGACTTAGTATTAAGCTGTTTTCTAAATGGCTACTTGCTTTTTTTCCTGTTTGCTTTATATTTTTCTGCTTTGTGTGCCATTTTACTCCTTTTGGTTGGTCTGCTGTTATCTACACATATAAACTACTGCTACAACCAGCTTTAATCTAATTCCACTGGATATGGCTCAATACCAGTCTGTATAAGACCAGAGAAGTGCTTATTTTATTTTATTTTTTTATCTAAGACACGTTTTACTCTTTTACTAATTTTGGATGCAGTTTACAGTTTAAGGCTATTCAGGTCACTGTCGCAGTAGATATCTTGTGAATGGCTATAATCCTGCTGATGTTCTTTAGTGGTGTACTGGTTCCATATAGTGAAGCTGCACATCACCCTGTGGCAGAGCATGATACACTCCATAGCTTCAAGTCACTGAAACTAAACTGTGAGTATTAGTACCTCTATAGTATTTCACTATGTAATCCTAACTTTGTGCTGTATGGTTGCTGAAAAATGTTTCAGCACTGATAACAAGCAATGTGCTACTTCAAGCTCTCACTTTCAGTACCCAACCTCTTCTCTACACCAAGGGCCACTTTATCTCCATTTTTTCAATACTATCACCCCCCTCGTATCAGAAAAAGAGGTGGAAGGGGATTCAAAGATGGCCGCTGTTCTGTAAGCACTGCTAATCGTTAGCTCCTCTAATTATCTGGAATAAATTCAACCCAGAAGATTATCCAGAACTAATATCAACAACATTTCTTGAAAGATCAACTCTGGTTAACTCCAAAATAGAGTTACCTAGAAGAAAAGACCAGTCCAGTCTATAATCAGTCAAGATTGATAAGGATATAGAGAGACTAACTTAAGCCGTGTGCTCCTGCTGTTCTACATACTGAATAAGTGCACTCAAAACTGAAGACAGTTACCACTACAGGATGTCGAAAGAAGATAAAAACATGGACACTACCACATCTAAAACTAAACTTTCGGATTTATTATCTCCTGAAAAAGATTTGAATTCAAGAAGGCAGAAGATATTAAAACAACCAGATCCATCTAAAACTGGAAATACAACTAAACCTGATCAACTAGCCAATCTGGAAGATATAAAAACAGCTCTACTTCCTATCCAAGAAGCAATAAAAGAATTAACTGTACAACTACAAGCTTCTGCAAGTACCAAATAACAGACAGATTGGATAAACGTGAAACCAAAATCATGGAAAATTAGGAGAAAATAACTCTAATAGCAAAAAAATCTGACTCTCATGAAAAAGAATTTCAAAACACCCAAGAAAAGATCACAGACCTAGAAGCAAGATCCAGAAGTTATAATATTATCATGAGGCATCCCAGAATCTGTTAATCACAATTAATTAATTCCTTCTATCTTACAAATTTTCAGCATACTGCTCAAAGAACCTGGAATAGCAAAACAAATAATAGTAGAAAGAGCACACAGAGCACTAAGAGAAAACCAAGGTACATAAAGACCCAGACCTGTCTATGCAAAACGTTTAAACTTCCAAGATGTTAATAAAATTTTACTAACTGCAAAAAAAAGTGGATGATCTGTTATCTGGAACAACAATACAATCTCACTGGCCCAAGATCTTCCCCTCCAAATAAGACAAGCAAGTCAGCTCCTTTCCCCTTATTGTAAGTTCTTGATCAAAAGGAAAATAAAATTCCAAATGAAATACCCTAACACTTTAATTTTTTACTCAGATGGTGCTAAATACTCAATTGCTAACCAAGAGGAAGCCAAAGAAGCCTTTTTTGCTGTTTTTTAAGAAAATACCAACATTGGATATTTAAACAGACTCACCGGAATACTAAATGAACGATCGTTAACTTTTTGGCCCTCTGAGACTGTTTCTATGCATCCTGCTGTATTGCTGGACTTTCTTAGGCCTCTACCAACTGTTTAGCAGCACCAAGACCTCTTAATAAAAGCCACAAGGCCGTCCAAGGTAAGCCAGATCTACTTCCACATTCAAACTTTCCCACAACAGGAACTAAAATTTGTTGCTTTGCTCCACCTCTGGTTATTTAATGCTGTGATGCTTCCGGAACATCCAGAAGGCTTTAATGGTCGCCCTACACATTTGCAACATGATGGAACACTCCTCTACTCATGGTCTGAGCAACGTGCAATTTCCTGTTCATGGAGATCGTAAACTGCAGACATCTAAAAAGAAGAGCATTACCTAAAGCATCGTTTCCTACAAGTTAAAAACACCTGAAAAAAAGAACATTAAAGGCTTTTTAAACGCCAATGCATTAATGCAATATTATCTGTGGCACTTAGCAACACACAACAGAGTAGCAAGACATGCAGCTATCGAAATTAGATGCAGTCTTTACAAGTGCAGGGTTTCATTACAGCTATCCTGACTGAAATGCGTTACAGAGTTGCTGGCTTTTTTCTTTATAGGAAGCGGGTTGGTATAGTCTTGTCATGAGAGAACCAGAAAGTCTTCTCCATTTCCATCATAGTAATATAATAGAACCATAAGGCCTAGCTCAGATCAGTGTGTTACTTCCATAAAGCCAATATTGTATTATGCAGAGAACAGTTTGCAAACAAAAACTGTACTTCTGCAAGGAGTATATTTTGGGAGGTATGAACTACCAATTTAGATCTATAAAAGGTAGCTAACTTTATTTAGTCCTTAGCAGATATTTATATCCTAATTAAAAAAAAAAAAAAGATTGACCACACTGAAGTTTTTTTTAACTCACCCACTACTCAGACAGCTTTAGTTGTTAAAATAGTTTCTTTGGGAGATGTACAGAGTAATACAGAAATTGGAAGAGCTACAACAGGAAGCTAAATCATCTGACCCAAAAATTAAAGCGCCTAAAGAAGACTTTAAGCAGTTCTTGTTGTCTTTGTCTTGGTTGTGTTGTCTCCAACGCATTCCAAACAGTTTGTACGCAAAGCACGCACTCTCATATATTCATATATATGCACCCTTCTGTATATTTAGCTTATCGGCTGCTAATCTAGTAGTCAAATAGGAAAATCATGAACAATTTCAAGCAATGTGCATACAATTATCTGCATGATACTGAGGTAGACAGAAGCATTCCAAACATATTGACTCTGCAGGACAACTTATCTAGGTGGGACAAATGAGCATTGTCTGTTTTTTGAAATCTATGGGTGGGATTCATAATGCAGTTTGCATCTTTGTTAGGCTTCCACACAGTAAATCCACATACCAGAGCTCTGTACAACTTATGAACATCTCCTAATGTCCTAGAATATTTGCATGCATTGTGTAGTACCATCATCTGCATCTAAACATACATTGATCAATAAGTATACAGTGCAAACAAGAAGATTATGGCAATTGCTAATGTGGACTATCAGAAGAGTATTAAACAAAGTCATGTCCAGTGATCAATGATATTGCTGAGCACCAATATCAGCAAACAAACAATGAACAATATCTAGCAATGTGTATGAAATTGTTTGCATGCTAATGAGAAGACAATAGCTTTCCAAGCAAAGTGACACTGCAGAAGATCCTAATATGAGGTGTGACCCCTCCTGTGGTTCCTATTTTTAAAAAATGTGTAAATGATATCTGGCCTGCTGACCTGGCGAATGAGAGTGAAACCTATAAATATTGTTTTGTGTCAGGACAGTAGAGTAGGAAATTCCACAATCATATCCGATCTGCAATCATTATGACCTTACATTAACCCCAGTAATGACAGAATATCATTCTCTGATAATACCTAAACAAATAATCTACTTCTGTGTATTTAACTTATGGGCTGCTAAACAGCTTTACAAACAAATACCCTATATTTTAATTAATGTGTCAAAATTAATGTGTCAAATTCCTTTGCTATAATAAATACACATAATATGTACTACTGACATTGTAAATTACTGAAGGAACATAGACACCCCTATAAAACAGTTACTTTGCTACTGACTAAAGGGTAAAGTTGCTAATTGATACCTATAAACCTTCAAATTACTATAACAGCTCTTTATGATGGAAATCACCTAATTAATTGAATGACACTATATAACATCTGTTTGTTTTTTTTTTCTTTTTTTTTGTTGTTGAAATAACTGGGAAAGAGTTCTAAAATTATCGAATATTAACTAAATGCCCCCTCTAAAGACTGTTCCCTCTCCAGCCTACATACATATATTATATAATCCTGAGCTAAGATTGTAACCAATCACTGTTTTTGACTATTGACTTAAGCCTTACAATGAACCTGTTGAGCTATATACTTAATACCCTTCTGTGAGACATAACTGCAAACCTTAAATGTCTACAATAAAATATAATAAACATATTATATGAATGTAAAAGCTTGGAGGTGTGGACACATTATTAAGACTCATGGAGAAGCAATAATATTGTGCTATCTTAGTAATTGTACAAAGCATGGGGTAGTAATAATATGAAAGAAAGCCTGTCTTATCAAATAACAGTCACTAGAGACAATCTACAATATACCATATACATGCAATGATTCCCCATATGTACAATACAGTGATATATTTCTTATACCTGTAAACTAAACCCCCAAAACAAAATAACTCGGTTGAGCTTCACAGATGACAGATGGATCACTATGGACGTACAGTCTTATACAGGGCACAAAGGGAAAAGAAGTAATATTAATGCAAAGGGAATAGAGAGGGACAGTATACAAAAGAGAACATACAAAATAATCTTAGCTCTTAGTATTGATATAATGAAAGGATATAGCTAACAGTCTACCTATATTACTATACCATACTAACATTCACAAATCTATTTATACTAAAACCCTCTTTCAATGGACCTTTACTTATTATAACGTTTTTTTTTACTAAGACCTTCCTTAATTACATTTATAATCTATTGTCAATAACATAGAATGTGCACTTTAATTATTCTTTCAGGTATACGTAAATATGTTGAGGAGTTTAGGGTTACTTTAGTGGTGCGTTTTAGGGAATTAGCTTGTTAAGCTTTGTTTATGTAGGGAATATATTTGCAGGGATACTAGCTTACACTTTCTATTTTAATATGACACCCCAATCTACAATCATTATGCTGTTCTACAGATCTATAAAACTAATAACAACCTACTCCCTGCTTGATTCCTGGTCCAAGGGGATAGTGGTTAGGCACTGGGTGGAGACGGGAATAAAATGATGCTTTCTTAACTCAACTTTATCAATATATAAACAGAATTCATTATCACAAATAACCACTCTAGACTTATTTCGTAAACAACCCAATTATATATATATATATATATATATATATATATATATATATATATATGTGTGTGGGAATTTGATTCATGGAATATCAAAGGGATCCAGAATATAAAGAAAAGAAAACTTTTCTTACACCTTAGTCTGAAAACAAAATTGAACTTCATATTGGAACAGGAAACACATTTATCACTTGAGTAATGTTCAGAAATCAAGGAGAAAAAATGGATAAGGGATATCATAGCTTCTGAAGTCAAGTCTAATAGTGCTGGGGTAGCTATAATAATTAAAAAACAGTTCCAAGACAAGATTTTAGAAACCCAAGTGGACAAAGAGGGGAGATGGTGCTACATAACCATTCTAACTCCAAATCTTCACAAACCTCTTCTCATCCTTAATGTTTATGTCCCTTGTAAAAACCAACATAACTTCTTTGCCTCTTTATATCCCATCTTAAATAAATTCCAAGATTATTACATGATTCTAGGTGGAGATTGGAACACTTATCTAAATCCTGACCTAGACAAAACAAGTTCTAATCCAATATATAATAAGCAAGCTCATGTAGCACTAAGAGAACTTATTCAGGATTACAAATTATATGACCCTTTTAAATATGGTGACAGTATAAATAGATCCAACAGATTTACTTTTTACTCCCAATGCCACAAAATGTGGTCAAGAATAGACATTTTTCTTATTTCAGACACATTTATCAAACATGCCCCGAAAATTACCATCCACACTAGATACCTCTCAGACCACTCCAAAATTACTTTAAACCTTAATGGAATTACAATGAATAGCACCATGAAAAAAGGATACAAATGGTCTTTGAACCCCAACCTTTTAACTAAAAAGGAAATAATAAATGATATTCAAACCTTACTCAAATCATCCCTATCTAACATCCTTAACTCTCAATTACCTTTGGATATTGACTGGGTGGCAACCAAAGCCCAAATTAGGGGAATACTTATTAAAAAAAGCAACCTACTATAAAAAAATCCACCTTAAGGAAGAACAGGAATTAGAATCCAAAATTCAAAAACTTGAGAATAACCTATTAACAAATTATAAAGCTCAAACTGAAACCGAAATCCTGAAACTTCAAAAAGACCTATACCTATTACATAACAGCAATTTATCCTTCTATGAAACCAAAACCCTAGCTAACTATTCTAACGAGGTGCAAATACCATCTTGAGCACTGGCCAGAATTATAACCCAAACCAAATCTCCCTCACAAATATCAGAAATACTTTATGAAAACAAACATTACACAAATATTGAAGATATTAACAAAATCTTCGAACGAATATATTCACTGACCTATGGAGACCAAATATCAATAGCCACAAAAGAAGAAATAACCCATTTCCTTCAAAGACTCGATTTCCCAAAATTAGATTTAAAACAACAGGAAAGGTTAATTGAACCTATCTCTACCAATGAAATAACCGCAACAATTCAACAAATGAAATCACATAAAGCTCCAGGCCCAGACGGCCTCACAGCTGAATTTTATAAAACCTTCTCCCCTATCTTAACTCAAATTCTATCCCATATACTGAACTATATAAGAAACAATAAAATCAATGACCTGCACTTTAATGCATCTAAAACTATTTTTATACCTAAAGAACAAGCTGACCCAAGAAACCCAGATAGTTATAGACCTATTTCACTATTAAACATTGACACTAAAATACTAACATCCATACTTGCAAACAGATTAAAAAACGTATTAGATAAAATTATTTCCCCCGAACAATCTGGTTTCACAACACTCAGACAAACGAGTGATAACACACTAACTCTTAATACTTTAATCTCCCACGCCAAACAATCTAACCTAAATGTATATGCTCTAATTATCGATGCCCATAAAGCCTTTGATAGAGTAAATATAGAATTTTTATTTCAAACATTGCCTTACTTCAATATTCCACAAACATTTATCCAGATCCTGCAACTTCTATACAATAACCCTTATACATCTCTATACAGTAACAAAACTTGGTCAAAGAGAATTGCAATTAAAAATGGAACTCGGAAAGGATGCCCTCTATCTCCTATACTCTTTAACTTATATCTTGAACCACTCTTCTTAAATATCAAACAAAATCTTTACCATAACCCTCCAATAATATATAACACCAAAATCTTCCTCTCAGCCTTTGCAGACAATTTAAACATCTATTGTACCACACCAATCTTAGATGTAGACAAAATATTATCTGCTATAGAACACTTCTCAATAATATCAAATTACAAATTAAATCTTATTCTCGCTTTTACCCCTAATAGGAAAAATAAAAACAAAGGAGGTAATCAACTACTTAGGCATTACTTTTTCAACAAACAACGAATATTTCTACTCAAATAATATAACCCAAAAAATGGCAGAATATCATTTTAGACCTTAACAGATGGAAAAATCTAAAACTACCTTTCCTGGCTAAAGTCTCAATAATTAAAATGAATGTATTACCCTATATATTCATCAATACTCAATTAAACATACCAAATACATTTTTTAGATAAATTCACACTTTCCTCGCAAAATTTATATGGGATCCTAAAAACACCAGAATCTCATATACTAAACTTTTGATCCCAAAAACGAAAGGTGGCTTAGACCTTCCCAACATCAAGATTTATTCCCTAATCACGAATGCCAATAGAATTCTGCGTATAGCGGAACACAACCCAAAAAACAAAGATTGGTCCCCAACGTGAATAATAATATACCAAAACATATCAAAAGCCTGGATATTAACCCCAAAGCCCTCCCCATTCTAAATACCACCTTAATGAAACTGTGCAGTATACTAGAACCCCTTAAACATTCTATCTTACTAACCCAAAAACTCTTTAAACATTTAAATTCGACACACGCTATGATGATGTTACAACCTTTGCACAAAAATCCCAACCTTAAAATAAACAATCAGACCCTAAACCTGAATCCCTTTCCTAGATTAATTAATATAACCATCCAAGATATATACCCACTTCTAAACGGTTCTGTACAAGAAAGGAGGAATCAACTGAACCTTCCCAAATCCTATCTAGTAATTCTAAGGCAAATTAAAGAATTATGTTCCAGCTATCTACAAAACTGCAACATAACCAACAATTATTTATTAACTTGCAATTCCCTATGGAAGAACATCCTCTCAACTAAAAAATATATCACTAATTCATATAAATTAATCAAAGTCATTAAATTCCAAAAAGACATACTTGTTTCGGACTATTGGAAAAAGAATAATCCATCCATTGATAACTTTCAACTAATTCAAGCAATTAACTTAACAAATAAATCCATACCCCTTAAAAAACTGGCATTTATCCAACTCATGATTTATAACAATGCATATTTCACTCCTGCTATTTTACATAAATTTAACTCTAGGAAATCCCCTCTTTGTCCACACTGTAAAACTCTTATCGGCTGATATACTCCATCTATTCTGGAGCTGTAAGTGTGTATTTAAATTTGGAACTCCCTTAAATTTCAATTACAAAAAAATGGACTATCAATCATCCACACTCACTTGGGAATTTACTCTCTTACATATCATACCAAATAATATCTCTGAAACTTAAGCAATTATTATGATTAATCTTTTTCTCCTAATAAAACTCTATATAGCAACCAATTGGCTTAACCTAACTAGCATCTCCTGGGAGAATTTTAGATTAATGGCAACCAAGCATCTCTTAGCCCAAAAGATTCTAACTGACAAGGGGAACAAAAACATCAAACACAGGAAATTATGGGAACACACCTTTAATATCATTCTGGCCTAACCCATTACAATACAGCAAAATTAACTACATATAAAAGGTTCCATATTAACCTATATCTATAGCCCACAAAACTGTTCTTACTTTTCTTCTCCCTCCTTTTTATAATGTATATTTTTAATCACGATAACTTTCACTGAACTATAACAATTTCTCTATTGAGTATTGAAAGCATCTATGTATATTGTGTAAATAGTATTGTTTGATTGTTTTACTTACGACTGTACTACTAATAATGTATAATAACTTATTTTTCTGAAGTAGTGTTACCTCTACTTATTATACTATGTGTGTTACCTTATATCAGTAAAAATAATAAATAAAGAATTTTTGGAAAGAAAAAGAAAAAGATGTGGAAGGTAGGGCTTTACTGATAAAAGATGGACACGAGAAAATGCATACCTCACAATAAATTCTATATACTGTTAATCCCTCTTTTGTGTTCTAAGTTATCATAATATACCCAAAACGTTCTAGTAAGCTCAGTATATACCATCTTGCCATTAACTCACCTTATTCTAAAATCATGGGATTGCATACCTCCTTCTCATGCTATGTTGTTTTTCTGTGCTTTTGGTCTATTATCACAAGGTGCAATGAAGCAGTGATTTAACAGCTTATTGCTCACTTGCAATCATTAACGTCTGTTTCCCCCCACACTTTAGATATGAGAAGTGCAAATGCCTATTTAACTTGAAGGGTAGCCTGTCATCAAAATATGCTCACAGCACCTGTGACATTGTCAGAGTCCACAGTCACCTTCCATCGACAATCACTCACCTGAAAGCAAGGATTCCATTCTTGTAGTTACATTCTTTTTACTGCCAAGGTGATAAGTCTGACCCTCAAACATATCAGCAGCATAATGGAATCCTGCTTAGATAAATGCTAAGCAATCTCTCTGCAGATAATAACATGTTTAGTCAATAACCAAGGCTTAGTAATTAAACTCTGCAGCTTGTGTCTGTGAAGTAAACACCTTAATCATTATGCCACCAGCCTCCTACATGTTATATCTTTATAACCACGTTTCACTAACTGTACTCACAGGAGTCATCAAATGGACATCTTGAGCCTATATGACATCAAAGGCCATTCAGAATACAAGTTAATATCCTACTTATGTGTGTCCATAGGGAAACTAACAGATCATCAACTCAACAAGCTAAGCAAACACAGAGTGACAGTGAACTAATTTCAGAAGCCAGGATATTGCAGGAGTCTAGGGCACTTAAGTCTTTCAGCCCAGATACAGCTGTAATTTGTTGTTGTTTTGTAAATGTGAATAACTTGAGACACTCATCCTTGAGTTATATAAAGAAAGACATGACAGAGCTGTCAGAGTATAAATCCAAGGCTAGTGTTTACTTTACTGAGAATGATTCCTCGGTATGACCAAACGCTAATTGTCTTCAGCAGATGTATTAGCTACTGATGTCATTTAAAAAGGGTCCAATGTGTATTAACTTAGAGGAAGATGGTTTACACTTGTACCTGCTTCACCAGGAATACCCTGCATTTTCTACCTTGTGGCTTTCTTGGATTGGTCAAGACTTTCTCTACTCCATTCTGCATTTTTCAGACAACATAAACCTGCTCCATTTAACAACCTATTCAAACCTAGTCAGGTCAGTGTAAAAGTAGGGGTCTATATTAGAACATCAAAGTTTAAAAACTTTGAATGTTCTAATATCGAACCCTATTACGCGAAAGCTGAAAACATTGAACATACAGAACAGCAAATGTTTTCCTAGGGAAAAAATTTGCTGTTCCAAAACACATACACACAACACAAGCACACCAAACAAACAGCAATCCACACACATACACCTAAAATCTTACACCTAACCCTACACTAAACAATACACACACCACTAACTATCCACTTACCTTAACCCAAACCCTAACCCTAAGGTCCGTCACTATCACACACTAAACTGACCCACGCCCCAACCCTAACTCACCTACCCCGCCCTAACCCTCACATTCACACAATCGCACACATACCTAACCCATACCCTAACTACCCTAACCCACACTCAATCGCACACTTACCTCAACCAGACCCTGTAACTTTCCACCACAGCACTGAAAATACCGAAGCAACAGAAACGGACAACCAAATTCTTTCCCTAGGAAAAAATTTGATTTTCTGTTGCTTTGATATTTTCAGCTTTCGTGTAACAGGGTTCGATATTAGAACATTCAAAGTTTTGAAACTTCGATGTTCTGATATAGACCCTAAAAGTCGAACTGGTCAATTATTAAAACCTCAGATAGAAACTGCCCTCTTTACAAGCCTTCTCAACCATAGAAAGTATTTACATTTGCATCATTACAGAAGCATGGTCCAAGTGCAGTGAAAAGACACCCTACCTGCTACGTTCTATGCTCATCATTTATTTTGACTTTCTACTGAGGGTGCTTCTAATTGGTGACAGCCTGTCTATATTCCTCTGTGTTTCCAAACAAATGGATTTTACAAACTCATATACTTGTATCTATAAATAGGCTCCCGTAACACATCTTGGCCATCTAAGAAACCCAATGTGTGGCATGAACATACCACAAGGCGTTACCTAAAGAAGCTTGACTACCTAACTATTGAAATAAATACTTCTGTTCTTAGGATTTAAAGTGTCTGTTAACTGGAATACATAAAATACTAGAATCAGTTATTCTCAACTCTTCCTAGACTTCAGCAATGCAAACTCAGCTGACCAGATTGTATGCTCTGGCATGCAAGGATTAAATGTATTAGACCTGATAAATACAAGCATATCACTATTATACTGTATTCTATATTTGGTTAGGTGTGCCCATCATGCAGAGACTTTCACCACTAGAACCCTGCCTAAAATATACAATATGGTGTTTTGAGTTTTATCAATGCTGAATTTACTTCAGTTGTATGATGACCAGAAGAGGCCCAGGAGTGGACACCTATTGCCGAATCAAAAGCTAATACTGTCACTCTTGTAGAGAGGTTCTCTTGTCTTCTCAATACCTGCACAGTGCCAGTGGTGCTGATCTATAACAAATAATTTAGTAGTAAACCTATTTGGTAGAACCCTGTCATAAATAAGCCTATAGGCCAGTTTTCTCAATAGGAGGCAGTAAGGCAAATTTTCACGGACAATACCAAGATCAAGTTTTGACACTGGAAGGGGAGGAAACCCAATCTATGGGCATTACAAAAACACCAGTGAGGTAAAAGAATGACCCCCAATCATTTTCAGATGATGCAGGTAGCAAACCAGTTAACTATTTCATCTTAGGGGCTGCTAGTTAGCAGTCATATACAGGATCTGAGATGTCAATGAAAGGCAAAGAACCACAAACTAAATAACTACTGTTTGGACTTTGTTCTGCTTATAGGTTGTATTTTTCTGTCCTAAAGGAGAATCTCATTAGTATATTCCAGAGTCTCAGCACTGTGAAGTGATAACAATATACTCTTATAGTAAAATGTTTAATCTAGTGTTAAGTTGTTATAGGTTCATATGTTCATAGCTGTATACTAGGTTAATGAACGCTAGGGCCTTTAAAAGCTTAGCACTGCAACAAAAATGTGTCCCAAAAGCTATACATTTTAGATGTTTATATGGGGGAATGATTGCTGGTTATGACATGATTTTACTGACCACCTCTGTCCTTCAGAAATATGGGCACTAGACCAGAGGTGAATTTTTAATTTCCCATCCAGTGACCTAAGTTATGCTTAAATAGGGAGGAACTTTATTTCACATGGCTGGGAAACCTGCTCCAGAGAAAGGTAATTCTTTCAGATACAAATATGTGTCTCCAACAGGTCCTATTTACAGTGGAAGCAAAATTAAGTCTTTAGATTTAGTAGTTCTGATACTGATTGTTTTGTCGATGTGCAAAAAGGTCATTATAGCAGGGTCCAGGGATACTTTTTATGCCAGGCATAGGTCACCTCTCAGTAGTCTGTAGGAGACCAAGTATAAAGATAGGGCTTTAAGGAATTCACAGCGGACATTGTGTTTATGCCCTGCATTTTATTTTGTAAGGCACCTTTGTGGATGTTCCAGTTGCTGTTTGTGTCTTGTGAGGTACATACTGAAGTGGTCAATATACTCATTGAAGAGTCTGATGAGGGCCGACTAAAGTAGTATGCAGTTACTTATAAGTTGAACAATATAGAAGGATTTCTTTACTACCCTGGTTACATGCTAGTCAAAGGCCAGGTTACAGTCTATGTGTGTTATTAGATCTCTGACTAATGTGGCAACTCACAGGAGTGTTTTTTTGATGATGTAGTTTCCTGGAGTGGCTGACTTCCTAAAAGGTATTACAATGCATTCCTTGGCATTGATATTCAAGCTGTGGCTTTGGCACAAGCCATTTTATAACATCTCTTGACCTTTCAACAACAGTTGTTTGGTTGGTGACAAGCTCATTTTAGAGTCTTGAGTTGCAGCAGGTTACAATTCTGTATTATGCAGATTGTCATAGCACTAATTATGAATGTAAGAGGTTTGAACTCAAAATTAAAATTTAATGTTTTGTAATACTATTTTAAGAAACTGCAGGCAGGCATAGTTTTCCTGCAAGAAAAAGAAAAAGTAAAAAAGCACAGGAATTGTTTAAACAATTTTCTGGGGAAGCTGATAGCATTTATCCTTTAAAGCCTTCTTTGTGAGGTCTACCCATATTTCCAAATAGAAATTGAATTGCATAATTGAAAATGTTATAAGATACTCTTAAGAAAGGTGGATAATTTTTTATCACCCTAATCATGGCAACCCTACATTTTTTAGGGAAGTCTTCAGATATCTTAGGGCATACAGCCATCACATCACCCAGTGCTCTTAGAGAGTGACTTTGATCTAGCAATAGTGAGATCCAATTTTGCAGATGAAAAGCATGTGAACGTTTATATTGAATTAGCAAGTAGCATTTGCAGACATTTGAATAGCTTTATCTGAATTAGATCCATACTGTATTTCCTTTCTGCAAGCCAAGCTTTAGACATCATTACAGACTACTAGTAAATTCCATCCAAATGGGTTCAAAAATGCAATCTGTTTTAAAGTTCCCATGCAATGCCATTGACCAGCAGACTGCACAATGTATTTTTCTTTAAGAGTAGGGGTAAAGGATAGATCTTATTGTCACCTATGACCTAGACTCAGTAAGAGTTTTAAACAAAGAATTAAAGCAGTATGCAGAGCACAACTACTTATCCTCTGTACCAGCAGATACTTGGTGGGAATCCTACCAATTTACCATAAAGAATCTATGCACATCCACCAAGATGAGATATCACAGCAGGTAAGACAGGAAAATAGAAAGGCAAGACAGGAAAATAGAAAAAAAATAGTGGTAAGGATTATTTTAGCTCTTCCACAGTACATAAATTTCATTAAAAAATAAGGAATATTTTGTGGAATACAACATATAGAAACTGGAGTACATCTCTGTTGAAAATGCAAACGCTTCAGACTGCCTACAGAAAAGCCATCTCAGTGATAGCCACAACTAACAAACTATGCAAATTATTTTATTTCTGATTAAGATGCAAGCAAACCAGAGCAGTAATTGTCCTTATAATGTCTAACAATAATACCAGTATCACTACTGCTGAAATAAATGAAGCCTTCTGTGTCTCTATAAGTAGACAGTTTGACCCTTCCCACTGGAGAAGAGATGCAGAAATTCTTAGTTAATCTGTTCTCACTCCAAAGTGAGCTTGTGAAGCCCTTTTTAATGGAAGAAGTCTAACAGACAGTAATGGATGCTGCTAATTGTAAAGATTCTTGCCCTGATGGACTGAATGCACAGATCTATAATGTACTAAAACATGATCTACAGAATGCCTCTCCATTCCTTCTTTAGAGAACTAGATATGTGGCACCTATGCCTGTCTGGGACTACCGTACATATGTATATGTTGTGTGTGTGTACAAATACATTAACCAGTTAACCAACCTTAAAATGAAATTAACTAATTTCAGTACCAATTGTGAGTTTCTTTTTACTTATGATTAATAACTTATAGGACATTCTGCTCTCATGCATGGCAAAGGGAGGGGCTGGAGCCTAGCAAGGCATAGAGGACCCAAAGGTAGAATTGTTACTGCAGATTAGATGATTAACAGCTGCCTACAAATTGATCTTTGATTTTGAATTTATAAAATGGATTGTACTGCTTATATGGTACTTGGATGAAGTATGCTCTTGAATATAGCTTACTTGTCAAATTGCTGGTGTCTTTTTATAAACATATAACATACTCCTTTATCATATACTATGCTTTTGATATGCATTAGTTAAGTACAGATTATAGGAGGGATAGGTGAGTGAATAAATTATTGATAGGTAGCATGGCTTTGAGAAAAACATTCTATATTTGAATTGTTGATTAAGCTTCTAATGATTTCTGATTACCTTATAAGCTTGCTTTACAAATTTTGGTTGGTTGGTCAAGGGAGGTAATGTGAAGATACAGACTTAACTGACTCATGGTGTCACCAATATTTCCTACAATGGAAATGTCAGAGGTAAATGACTGGAAGTTCTTAGAAGAAAATAGTACTGACATAGTTTTAGAGCCATTCAGATGCAACTTCAGTGCATTAAGTCACATTTATGTTACATGAAAGCTAGACTGCATCTGTTAACCAGATTGGTGCATTGGTTCAAAGACCATTGAGGGTAATGCAAAGAACTATTGATAAGTAAAGCCTTGACCAAACATAACTATCAATACAGATTACAGGAACATTTAGAATGAAGAAGGATTTCAGGGAGGAAGATATCTTGGTAAATAGTTAAAAGACTGAAGAAATGAAGATATGCTGTAGCAAGGGATAAACTGTTGTGTCAAGGTAAACTAGAAAAGAGCTTAATGGTGAAAATGGCTGAGCAGTGATTTGAAAGGCAGTGCTTTAATGAGAGGCAGAATGAGTAAACTGTTGTGGAACACAGCTCTGCAAGTTACAGGAAATATATTACTAAGCTATAGTCATCTGTTTATGGAGAGGGTATACATGCTGTTACAGTATGAGTGAGTAAGGCAGTTTAGGCTTTGTAATAGTAGATTATCCATGATTGCCAGAGCAGTGCCACCAAGTGGATTCCTAAGCGTGATTTTTCAGTTATTTTTCTAAAATCTATGAGGAAGGTGTTGGATCTAACGTATTGCAGTATTTTGTGCCTATATTCTGATTCTTTTTTGAAAATGACCTTTCAGCAACTGCTAGGGTGTACAGCAGCCTAAAATGGAAATTAGCATCAGAATTTCCATCAGAGAAGGAGTAATCCTGTACTGGGAGAAGTGCTTAAGTGGGAGGCAGTATCGATAGTTTAGCTATTTATTGGTTCGTACATTCAAGAAGAAAGAGGCTCTGCTATCAACAGGCAGCCAGTTGTATTTTTCTGATGTGATGCACTAAGATCTATAAAATGTAATATTTAATTTTCCGTCTTTTGACAAACTGCATATTTGAACAGAGACAATATTAAAGTCAGGTAATACTAATATATGACCAATGAATCTTCACAATGGTTAAGAATGTCAGTCACAAATATTGTAAACAGAAATGTAAATGGAAGTCCTAAGTTGCCTGGGAACAATTGAGAGATAGTCAGTATCCAAGTTACTGGGTCCCTGCTGAACCCAGATAGCCAGAGAATTATTTATTATAACTCAAAGTGAAATTGTGTCCTTAAAGGGCTTGTTCCAGTTTAGACCGATATTCTATATCGGTCGT
Organism: Protopterus annectens; assembly: GCF_019279795.1. Classification (NCBI taxonomy): domain Eukaryota; kingdom Metazoa; phylum Chordata; order Ceratodontiformes; family Protopteridae; genus Protopterus; species Protopterus annectens. The sequence goes on from NC_056739.1 coordinate 1,657,028,228, forward strand.
TCTTGATATTGTACCTGCCAAACTGCTGAAGTTGAGTTTGCCGTATATGTCATCAATGACTTGTAGGAGGTCAGTATCTATACCACATTTTGGATTAAATCTATGCTTTGTGTTGTAGATCAACTTTGAGATGATGAGATATTTCATATTATACAATGACTGGCAATTAACACTGATAAGGTAGCATGCTGATTGGTCAGCCCAACCAATGTGCCCATTGCAAATCCTAGCATATGGCAATGGAAAAAGGTCCAGTCGACCAGACATTCTACTATTAAAATATGCCATCAAAATTTCACTTTTGTTTCACTTAAAAAAATAAATAAACAATAAACTTACAAAACCAGAGACTTGAAACAAACAAGAGATGGGGCAGACAATAATAACAGGAGAATCAGGTGCGTTATGCAAAACTAGAGAAATGTAGCTAATTTTCCTTTTATTTTCTATGTCTCATGTCTCCCGTACCTTCAAAGTCTCCCAGTCTCTTTCTTTTTAAATTAAAAATAAACAACAAGAAAAAGCAAATGAGATCATCCTTTCTCTGTTGCTTCCTATACACAGCAGTTGTCATACAGCACTGATGTACTGCGTTAAGCATGGGAATGAAAGTCTCATATGCATGCGTAATACATTAGAAAAAGCAGAGGCTATCCGAGGAAAGTGGAAAAACACCACAGAGCCATCATACAAAGACATTATTTAAGGAAAGTAAGCAATTTGTTTCTTAAATAATGTTATTGTATAATAGCAATAACCGACTCTGGTATGGTATATTGAAGATTTACCCTTTGTAGGCTTTGTTTAATCACTTGGGCATTACCCTCGTGATTAAACCACACCTGCTGTTGGTAAATCTACAGTGTACCACACCCACGTTGTCAGTTATTGCTATAATATCAGATGCGCATATTTTCTACAATTTTAGGGTAGATACAGAAGTATTCTGGAACAGTATTTTTCAAAATTACAGAGGTGATACATTTTTATTACAACACGATTACTGCCATCTTCCAAACACGAGAGACATAACCTTAATAAGACTAGAAAATGAAAATGCAAAAGACTTACCACAATTTGTAGCAATTCAGGTAGTTGATAGTCGTTTAAGCGTAATTATACAATAAGAACTCATTTGTATTAAAAAATGTCTACCCAGTCAGAATGTACATTTTTAATCCAAGCTATCCAAATAAAAATAAGTCCATCATGTGAGTAAAGAGACAGATTGCATACACCTCTCTCTAGAAATTTCACAACATCCCTTTTCTCCTCACATTTTTGCTTTGCCTCTCATGAAAACATGTCTTCTATAAAATTGTCTAGCAAAAATGTTTAAACAAACAGGTATGGAGAAACTGCTGTTTTTATCATTGCTTAAAAAATACTACTACTACTACTAATAATAATAATAATATTTAAAAATGTGCACACTGATTGGTTAGAGCAATTACAGTGCTTTTGTAAATTGAGACTCCCACCAGAAGAACTCCAGATAATACACCTCTTCCATGATACTATGCAAAAACTTTAAACTATGAAAAAATATCTTTCTCAGGCTAGTAAACTGCTCCATAGGGCAGAATACAATATGTTAAGAAAAAAAATCATGACTCTCGATTTCACAAATCTAAATACCTTACAACACACACACATACACACACACACACACACACACACACACACACACACACACACACACACACACACACACACACAAACACACACACACTTAACTTGCACCCAGAGTACTCCCATACTAGGGAAGGGGTGAAAGCCATATTTTGAGATCATTCAGTTTTTCATCCTAAAGTAGAATTTAAGTCAGCCAAGTCTTGTATTTCAGCTTTTCCTGGTTAGGGGTCGCCACAGCAGAACTCTGGTCCACTTATGATTGGCAGTGGATTTTTACAGTGCCGAGTTGCCAGCCCGATGCCCAATCTTCAAAGAAGGCATACCCATTCGCGCACACCTACCTGCATATCTTTAACGTCACTCAACCATGGGGAGGACATGCAGACACCACACAGAAGGCGCTCCAGCCGAGAATCAAATGGGAGAACCTCTTGCTGTGAGGTGACAAAGCTAACTGCTGCACCACCATGACCAATAATTTAAGTCGGCCAAGTGATTCTCTGAATTGCTTGGCTAAGCAAATCCAGAGCCACAGACATTTGTGTGGGAAGGCACATGGATAATTAGAATTAGCCAAACCCCAGGCTGCTGCATTATGATGCAGCTTTGCCCATGTGACCACTGTTTGCACTGAGGCCTCATTTAGGGAAATACCTCAGCAGGAGAACAGTCTATGAATTAGAAAGACTTAATATGATCAGAACCCCTTCTAAGATAAGGTTTCCTCATCATGCCAAGCCTTTCTGAATAGCCAGGAATGGCTTAGGCTGATGTTGAAGGACAGCCAAAGGATAGGACTTCCAGAGGAGCAGAATTTGTTAATGAAACAGCACTGATCATCTTCATTCTGCAGTCTTGTCTCCTACATGACATAGGAGGGTACATAGTCATTATCTTAGATGGAAGACACCCTAACAAGCTATTGTTCTTTCCTGAAACACAATTACTACAATTCATAAGCCCCAGAAACATTGCTAGCAACTACACGACAGATAAATATGTTTTAATTATAAAAATATTGTAATGAATTGAAACTTGATACTAAAAATATTGCAATGAATTGAAACTTGATACTGTACAGATATTACTAGACAGTTGTTGGATGCAGAATTGCTCAGAACTTTAAAGTCCAAATTGGAAATGACACAACATGAAAAAAAATTCCCTTTGTCATCATTACCAGGGTCCAAGCTGCTCAGAAACTCTCTTACATTGATTCCAACCTTGTAAAGTTGAAATTCAACCAAAGTATTAAACTTTGAAGTGGTAGCAACACAGCTAACAAAATCACTGTACAGGAACTCCATGCTTTTAGGCTATACTGCTCAGACAAGCTCCACGTGGGTTTACAGAGTGGTCATAGCAGCAAGGAACTCGAAAAAGCGACTACTTTCTGGATTTAAGTATCTTTGCTTTTTTTTTCACTGAAAATAGCTTCTGCTGCTTACTTTAAACTAGCCTGAACTGTTTTTTTTACGGATTACTGCATTTATTTTAAAAATTGTACTTAAAGTTACATTTAGTCGAATTTAGTCGAAAGTTTGCTTGCTTGTTTGTTTAATTGAACTGTGGAGGCAGCCCACTAAAGTGTGCTAGCCTGTGTAACTAATTTATCACTGTCTCTGCATTTTCTGTGTATTTCTGCAAAAAAACCCCAAAAAAACAAAAAAATAATCCTTGTTTTCCCGCCTTTTTCGACTAGTTTAGACCAGTATACAGGCATTGCTGTATTCTGGGCTGTGGTGTAGTTCCTGTGTTGTCCATTACCTTACTTGGATAAAAGGAAGTTTCTTTGCTCACCAGTGGGAGTGGGGAGCCTTGAGCAGCCTACCTATCCTTGGGGGAAGTGACCTCAGCACAAGAAGCTGTTAGTAATTGGTTGTTTGGGACCATTCCTAGCTCTTTTGTAGTTCACTGCTTAAAATCTGACTCTGGGCGTTTTTTTCTGGCTATACTGCTCAGACAAGCTCCACGTGGGTTTACAGAGTGGTCCTAGCAGCAAGTAACTCGAAAAAGTGACTACTTTCTGGATTTAAGTATCTTTGCTTTTTTTTTCACTGAAAATAGTTTCTGCTGCTTACTTTAAACTAGCCTGAACTGTTTTTTTTACTGATTACTGCATTTATTTTAAAAATTGCAGTTAAAGTTACATTTAGTCGAATTTAGTCGAAAGTTTGCTTGTTTGTTTGTTTAATTGAACTGTGGAGGCTGCCCACTAAAGTGTGCTAGCCTGTGTAACTAATTTATCACTGTCTCTGCATTTTCTGTGTATTTCTGCAAAAAAAACAAAAAAAAAACAAAAAAATAATCCTTGTTTTCCGCCTTTTCGACTAGTTTAGACCAGTATACAGGCATTGCTGTATTCTGGGCTGTGGTGTAGTTCCTGTGTTGTCCATTACCTTACTTGGATAAAAGGAAGTTTCTTTGCTCACCAGTGGGAGTAGGGAGCCTTGAGCAGCCTACCTATCCTTGGGGGAAGTGACCTCAGCACAAGAAGCTGTTAGTAATTGGTTGTTTGGGACCATTCCTAGCTCTTTTGTAGTTCACTGCTTAAAATCCGCCTTTGCACGGCTTTTGCTGTCGATGCATAGCGCAGCGCCGGTTAAACAAGGTTAAACTTGGTTAAACAAGGTTAAACTTTTTCTGGCTCCGCCAAGTCTGCTCTTCAATTTTTCCCTTAGAACTGTTCTACTTGCAATCTAAACGGCCTATACTCTATCTGAAAAGCTCAGCACTTGCTCCTAAAGCATTTTGTATACAGGTAAAGCAGTCTTAAACAAACGAAAAGTACTTCATTCACCTAAATACTGTTGAGTACCCATTTCCCTATAGGTCCTTTCTGACTCAGTTACACAGCAATCTTTTTCACTATTTCTAGCATGTCGAAGGGTCAGTTGCTAGCGTCCTCTCCTGTTCAGCTGGTGAATCTGGGAATCTTGAGACAATGTTACAATTGCCTCATGTACACAGACAACCCTCTCCTCCTCCCAACAAATACAAATATATGCGAGAGATGCAACTATATAGCCAAACTGGAGGCTGAGCTCTCTCAATTCAGTACTGGCAAGACCAGTCAGGAGGAGAAGGTAACCACGCACACCACAAACCCAGTCTCACATAGAACTATCACAACTGCAAACCAAACACATAAACACACAAAAACATACTCGGAGGCGCTGATTAAAAATCTACCAAAACAACAGAGGCCTCCAAAGCAGACACCCAAGCAACCACCACCTCAAGACATAGCAAATGCAACACATAGTTCACAAAGTCAGTGTGCTAAACAGTCACAGCCCTTAAGGCCAAACAACATGCCCGACACACTTGTAATAGGTGACTCCATAGTCAGGCACACTGACGTCCTGCTCACCAGACTGAACAAGGAGAGGGTCACAGTAAGCTGCCTGTCGGGAGCTAGAATCCGCCACATAACACAAGCACTCAGGTCACTCCACAGCAAGTACAAATATGACTCAGTCATTGTACATGCAGGTGTAAACGACCTGAGGCGTACCTCCCTGGACTACATGAAAAGAGACATAGAGGAGCTCTCTGATTATGTAGCCCAGGCCGGTATGACCCTGACCCTGAGCAGCATCTTACCCTCACCAAGAATGATGCCACAGTACAAAGACAAAATGATCAGTTTTAACAATTGGCTTAATTACTGGTGTCATTCTAAGGGGATCCAGTGTCTGTCTGCTTGGGATGACATGCTTGACAAGCCACGCTGCTTCATGAGGGATGGTTTGCACCTGTCACCCCTGGGCTTCCGGATATTGGCCAAGGCTCTTGCCACCCCCATAGTGCCTTTTTTAGGCAAGGCTCAAATGACAAACCTACCTCCTAGAAAACACAAGTGGAAAAAAACTAAGGGTAATGCTGCTCAATGCCAGAAGTCTAAACCTCAAGATGCACGCCCTCGAAGCCCTTCTCAGTATGGAGAACATCGATGTCTGTGCAGTGACTGAAACCTGGTTCAAGGCTCCTGAGAGCACCCCAGCACTATCAGGTTTTACCTCATATCATGCTTTCTGGCCCCAAAACTTGAACAGAACCACAAAGGAGGGGAGTATCCATTTTCATCAAAGATACCCACACCTCCAGGTTAGTGGCAATGCACGAAGCATCGGAGACTATCCAGGTGCAACTAACCATAGGCAAAACCGCCTTACAGTTTGTAGCATGCTACAGACCACCCTCTCAAACTCAGGAACCCCACACAGCCTTCCTGAAGACACTGGAGAGTATGAATGTCTCTCCAAATACCATCATTTTGGGAGACTTCAACTACCCAAACATAGACTGGGAACATTACTCAAGCCCCAACACTCTAGCCCAAAGGTTCTTAGAATTCATAAACTCAAATGCAATGGAACAACTAGTCACCATTCCCACAAGAGGAGACAATATACTAGACCTGATCATCACAAACATGGGGACAAAATGCTCCACACCGGAAGTACATCCCTCTTTGGTAAGATCAGACCATAAATTAATCTCACTGGAAATCCACATCCCGCCCCCATCCCTGCACAAAGACCACAGTGAAGAACTTCTCAAAAGCAAACTTCTCACTTCTTATGACTGATGTGGTATCTTTCAAGGCCCTGGGCCAGTGGAAACCACAACCAACACTGCTGAATCCCTTGCAAATGCCTTCTATGGGCACCTTCAAGAATGCATGGATCATGCAATCCCAAATAAAACCAAGACCCATTCCGCCAAAGGCAGGCGACCGGTCTGGTGGACCCCAGCCATAAACAAACTTTACAACAGAAGGAGGAAGCTACTACATGACAGAGCAAAATCCCTAAAAGGAAAGGCATCTCTGATCAGTACTAGCAAAAAACTACGATCACTCATAAAATCATCCAAGGCCAACTTTGAGAGAAAAATCGCAAATGACACAAAAGACAATCACAAGGCCTTCTTTAGCTATGTTAGAAACCTGGGTGGAAACTCCCAGATATGCTCAGAGTTAGTCCAAAATGACACAAAATACACTGAACCCACTGACATTGCCAACATTCTGGCAGACAGGTTCAGTGCAAATTTCTCCTCCCCCCCCCAAAAGGAGAAATAACTATCCCAGCAGAGTGTAGCCTCCCTAACATCTCAGATGCCCAGGTGAGAGCCGCCTCTCTAAAGCTAAAAACACAGCATCAATGGGACCGGATGGTGTCCCGGCTGTGTGCTACATGAACTCAAGAGGAACTAAACCCACACATAAGGCTGCTGTTTAATCTTAGCCTTACCACAGGATACGTACCCAAAGAGTGGCGTATGGCAACAGTGGTCCCACTTCACAAAGGCGGTGCTTCTACGAACCCTGGAAATTACCGCCCCATAAGCCTGACGAGCCTGGTCTGCAAAGCTATGGAGAGGATCATTATGGAACTCATAAACAAAGACATTGGGGACCTACAGACATTGGATCCTACCCAATTTGGCTTTGTCAAGGGCAGATCCTGCCTTCTGAACTTGGTCGACTTTTTTGAAACAGTCACTAAGGCCATTGATGAGGGTAAGGCAGTTCACGCAGCCTACCTTGACCTTGCAAAAGCCTTTGACACAATACCCCACTCAGGCATCATAGACAAACTCACCAGCTTAAATGTAAACCCATATGTCACAAGATGGGTTGCAAACTGGCTCAAGGACAGAACCCACAGGGTCAGAGTTGCTGGAGCTATGTCAGACTCTAAACCAGTCAGAAGCGGTGTCCCACAGGGCTCAGTCCTGGGACCCCTCTTGTTTGGCATTTATTTTTCTGAGGTACAGGCAAACATAGGAGGATTGTGGCTGACAAAGTTCGCAGATGACTGCAAACTGGGTGCCATAATTGATACTCCAGCGGACACAAACATCCTTCAGAGAGGCCTCATAGAAATGGATAATTGGTGCCAGAGCCATGGCCTTAAGCTAAATGCCAAAAAATGTATAGTCATACCCTTTGTGAAAAACAAGGTACCGACAAATTACCACATAGGCGGTAATCCATTAAGTATGGAAGAGGTAATCAGGGACCTAGGGACCCAGGTTGACAGTAACCTCTCATTTGACACTCACATTGCCAAAGTGGTTAGGAAGACCTTCTATATTGCCCACCTTATCATGAAGGGTTTCACATCTAGATCAAGAGAGGTCATTGTGCCCCTGTACTCTTCTCTTATCAGGCCAATGATTGAGTACAATGCCCCATTTGGGATGTATCTCACCCGACACCTGCAGCAGTTGGAAAGACCCCAAAAGTTCCTCACCAAGAGGATAAAGGGTCTTAAACATATGTCATATGCTGCCCGACTGAAAAAACTCCAGCTCTATTCAGTCGCATACTGCCTACTCAGAGGTTATCTGTGCCTGACGTACAAGGCCATGTCCAATCCTGAATTAATGGACATGCTGCACCTCAGAAAATCCAAATCCATCAGAGCCACGAGAACAAGTGACTTAAACCTCAACACAGAAATAAATAGAACGTGCTGGAGGGACAGATTCATAACCCAGAGGCTCCCTACACTCTGGAACAGAATCCCAGTCCATGTTAGGCAGAGCCCCTCACTGACTCTATTCAAGAGAAATCTCGACGAGTGGATGGGAGATCGTAGGTTTACCCCGGGGGTCATCTCTTTGTCACTACTAGACAGAGGCATAGTAAACTAAACCCTAAAAGGGCGTAGTATTCTCATACAAAGGGGTGGTGTAAGCCACATACACTCTGGCTAGGCTTATAAATGCCCTAGGGCAGATAGCCTAGTACGAACCTATGAACCTATTAAAGTATGTACGCAATCAGTGCTTCAGTGAGATGTCTACTTGGTGAGACATATAAAAGGTAAGAAATTTATTTCTTTAATAATGCTTTTAATAATGTAATAATGTCATTTTGCAATAGCAATAACATGTTTGGGTGTGGGTAATGCAGTATTTTCCTATAGCTGGCTTTTTTTTAATTATACGGACCATTTTTAATTATATGACCATCCTGGTCAGACTACACCAACTGGGAGTAAATCCTGCATTACCCACACCTAAATGGGAGGTCTTACTGAAGTAAATGTAGACACAAGGGAAAGGATCAACTGCATTATTAAGGCAGATTTCAAGGACTTTTTTTTTTTTTTTTGCAAATAAGGGGTGTAACAATGTTGAGAGTCAGTTATTAAATGTGTGCTCTCTGTCATACTTGCATCTTGATTGTTTAAAAAGGAAATATTTGAAATGTGGTCTGAATTTTGTGTAGTAGGAAAAATCCTTTACCCTTTCAAGGGTTCATAAGAGATTACTAGTCTAATGGCTTATGGGTTTTATAAGCCTAGCCAATATAACCTGATTTTACCCAATATATGGCCTTATATAACCTGATTTTACCCAATATATGGCCCATAGGGGCAATAAGATGGCATGGATTTGTGCTTGTATATTGAGTATCTTACAGCGTGTCCTGTCCATAAGGGACATAGGCACTACCCCAGGTATGAATTTGTGACTCCTCATCCATTGATCCAAATTGCACTTGAAGAGGGCCAGGGAAGCGCTCTGCTTAATGTGAATAGGAAGCCTATTAGAAGGAAATGTCAATCTCTGAGAAACATATCTGTCTCTCCAGCATGTTTTGTTTGAGTTTCTGACTAAGTTTAGATCCCTAAATCAGGTAATCCTCATGCTGTTTGATTTGTTGATGTGTAGCAGCTCCATCAGGGCTGGATCTGTGAGTGCCATGTAGGTCAGGCATAGGTCCCACCTTAATAGCTGGTAGGAGATGATGTAAAAGGCTATGCTTTTAGTCTATCCACATAGTTCATGTTGTTTACACCCTGTATTTTATTTCTGATGAACATCTGAGGTCACTCCATCTGCTGTAAGTACCTAGTCAAGTACATGCTAAATGGCACATGGTGCTCAATTATTTGTTTAATGAGGGCTGAGTACAGCAGGACTATACTTTCCTTGGATCTGGATGCCATACCTTTACTTATTTGTTGTGGCAAATAAAAGGATTTCCTCACCACTGTGGACACAATGACAGTCAAAGTTAAGACTACTATCTATCAGTGTACCTGGATCTCTCACCTCTAAGTCTACTCTAAAGGATGTGCTACTGATGTTGTAATTTAAAGAGGTATTTGACTTATTATAGGGTCTAATAATGTTTTTTTTTTGCATTCAGTTTTAGGCCTTGGTTTTGGCACCAATCATTTGTCTGATCTCAATCCTCCTGAGGGATGCCTACATCACCGGAGGATCCAATGATTATCCACAGCTTGTAGTCATTGGCAAACTTTGTCATACAGAGGCCTTCCACATTAGCCTTAAGTTTAGTGAAGTATATTCCAAACAGAACTGGTCCCAGCACTGAGCCCTAAGGTACATCACTAGTGATTGGCCTCTTGCTGGGTCTGGATTCACCAACTTTAACCATATCTGTCCAGTCCATGAGCCAATTGGCTATCCATCTGGTGAAATACGATTTATGCACAGCTTTGTGAGTTTATTTATAATACCCGAATGGGGAAATGTGTCAAATGCCTTGGTCAGGTCAAGGTTGTCAGTATGTACTGTTTTACCCTCATTCATGGCCTTAGTGACTTTCTCACTGAAATAAACAAGATTCAGTAGGCATGACCTGCCCTTGACAAAGCCAAATTGGATCAGGTCCACTGATTGGATGTCTCCTATGTCATTATTTATCAGATCCATAATTTTTCTTTCCATGACCTTACATATAAGTCTAGTCAAACTTATTGATCTGTAAATTCCCTGATTAGTAGATGGTTCCCCTTATGCAGAGGGATGACTTTTGCTGACCTCCACTTTACTGGGACAAAGCCAGTCTGGAGGCTTTATGGATGGATTGTTATAGTTTGGGTGAAAGAGCAGACAAGCTGTGATCAGAACAACAAAGCTTCCTTTGTGGAGTTCGGGGAAAAGGGCCTGAATTAGCAGGATTTCTGGGGGTGTAGAAGGAGGCATTTCTGAGAAGCATAGTGGAGACAAGGGATGGAGTGACCTGACTGGGTAGTTTGAATATCAGTGAGCTCTGAAGGAAGTTTACCTTTTTTACCAGTGGAAACTATTTGTCTTTAGAAGTTGTGAAGCAATGATGTTTTTGTAATGGGGAGATGACTATGAAGTCATATATTTTGTTGGAGTTAATTTGCAGAGTTGTGTTTTTTTATTGGAAACCTTAGGTGATAGTAGCAAATTGTGATAATTTTTTGGCCCAGAATAGGAGGTAGTTGACTTTCATTCTGATTGTCTCAGTGTGTTTTAGAAAGTTAAGGGTTTGGTCTAGTCAGAAACCAAGGTATATAAAGAAAGTGGTAGTGTCTATGGTGTGGTTATCTCTGTCTCTGATATAGAGAGTATTGTGGCATTTTGATAGATTTCTGTTTGTTCCAAATATCATTGTTTTAGTTTTTTTTTAGGGTGGAGCAAGAATTTTTATTTATTTTTTGTCAAGAAGATGCACTTGAAGTTAAGCTTGTATGTCTTATTGTCTAGTGCTTGATGTGTAGAGAATCATATCATTGGCTTAAAATAAAAGCTGCAGACTGGGTAACTGAAAAGGGAGCTTACTTACAAAGTCTGAGAAAAAAGAGAGGGGCAAGTACTGATCCTTGTGGTACACTAGACTGTAGGGTGAATGAAATAAAGGGGATGATTTTTCCTTGAAGGATCTGTTTGTAAGAAAATATTGGTGCCATTCAGTGGCATGTAGGCTAACACCAATTTCAGTCATGTATGATTAAAATAGAGTATTGTGATCCACCATGTAAAAGGCCTGGTTTGATCAATGAATAGGGCAACTGTTTGGAGGCTTCTATCTGTGTTGGTAAGTTTGCCATCTGTCAGTGTCCAGATTGCATTCCTAATACTCCCTGAGCAGAATCTGTAATGTTTATGGGAAAGTGTGTGTGGGGGGGGGGGGAATTCTTGCAGATAGTTATGAGTTGATTACATATGAATTTCTCAAAAATATTGACTGGAGAAAGGTGTCCACAGATTGGCCTGATGTGAGCCAGTGTTTTAGATTCCTTTGGAATTGGTCTGATTAGTGTTAGCTTCCCGATTCTGAGCATGTTTTTTTATGTGAGGCAAAAATGCATATGTGGAGTAGAGGTGAGAAAATACAGTTTCTACAGAAAATAGAAATCACAGGCAGAGAATGTCTAAACCTGTTAGAAAATCAGTTGGGAATTATTCTAACACTGGCATGATATGCTTATCAGTAATCTTATAGATGTCAAAGGGTAGTAGGAACTTGGGTTCACAGGAGCTGGTGTTTACTTGGAGATGCAGATGGTGGAGACGGAAGGTTGCAGAAAGTGTAAGGTTTGCAGTCTGACATGGTATATGGCCTAGAAGTTTCCATGTCTGTTGGGTTGTTAGATTCCTGCCAAAATTGTTTTGGGAGAGTAGAAGTGAGGAACATTTTGCTGTACATCTTTTGACTTTGGTTGTGTATATTGCTTGCTTGTTGATGTTAGGTAAGGTGGAGTAGTGTACTGTATTTGTCAGCTTGCCCTATTAAATGAACTCCTTTAGCAATTAGTGCAAATAATTAAGGCTGAAAGCTGTTAACAAGCTAATTCTGTAGTCCGGGATTTGAATTGTTTAGTCTCCATTTGCCTAGTGCAAGAATCTGGCAAGCCACTTAATCAGACGATGTTCCATAGCTGGATTTGAAAAAGATCCATATGGAATAGTGTTCTAACCAACTTAAGTAATATAAATGCATTGATATGACTTAAACTTCAGGGTATTTATTTATGCACTATTATTTGCATACCAGGGTATGCACTGATTAATACTGATCAGATACTTGTAGTAGTAGTACATTAGCAACTGTGCCCATGTTCTGGCAGATTGGATTTTGTAAGCTGTTTTTGCCAAGTGATCTGTAAAGCATGTGAGCTACATTGCCAAACCAAACCCTCAAACGTGACAATGATTTCTCAAAATTATGCAATACTTTAATATGATGCTGTCTAAGATGAGACACCTTGTTTTCTTAAAATGCCATTGTTTAGAGATACCTTGTTTTCTTAAAATGCCATTGTTCTATAGGCTAAAACACCCTGGACTACATGAAAAGAGACATAAAGGAGCTCTCTGAGCATGTAGCCCAGGCCGGTATGACCCTGACCTTGAGAAGCATCTTACTCTAACCAAGAATGATGCCACAATATGAAGACAAGATGATCAATTTCAACAATTGGCTTAAGTACTGGTGTCATTCAAAGGGGATCCAATGCCTGTCAGCTTGGGATGATATGCTCGACAAGCCACGATGCTTCGCTAGGGACGGCTTGCACCTGTCACCCCTGGGCTTTCGGATATTGGCAAAGGCTCTTGCTACCCCCATAGTGCCTTTTTTAGGCAAGGCTCAAAAGACAAACCCACCTCCATAGGTATCACAAGGGATAAGAAACTAAGAGTAATGCTACTCAACACCAGAAGTCTAAACCTCAAGATGCACGCACTCGAAACTCTCCTTAGCATGGAGAACATCGATATCTGTGCAGTAACAGAAACCTGGTTCAGGGCTCCCGAGAGCACCCCAGCACTACCAGGTTATACATCATACCATGCTTTTCGGCCCCAAAACTTGGACCGAACCACAAAAGGAGGGGGAGTATCGATATTCATCAAAGATACCCACACCACCAGGTTGGTGGCAAAGCATGAAGCATCAGAGACCATCCATGTGCAACTAACAGTGGGTAAAACTGCCTTCCAGTTTATAGCCTGCTACAGACCACCCTCCCAAACCCAGGAACCCCACTCGGCCTTCCTGAGAATACTGGAAAATATGAAGGTCTCTCCAAACACCATTATATTGGGTGACTTCAACTACCCAAACATAGACTGGGAGCATTACTCTAGCTCCAACACCCTAGCCCAAAGGTTCCTAGAATTTATAAACTCAAATGCTATGGAACAACTTGTTAGCACTCCCACAAGAGGAGAAAACATACTGGACCTGATCATCACCAACATGGGGACTCTATGCTCCAGACCAGAAGTGTATCCCTCACTGGTAAGATCAGACCATAAACTAATCTCACTGGATATTCACATCCCGACCCCACCACCTGCCAGGAAAACCAAAGTGAAAAACTTCTCTAAAGCAAATTTCACACTCCTCAAAACCGAGGTGGAACCCTTCAAAGCCCCCGGGCCTGTGGAAAATATGGCCCAGACCGCAGAATCCTTTATAAATGCATTCTATGAACACCTTCAGGAATGCATGGATCATGCGATCCCAAATAAAACCAAGACCCAATCCTCCAAAGGCAGACGTCCTGTCTGGTGGACCCCAGCCATAAACAAACTATACAATAGAAGGAGGAAGCTACTAAATAATAGAGCAAAATCCCAAAAAGGGAAGGCATCACTGATCAGTATTAGTAAAAAACTACGGGCACTCATAAAATTGTCTAAGGCCAGCTTCGAGAGAAAAATTGCACAGGACACTAAAGATAATCACAAGGCTTTCTTTAGTTATGTTAGGAACCTGGGTGGTAATTCCCAGATATGCTCAGAATTAGTCCAAAATGACAAGAAATACACTGAACCCACAGACATTGCCAACATCCAAGCTGACAGGTTCAGCGCAAACTTCTCCCCCCCCCTCCCCACCAAAAGGGCAAATATCTATCCCAGCAGAGTGATGCCCCCCTGACATCTCAGATGCTCAGGTAAGAGCCACCCTCTACAAAGCAAAAAACACAGCATCAATGGGACCAGACGGTGTCCCGGGCTGCATCCTACATGAACTCCAAGAATAGCTAAACCCAAACATAAAACTACTGTTCAATCTCAGCCTTACTACAGGATATGTGCCCAAAGAGTGGCGTACAGCAACAGTGGTCCCTCTCCATAAGGGTGGTGCCTCAACGGATCCTGGAAACTATCGCCCCATAAGCCTGACTAGCTTGGTCTGCAAAGCTATGGAAAGGATCATCATGGACCTCATAAATAAAGATATTGGGGACCTACAGACACTGGATCCTACCCAGTTCGGCTTTGTTAAGGGCAGATCCTGCCTCTTAAACCTGGTTGATTTCTTTGAAACAGTCACCAAGGCCATTGACGAGGGAAGGTGGTCCACACAGCCTACCTGGACCTCGCAAAAGCCTTCGATACAATACCCACTGGCATTATAGATAAGCTCACCAGCTTAAATATAAACCCCTAGGTCACTAGATGGATTGCAAACTGGCTCAAGGACAGAACCCACATGGTTAGAATTGCTGGAGCCATGTCAGACTCCAAACCAGTTACAAGTGGTGTCCCACAAGGCTCAGTCCTGGGACCTTTCTTGTTCGGTATATATTTCTCGGAGGTACAGGCCAACATGGAAGGACTGTGGCTGACCAAGTTCACAGATGACTGCAAACTGGGCGCCATAATCGACTCTCCAGCTGACACAAGCATCCTCCAAAAGGGCCTCATAGAAACAGACAACTGGTGCCAGAGCCATGGCCTCAAGCTAAATGCCAAAAGTGTATAGTCATCCCCTTTGGCAAAACAAAGTGCCCACAAATTACCACATAGGTGGTAATCCATTAAGTACAGAAGAAGTAATTAGGGACCTGGGGACCCAAGTTGATAGCAATCTCTCATTTGACAACCACGTAGCCAAAGTGGTTAGAAAAACATTTTATATAGCCCACCTAATCATGAAGGGATTCACATCTAGATCAGGCGAGGTCATCGTGCCTCTTTACTCATCCCTCATCAGGCCCATAATTGAGTACAATGCCTCTTTTGGGATGTACCTTACCAGACACCTGCAACTGGAAAGACCCCAAAAGTACCTCACCAAGAGGATCAAAGGGCTCAAACAGATGCCATATGCTGCCCGGTTAAAGAAACTCCAGCTCTACTCAGTGGCATACCACCTGTTCAGAGGCGATCTGTGCCTGACGTATAAAGCCATGTCCAACCCGGAATTAATGGACATGCTGCACCTCAGAAAATCCAAATCCCATCGAGCTACGCACTCGAGAGACTTGAACCTCAGCACTGAAATAAATAGGACATGCTGGAGGGACAGATTCATAACCCAGAGGCTTCCTTCACTCTGGGATAAAATCCCAGTCCAGGTTAGGCAGAGTCCCTCATTGACTCTCTTCAAGAGGAATCTTGATGAGGGGATGGGAGATCATAGGTTTACCCTGGGTATCACTTCTGTGTCACTGTTAGACAGAGGCACAGTATACTAACCTCGAAAAAGGGCATAGCAAAATAAATTTAAAATGGGCGGCGAAAGCCAAACACATTCTGGCTAGGCTTATAAATGCCCTAGGGCAGATAGCCTAGTATGAACCTATGAACCTATGAAGAGCGGGAATGTTAGATGCTGCCAGAAACCAAACAATGCTTCACAGGAGACTGTTAATTTGAAAGATGATGCAATTGGACTGGGCTTTCTAGATCCAGCATGTTGCTGAGATAAGAGGAACTGCTCAGACTGAATAATATAAGTACTTTTGCACAGAGAAGGCAGAATGATGTTAAAAGAGAAAAGTTCATTTTAACTGGAATTTATTTATAACAGTTTCAGATGAATAAATGTATTAAAAAGTTGAATAACTAATATTGTAGACCTGTTGTTAGAGTAAGCAGAGACTGTATGTTGGCACTGCATTTTTAAAACAAGCAGAATTTTGTTACAGTTTTATCTCTAGAACCAGAGATGCATAACTGTCAGCATGGCCTAATTATGCCTAATTATGTATATTCACACATCATACTATATAAGCCTATCTGAACACTAGAAAGGTTCTCTGCTGGTGATGCATTGATAGACAGGTTCTAATAAAAATACTCACAATCCATATTCTTCTCTGCAGAAAAGTCCATAAATAATTTTGAATCCCTGCTTAATTTTTTTCCCTTTGTTAATAGGGTCTGGTATGCCAGTTTCTTATAATGCATGTACTGAATCTCTTTCCCTGCTCCTGTGTCTATCTCCTGCATCACAGATGTGTGTATGTGTGTGTGTGTGTGTGTGTGTGTGTGTGTGTGTGTGTGTGTGTGGGAGGGGAGTCTGTTCATAAGATTGATTTGCCTTTCTATAAAAAAAGTTTCATCATGTCAGTAGATACGTTAATAATGTGTTAAACAATAATATTGTAATGCAAATTATGAGGATGCCTGCCCAAATGATGTTTCTGTAAGTTTTTAGTCACAGTAGTAAAAACCGCCATTACTGCATGGGCATTTTTGCTTTAGTGATTACATTGTTAGAACACTAGCAGCTTTCTACAAGATTAACTACAGTTTCTCTGCATATCCAGATTATGGCCTTATATTATATAACATGATGTATCATTCTTCAAGCTCATCCTGAGATGTGATGACATAGTCATTTTGTACAATTATGTGTTTGGAAATGTGGCAACTTACTGCTCCTTGAATATGGAAAATAACAGATGTTGCATACATGAGGACGTATAATGAAATGGTTGTGCTGCAAGTGATAGGTCACATTATGAAAGTACCAGTTGTATAAGGAAAATCATTCACCAAAAGAAATGTAAGCTCATACCATTTGTATGTTTTGGTAGACTGAATCCATATTTTTAGTATGTTCATTATGGGTATCTCAATGAAATGCATTATGGTTTTAGAGCTCCTGAAAAATAGTGATTTCATTTTCTAAGGAGATATAAGAAAATATTTCAGAACACATCTCCACAATGACAGTGTCTTAGCTAAAGAGATGAATGACAAACACTCTATCTTGACTTTTCGAAGTCAGAATATTAACAAAAGGCTAAGTTAAATCAAAGGACTGAAAACCTACAGTATATATGTATACACATATATATGTATATCTATATCTATATATATCTATATATATATATATATATATATATATATATATATATATATATATATATGTGTGTGTGTGTGTGTGTGTGTAAATATACATATGTATATGGGTTGACCAAAGTTGCTCAACTTTACCTTAGGTCGACATCTGTTTAGCTGACAAAATTTGACTGACTAAACAGATAATATGCCCTTTTCCTGTGATTGTGCAATCTTGGAGTTAATATTTATAGTTATTGGGTCTATGTTTATTCATTGAATGAAAAGTTCATTGAATGGCTACTCAATGAACACTAAGCATCAAACGTCTATTTTACTGAACAGTCAAGTCATCATAAAGGAAATCATCGAAATGTAATAGGAGGCCAGCTTATCCCACTGCATAACATAAACTAAATCAAACCTTTTACAAATGTGCCTTTTCCCCCACTGTAATGCAATCTTTGCATTGGTATATATAGTTGGGGGATGTGGGAGTGCAGACACCCCACACCCCCCCAATACCATCTCAGAGATCACATTACAGTGGGGGAAAGGACAAATTTATAAAAGGTTCTGTTTAGTTTACATTGTGCAGTGGGGAATTTCCTTGTTGTTGGCCAACTATTACAGTTCGATGATTTTCTTTACAATGATATGGCTGTTTGATAAAATGGACATTCAATGTTAAGTGTTCTTTTGTAGGCATTCTATGAATCTTTTTGTTTAATGGTTAAACATAAACCCATAGTTATCAGGAGGTATTGGGGGCTCAGGAGGGCTTGCACCCTTCAAAAACAGGCTTTGGTTGTCGTTTGCAGAACATCAATTATATGATCTCAACCATATGCATGTATCTATGTGTGTGTGTGTGTCTGTGTGTGTGTGTGTGTGTGTGTGTGTGTGTGTGTGTGTGTGTGTGTGTGTGTGTGTGTACGTATCAGATGTTGCAAAAAACTATTATGTGCATTCATATTAGGTCTTTGACTAACAAATAGCTGAAGACCTTTTTTGTCTTTAACTTTAGATATATATATATATATATATATATATATATATATATATATATATATATTTTTTTTTTTTGTTATGTGGGGCTATAAACATCGAAATTGCATTTTTTCTAAAGTGGTTCCCCTGCAATATGTAAAATGTGATTTCACTATTGCCTGAAAGTTCACTGTTTCACAAAATGTATCACTAAGGGAATGTGTCATTGCCTCTCAGTCCCAAATATGGACTTGTCTACAGCACACTCATTCTAATTCTAATTTAAATCAACCTATAAGCATGGTCTTAATTCTAGCAAACCTTGGGACACATAGCTGGGATTATAGATGTGCTTAGATAGGATCGTGCTAACCCTAATGACTGTGTAATGCATCAGGTAGAAAGTTGGATGAGGGAGTTAGTTCATAGACTTAAGTTAGATGTATAATTTACCCAAACCCCCTACAGAAAGGCCTCACTGAGACCAATGACTGGTGTCGAAACCACAACCTTAAGCTTAATGCCAAAAAATGTGTCATCATCCCCTTTGGGAAAAACTCAGTTCCCACTAATTACCACATTGATGGGAGCCCAGTGAACACTGAAGGCGTTATAAGAGATCTGGGGACACAGGTTGACAGCAACCTCTCCTTTGACCACCACATTGCCACTGTGGTCAGAAAGTCCTTCTGTGTGGCACATCTCATTACCAAGGCATTTGCATCCAGGAAGAAAGAGGTCATCATTTCTCTCTACTCTTCCATCATTAGACCAATCATAGAGTATAATGCTCCATTTGGCATGTACCTCACTAGACATCACGAAGGGGATCCTAGGCCTTAAAGACTTGTCCTACATGGACAGACTCAAAAAACTCCAGCCAGTCTCTGTCTCATATCGCCTACTAAGAGGCAATCTCTACTTGACTTACAAAGCCATGTCTGACCCAGTTCTATTAGAAATGCTACATCTAAAGAAATCCCAATCCCTCTGCATCACACACTCCAGAGACCTCAACCTCATTACCACAATCAACAGAACATGTTGAAGGGACAGGTTCATAACCCAGAGACTGCCCATGCTCTGGAATAGACTTCCCATACTTGTCAAGCAGAGCACCCGCTAGCCCTCTACAAGAGAAATCTTGATGAGTGGATGGGAAATAGAAAGTTCACCCCGGGGATCACTCCAGTGGATCTGCTTGATAGAGGCACTGGGAACTAACGATGGGCGGCACAATGCCAGGGCACTTCTGTAGGTTAGGCTTGTAAAGACCCCAGGGCCATTAGCCTAGTACACACCTATGAACCTATGAAACAACGAAAACTCACCACAGAAACTGGATGACTAGTGTTAAGCATTAGCATCAGAAATTCATATAATGTATAAGAGGGTTAAAGTAATAAATAATGATGGCAAATTTAATCTAATTCTTCTGCATCTCTAAATTGTAGCCTAATCATAGTATGGAAATGACAGAACTATTTATAATACTTTTATTCTTTTTCGGTAAACTCACTAAGGACAAATGATTCATTCCATGCCTGACTAGAAAGCATTGTATGCTTAACTGACTGAATCACATCACATCATATGCACGTGGAGAGAGATGGGAATCAGATAGCAGACATTACAATGAAATTTGTTAACATCTGATAGTATTAACCTTCTCTGAAAAACAGCCATCATTTAAGAAGCTTTGAATTAAAGCTTTGGATTATATTTAAGAGGCACTGCAAGGCAAAAGTGTTGGTTAAATACAGTCCTAGCTGTAATCTGAAAACTAACCCACGACCTCAGACGAACAGGTTGCTTTCTGGTTTGATATAGGATGATGGAATATTATGACTGTAAATGATGTCCTGGCATAATCTGCAGAGTAGCCACTGACTCAACAAAGCCATCAGTCTGTGGTGTCCGAATTTTTCTGTATGGTCCCATTTTGAGTTATCTTCAGTCTGTGAGCTGGCTCAGGCTTAAAGATAGACTTCAAATGAAGGTCCAAACATAATTCAGAAATACTGTAAACATCTAATACCTCCCAGAACTCAATGGGAGAGATACCGAAAGGTGAGCCTTAGCCATTCACACATTCTCTTCAGTCACTTACTCCTACTTATGAAAGTTAATTGCCACTATAGCTGAATGACTGGATAATCTTCATTTCTATATTTTCTCTTCCCACTCCCTCACATACAGTTATTTTATCACTAGCTAAAGTCTTTTCACACAATACAAAATGCCAACAGCAATACATTAAAATAGTCAAACATTTCATTTAGTTTGTTGTTTAGTTATGATTCTTGGAACTGGCTGCTTGATCTGATTTTGTTATAATTATCTCCTATTAAGTATGTAACTTTCCTTTTGCATTTTCCCTCATTACCACTATTTTTATATTATGGCTGTCTCTGTCCTAATTACTAATTATTGCTTCCTTGCTTTCTATAGGTACTGTACTCTTCTTGATTGTTTATCTCCTGGACTGGCCTGCTAATGGACATTAGCAGAGGTGTAACCCATTGAGCAAAATATAAATGAATAAAAAAGATTTAAGGTAGGGTAAGTAGTGTAATGTGTCCAAGAGATATGTTAAGTTCCAATAGCAAAGTAGCTGAAGATCATGGCTTCACCTGGGCATGCTCATTATAACTATGTTATTATATAATGGTTGGCCATTAGCATTCCAAAATGAGCATGCTGATTGGTCAGCCCCACCAGCATGCCCACTGTAAATAGAGCATATACCAATGGAAACAGTCTGGTCATCCGGACTGTCTTCTATTAATATATGTTATGGAAACTCTACTTTTTTATTAAAAAAATAAATCAATTTTCAAAAACTGGAGAGTTCAAATGTACAAGACAGATGAGACATTGAAAAATACAAGAATAATCAGTTACATTATGGAAAAATTAGAGAAACATACTTGATTATCCTTATATTTTCTCTGCTCCTTCTCTCCCATACATTGAAAGTTTCCTGATTTAATTTTTTTTTAAATTAAAAAAAAAAAAAAAAAAAAAACAAACAAAAAAGCAATGGAGATCTTCCTTTCTCCTTTGCTTTATTTACGTAGCACCAACGTACTGCATAAGTGTGGGAACAAAAATCCGATACACATGCACAATACATCAAGAAAGTCCAAGGACAGTGGGATAAAATATGAAAGAGCGCTATGGTGCCATTATACAATGACAATTTTTAAGAAAAGGAAGTAATTTTTTTCTTAAATAATGTTATTGTATAATACCAATAACCCACAGCTGGGTTTGGGTAATGCTAATTTCCCCATGGTTGGCTTTGCTTGGTCACTCTGGCTTCATCCTTGTGACTAAACCACACCAGCTATGAGTAAATCCAACATTATCCACACCCCGCCATGGGTTATTGCTATAATATGAGCCCTCCATGTTAGAGGAAATAGATTTAGATTATGTCTTAGTTATGAATACATTCAGTTTGATGGCCAGGGATGGCAAGCTCTGGGGACAGTTTAAGTGAAACTCCATGCTTAACTGAGGTATTTCACTATCCTGTAGTATAAAATTAGCCTGCGTGCGTGTGTGTGGGGGGGGGGTGTGTAGTTTGAAGCCAATTGTGCAAGATTAACTTCACTAGAGTTCCATCTTACCAACTTTCATTCAATGAACTAACTAACTAGAAGTGGGATGTAACACTCTTTACCTTGAGAAAAGGATATTATGAAGGATCTTGATTGCAGTATATAACATTTGTGTTGGCACCCAACAGATACTTGGTAGAAAAAAATGCATACAACAGTATAGAATGCAGCAGAAGAAACAAGTTGATTTAAGTCATGACCAATTAAGCAAAAGGATTCATTTAACTTGCTAACGAATTATTCTACTCTATGAAATGGATTAATATTGTCACACCAAGATGAGAAAAAAAAATTAAATTTCTTACTTTGCATCTTTGTAAAATAAATTTAAATATTTAAAAGCAAGTCATAAAAAAGAAAACCTGTGACTATCAGGGATTAAAGAAAGTATATAAGATGAGAATGTATCAAGTTTATTTGATGTATAGCTGCTGTTCTATAAAAACACCTACTCACTTAGACTGGGAGGTGAAATGCCTCTATACAACAAGAGTAAAAAGAAATTCAATCCAAAAGCTATGCCAGGTAATATGCAAACTACATTCATTCTACACAAAAGAATGGCTCCTGTATAACAAATATCTATCGCATGGATTTAAAACTGAAGGTTAGTCTTCCAAGCTATTAATGTGAATATTCAATAGAGAGGAAAGGCAAACCAAGGCAGGCAGATGAAGACTGGTTAAGCACAAGCCAAACATTCCAAATAGAAGAATAAGCAGTCAACATGGCTGAATCCAGTAAAGTTACAGCTTCAAAGTAATAAAATAGCATAAAAAATGTTAAATAAAACAGCATAAAAATGCTAAAAACATCGAAGAGAATGACAAGCACTTTCACACCTATCCAGGTGCTTCTTCAGATCTATTAAAACAGGTATAAAATGCTGCTTAAATGCACACAGTTTCAGGTCTACCTCTTCAGGTCACATGACCAGAGCAGTGGTCTTAAAGGAACATAGTCATTTAGACCCATCCCTCTGTCACCTTGTAATTCTAAAATGTATTTAGTTTCAATACATTCTGTTTTAGTACTGACATCACTTATCTGATACACTAATGGGAATGGGCCTGGCTAATACTTATCAAATCTATTGAAGCAGGTGCAGACATCACATGTAGTAATGTTATTAGAGTAATAGCAACTCTTTCTGTTATTTGTAGGCAGTGGATGGGGAGGGGCAGCTCACATCTTGCTTTTCCAGTCCATCCACCCACGCAATTTAAACCATTTTTGCTGCCAGCAAGTGAGTGTTACAGTGTTATGTTCTTCAATAAGGGGGATTGCTGCTCTAACCAACAAGCAAGTGTTGTATTAAATATGGGGATTACTGCTCTAAGTAAGTCTATTCACTTTATTGCCAGAGAATTGTTTGTGTTTAGGGTTGCTTTCGAGGGATTGCTGCTTTGTGTGTGTGAGTAGAATTAATGCTCTAACCAACAAGCGAGTGTTCAATGAGAGGATTTCTGCTCTAAGTAAGTCATTCAATTCATTGCCAGAATTGTTTGTAAGGGTTGCGCGCATATGCATGTGTGTGTGTGTGTGTGTGTGTGTGTGTGTGTGTGTGTGTGTGTGTGTGTATAAAATTAAGTATACCTGGTAGTTAGTATTACTTCAGGCTCAAATCCTGCACCTTAGGTACAAGAATCAAGAGCCTGAAGTCTTTACCCATGCCACCACTTTTGGACAGTTGAGAGCTATGTGCTCAACTCCTTGAATCACATTTTCACATAATGTTTGGAATATTTTTGGTCTGTTGCTCTTAAAATTTGTGGTTTTCTGGCAAATCAGTGAGAACTGAATTCACTAAATAATAATAGCCGTTTAAGTTTCAGTCTTCTATTTTTCAGGAAATGCATTGTAACACAAATCATTTTATTCTATCAACTTTCCAAGATTATACAAGCAATGTTTAAAATGTGTCCCTGTTTTTTGGGCCTTTGTTATCCCCTACAAATTTTGGCTTTTCCTAGATTTCTTGTGCTGCAAATTTGAGATATATAGTTGAGTGTCAAGTTGATTTTACAAGGAGCTGAGTGCTTCAGGTGAAGATAAGTTTAGTGCTTCTTATGTCAAGTCAGTCTGTATTGTTAGCAGCACAACAGGTAATATACTTGCTTTTGATACAGAAGGCTGTGGGTTCTACTCCCACAGAATACAGATAGATTGCTGATACTGTACTGTGTTGTACTTTTAAAGGTGGTAGATGCTGCAGTCCTGAGACTTTGGACGAGATATCTAGTAACTATGAACCTGTTATCAGTTTGCCATCCATTCACGATTGCAATATTACTAGCTTATCATTTTTAATGTAACACAGGCAATTTATTCTTGGAGGGTAACAGTCACTTTATTTGTAGATAAAACAATGAAATATAAAGTTGTTTGCTAGCAGCAACGTCTTCATTAGTTACAGATCTTTTTAGTGTGGAATTATGTAGATGACCTTTTCTTCTGCAGAGATTGTGCATATTTACTGATATTGGTGGATTGTAATGACTGAAGTTTGAGTAGACGTTTATGATGGAAATGTTCTGAGTTGGGCATTTTCTCATTATTGGTTTATATATTGTGTTTCATTGCATACTGGAAAAATGTTCAAAACAAACTTGGAACACACTATAATAAGTGTGCTATAGTATACAAGGAATATAATTTAATACAGTCAGGAAGGTGAATCAAAGAATACATATATGTTTGCATGGTCCTATGTGTGCAAGGGGGCTATGATTTGAAAACAGACCAAAGGTAAACTTTATCCACCACTGGTCAGATGCATTTTCTTTAAATGTGGGTTTCAATACTATTTCAATGAATGTGAGTTTCAAGGACAGAGAAGTGTTAATGCAAAGTCTGTTTTCATTGTGAGACTGTATTGCTTTGTTTAGCAGATGTCTATCAGTGTTTGTGCTATAAAATTTTAAATAAAAGTTTTTAATGAAACCCAAATAATCATTGTAGAAGTAAAGCATAAAGCAGTATGCACATTAGTGTGTATGGTAAATGAGGAGAAATAGCCAAGTAATAGAACACTGAAATGGTTGCAGGGGAGGAGGACTGTGTATTGGGGGCCCCATTTGACCATAATTTTGTGAGGGGGGCAGCAAACTCAAAGACAGCCCTAGGTGGCATAAGCTCTAGCTATGCCACTGTTTGTAGGTGTAATAGACTGAGGGATAATATATATGCAAATGTTTTGAAGATGCATATGAAGTTGCATTTTGACGTCATTACTAGCCTCTGTTTTGTCTTTCTGTTTATTGCATTCAGTCAACAGTTTAGCTAACTAGTGCAATGCAAGCTTGACTGGAATTAAATCATCATCCCCCCCCTTTTTTCTGATTTTCTACATGGGGTCTGCTGTTGCTTGTCAGCTGGTAACATCTCTCTCGAGGTTTATGTAAATAAAACACTATTGTTCTGGTTATTGTTCTGGTTATCTATGAATAAGAGGAATTGGACAATTATATTTTCTGCTTAATATTTTGTCTGTTCTTCAATTTGCGTTTGAATGCTGGTATCCCACAATTCCATTGGAGTGGGTGGGTGTCTCATAATTATATATGCAACTTTTATGTTAATCATTGTACAGAATTTTGGCCAGTTGTACCAACTTTTCTTGAGGCTTTGTCCAGATTTTTGATGTTTCCAGGTTGAGAGGTATAGACAGAGCTGCCTGCAAGAGCTTTATATAATCTGTTCTGATCGTGATCACTACTGAATAATATGGCACAATGTATCCTAAGCAAATACTTGTTAGATTTTAGGCTACATGAAAGTGGTTGCTGTATTTAATCTTTCTGTTTAGAGCTTTTAATTTAAATTTATTGTGGAAGATTATTCTTCTTTGCATTTTTACTTGGCAAGCAAAATTCATCAATCCACAATCCCATTTTCCTATTTCTGCATATAGAGTTGAGGCATCACATCAACAGTGACAATCACAGAGAGACAAGGTGCACACCACTGGTTGGCTTGCCTGCACGGACTTGCCAAGCAACATATTTTATTTTAATTATATCAGATGTTAACTATTTCATGTAAAGACTATTCTGTATTGTTTTAAATGCTTGTCACTAGTGGTTTACTTTTATTGAAATTATGGTTTTGTACATTGAACTGTTATACCATTAACTGCATGATATCTGTCCACTGAAGACTGACAGCTCAGAGCTAAATACTGCCATTTACATATTTATATATTAATTTATTTTAAGTTAAACAGTAATTTGTGTTCTAAATTTTGGCATAGTATAGTGGCTATTGGCATTACTGTCAGCTGGTGCATATGGTCTTGATTTCTTACATAGCAACTTTGTAAAATAAATTTAAAGATTTAAAAACAGCTAATAAAAAACTAAACCTGTGGCTATCAGGGATTAAAAAAGCATAAAAGATGAGGCTCTATTAAATGTATTTGACATAAAGCTGATGCTTCTATAAAACACCTTCTCATACTTGGAGGTGGAATATCTCCATGAAGTAGGAGACACACTTATGCATGTGTGTCTCTGTGTGTGTTTATAAATGTGTGATTGGGTGCATTTGTGAGTATGTCTCTGCTCTGCCAAATAACTTTGGAGAAGTTTCAGTTTCTGTTAGTAATACTGCACTGGAAAGCACTGGGGTCAGTCAAAGATATGCAAGATCATCAGAAGTCCGATATTTTCAATCTCATTTGCAGCTGTACAGATAATGCTTATTCAGATGAGGCAGACAATGGCTTTTTACCCAATAAAGCAGTTCACATTTACTTAGCATGCTAAGCATCTCATAATCTCATGACCTTCTCACCTCAAGTTGCCCTAAAACTGACAATTCTGTTTCAGAGAAGCTATAGCACTACAAAATTAGTTGCACTATCTTTTTGTTTTGGAGATTATGCCCCTCAGCTAACTGTACTAGTCCTTATGCAGTCCTCATGTCATTTGAGGTTCATAGGTTAGTACTAAGCTAACTGCTCTTACGAGCCCTTTCAAGCCTAGCCAATTATCCCTTGTGAGACTCAAACCCTGCACCTTGTGTGTGTAAGGCAAAGATCTTAACCATTAGGCCACCCTGAGACACCTGCCATTTCATTGGCCTCCTACATATAAATTGGCTTTAACGGTGTGGATAAAGAGACCATGCCCATGCTCATCACATATTATTATCTGGTAGCAACAATTGAGATTTATATGCCTATTCATCATAAAGTAAAGAAGAAAATAGCAAGAAGGGTCATGCAGCTCTTTCTAATGCAGCATTATGCATGCTTGAAAACAATTATATGTTCAAACCGTAAAAGACAGATGTCGATGTAACACCATTGGGAGCACTCTGTAAGAATCTTCATTTGCTCCATAAAATTAAAGCATAGCCATGTTCTAAAACAAATCTAAATCTAATTAGAAATCTAGAAAACTAATCTAAGGGGGCGGCGAAAGCCAACGCATTCTGGCTAGGCTTATAAATGCCTTTGGGCAGATAGCCGAGTACCTGTCTATGAACCTATGAACCTAAACATATGTTAATGATGTGTGGACACAGAAATTGACAATGAGGATACAGGAAACATTTGATACAAAAGTAATCAATCTGATTGTAAAGATTCTGCTAATATTATAAGTAGATTTGCAGTAATATTAAAAGTGGTCATTTCAAATATTGGAACATGCTTGGCACAATAAAGTGGACTAGTACTTTTGAAATAGCAATAAGCATTTTGCTTTAATACCCTTTCTGGGAAACAGTAAGAAACAATGGTGTGGAGCACATGCCAAGAAATAGTGACAGAATCACAGCTTATTGTGCAATGTATACAATTATGTCACAGTACATAATTGTCCACATTACACAAGATACAGTTATGTGATAGCTCTGTGTGCAACAGGTGACACATGGAAAGTGACACTGAAATGTTCAGAAGAACCCACAGCGTCTGTTCAGTATGTGAGCTGTATAACACAAGGCAGATGGTAACAACACCAGCATACAATATACATCCCTGGGCACACTTCATATTATCATGATACTGTGTGACAGAGATGTGCCTTACAATGTGTTAACACACAACATGCCCAACTCCCATATGATGGCATCAACAGTCCTGAGAACACAGCTGGAAATTAGATGTAGTCAGCATGCCATAGTGTAGTCTAGACACATGCACATGAAAATGTGCATTTTGATAGAGTTTTGAAGAACACATTACAAAGCAAGTAGTGACAAACACTTCTCTTTATAATAAATACAGGACAGTAAAGTTCTCAATGTCTGTAGGACTGAAACAAGAGGCAGCTTTATATATGGATCACCAATGCGCCAATGTAACAATGACACCTCAGGATTCATTTGTACATAGGACATGTTTGACCTGCCTGCAATAACCATTCACATGAATGTCATGCAGCACACCAATATCAGAGGACAGCACACTTTCTATAGGAAATGCATCAGGCAAATGTCTGCCACTATGTACACAATGCCTAATTGCAGCTTCGATAATGAGGGGGCTTGGTGTGTGTGAAGGGGCTGCAAATGAGATATGGAAGACCTTAACAGCAAAAAAAGAAAAGTAATTTTGTAGGTCATTCAGAGATAATCATATTACATTGCAGATGTTTTATCACACATCGTGAACACAGTAGACAGTCTTAAACACATGACACAACTTGGACGATGGGCTAATCCTATACAGTAGCATATATCATTTTTTTACAGGCCCTAGTGATACTTATGACATGTTGTCTATGCAAATGTGTGATCCTAACAACATAAAATATAGAAACAAACAATAGACAATATCACAACTTTATTGGTCTGTATGTCTGTCATGACACATGCCAA
The DNA here is from genome assembly GCF_019279795.1 of Protopterus annectens. Classification (NCBI taxonomy): domain Eukaryota; kingdom Metazoa; phylum Chordata; order Ceratodontiformes; family Protopteridae; genus Protopterus; species Protopterus annectens. Next base: position 1,657,057,141 of record NC_056739.1, read on the forward strand.
ACACAGAAAAACATGTTAACACCATGCTTATATAAACTTCAGATAATAAAAACAAAATCTCCACCATTAGTCATGACTAATCTTAGTAGCTTTCCTTAGGAGTGGTAAGTTCCTCTGATTCCTACCTTTATCTGGCCCCTTGACCTCAGATAGCTATATCTGTATATATGGAAAAACAAGTCCCTCCTGGGATCACACTGTGGTTGCAGCTAGATTCATACATTTTGTGAGGTCAGACATAGCCTACTACTGGAAGAAGAGGTAGTGTTGTAATGTAGACCCATCATCAACATTATGCAATGACAGCAGAAAGTGTGATGAGAATGGTCAACCTGACTGACTGGATGGTGTTGTCTACCACATACAAATGAGAATTTCATGCTCTTCTAATACTTGAGGAACTTAGAAGGCATCAGCTCCACCATAGCAACCAACCAGAGAATAGAATCAGTTCTCTGAATATTTTGCCCAGCTTGGTTCCAGAATTTCAAAAAGTGATCTAGCAAGACCTCCTGTCTTAGAAAAATGTGGGAAATATCCTTTATTACAATTATTTGCAAATAAACATGGTCACCAAAATGTCATGTTGACCAATGCAACTTGTAAAAAACAGAATGGTTAACCTAGCCATATTGCTGGATCTCTTGTCAACTCTTAAGCACTGTAGGTTCTGGTTAGGTATGTTTCCAACATGATCAAATTGTTACTTGAACTCTCCAATATCATCCTGTATATCCATTGTCTTCATCACATCTTGTTAGACTGCAGCTATCACTTGTTACTGGACGTACCTCCAGATATGTACCACTGCTGTCACTGCCCACTGCCTCCTCTGTTCTGTAAAATATAATAGAGACATAACATGTACCAGATGCAAATACATATATTTACTGTATTGCAAAAACAGGATAAATGGTGGCATTAGCACTGGTAATTTTGGATATGAATGTATCTCACAGCACTTGCGTAACCCAGTTCAACCACATGTCCATGTACATAGCTAACAGGTTTAAGACTTGGGAGGAATTACTTGATTGCGGCAAAATTATGCCATGATATGATAAGATGTGGTAGTAAATGCAATGTCACAAAGACAGCAAGACAATCAAAACATCTATTAAGACAAGAATGCATGCATGACTGCAGCATGACAAACACTAGGCAGGATGTTTGCCAGGTTGAAAATTTAGCAGTTCACAGAAACAACATTTGATGCATCTCTGATGGTTGTTAATGGTAAGAACATTAATAATAAATGAGGTTTGGTAACAAACCAATTTGTCCAGGGACATTTTCAGGTGGTAGTTAGATAGAAATAGTAGTGGGAATTAAGAGGATGGGGGATGAAAGGGTTATATGGACATGAGGGTTTACTGGGAGGAAATGAGGTAATGGTAGAGAGGGGCATAAGTGGCTTATGCAAGTGTAGCTGGGTTAGGAATCACATTTTGGTATAAACTTGCTACTTCCAGGTAGTGCGTCCAAGACAACCAGTAGGTATAGTGAAGCAGGCAGACCTTGGAGGGACGTCGTTAGGAGGTTTTAGGAGCTAGACAGCAGTATACCTGTAATCCCAGTGGTCTCAGGCTAAGTTTGAATGTATGCACCAGTTGTTGTGGTGGTGTGGTATTTAAGACCCTGGTGAAGTAGACATGGTAGTAGGTTTTGGACATGTTTTTGTTTCAACTAGTGGCATCGGGTTGCTTGTGTGTTGAATTATAGTAATGTTGACTGTCCATTCTGAGTAGTAATGTGTGGGGGGCTGGTATACATTTCTTTTGACATTTTGTTTTATGCATCTATCATGGCTTTGTTTTGTTACTTGAACTCGGCTCCCTCTTATCTCGTTTTGATAATATGGCTAAGATTCAGAACAAGTACCACTGCAATGTTTCAAACTTTGGTAGAACAGATTACAAATATTCATTGACATTTAGGGCTGACCGGCTTACATAAAGAAACGTGCCTAGTGTATAGTGGGAAAAGTGGAAACAACCTACTTTTCTGTGAACATTAATGTAGGTTGGATGTCCATGTTTTGCCAATCTTGTCTAAACTAGCTGGAGGACATCATCACAGTACCTCTTATTTTATACCCTTTCCGCTGGCATTTTCAGTGTTTGGACAATTTTACCATGTGGCATGCCTTCTGTTAGATTCTAGGTCTGATCTCTTGTTGCAAGGGTAAAGCCAAATGTAATCGGTGAAGTCCATCGAATCGCAGGTATGACTTGAATGCATGATATGTGGAAATGGAGTGTCATTGTGTATCTTCTGGTAAGGGGATTGGAGGGACAAACTGGTGGCCATGGATGTTGATGCTGTCTGTCGGCAGTCCTCAAAGGATGATTTCAGAGAAATGCATTACGTGTGTGATTTTTTTTTTTTTTTCAGGAACATAAGGGTGGAAGTTGGCATTTTCATTACGGAGCAAGATTTACTTCTGGATTCTTATAAACTTTAAGGTAGCATTACTTAAACGTACTATGCTTCATATATACAGTTGGTTTTCAGTGCATGGTAATGTGTTTTTTCTGGCTTTGGTCACAAACATGTTGAGTATCACAGTTAGACTGTTTTGTTGAATGCACAGTTAGATAAAATGGTGATGGAAGGACTTTTGTTGGGGGAGTTTCTTTTTGAGTAAGACCTAGTGTTAGGAAATCCGTGCTGAGTTGTGTTCCCTTGTTGTTGGGGAGCGGGAAGAATCCCTTGTGGCCATTTCCCAGTGGAGAGTCAGGTGGTTGGTTTGGGTAAGGTGGGGAACTAACTAAAACTGTGTTTTAATTTTGTTAGCAAATGTCTCCCCTTTGCTGCTAGGTTGTGGCACTTTGTCAGAGGCAGTGGTTAAAAGCTTGGAATGGAAGGCTGAACGTTGTAAGGTTGAAATGCAGCAGGAAATAAAATGCTCCTTTATGGGCGATCTCTTGTGCCATGCCCTGAGGTAGTTTCCTCAGCTTAAATAATAATGGCTTTTTTTGAATGAGCAGCACCCTCTCCACATAGCTCTTACATTGATCAACTAAACTACTGCAATAAACAAGCAAATCCAAAAAAAAAAAAAAAGAACTCCCAGCAGATAAGAATTACCTGCACTGAGCCTGATTCCACTTGCATTAACTTAAAATTCGGTAAATCAGCAAGTTAAACTTAGTTCTACTATTCAGCAGTCACCAAAATGAGCATACATGAGGAAAATAGAGGCCTGTAGGCTTCAGCCCCCCAGCAACAGACAGCAACCACGGGAGCAAGAATCAAGCAAAGCCGAGGCGAAAAAATGCCCAAAGATATTGAAGGTATGGACATCCAAACATCCAAAACAAAATTATTAGCTATTTCAACTCCAGAAAAAGATGTTATCCCTAAAAAACAAAAAAACAGCCAAATCCCAACAACAGCAAGTGAAGGAATCCACTAAGCAGAAGGCCGATGTTACCATTCAGATGGATGAGCTGAAAAGCTCCCTTTTACCCCTGCAATCCACTACACAAGGTTTCTCTGATAAACTGAATTCTTTTGGAAACACAATCAACCAAATTGTGGAAAGATTAGAATTAGTAGAAGGGAGACCCAAAACAAACAAACTGGAAATTGAACACTTAAAAGCTGATCTAAAAAATAAGTATAAAACAATATCTGATATTCAATTAAAAATTCTGGACCTGGAAGCAAGGAGCAGGCAAACCAACCTCATTGTCAAGGGTCTACCTGAAAAATATGAACAAAGTCAACTGCTTCTTACCATCAAACAAATTTTCAGTACCCTGATTCAGCCAAGAGACCCTCTGGAAAAATGCACTATTGAAAGATCGCATTGTGCCCTTCAAAAACAACAAAGTACCTCAACACCAAGGTCCATTTATGTAAAACTTCTAAATTATCAAGATGTTCAAGCCATGCTCTCACCCTACAAAAGGTTAAAGCATTTCACTTGGAACACTCATTCAATCTCCATCTACCAGAATCTTCCCCAAGAAATCAAGGAAAAGCACCATAAATTATCTCCTCACTATGCGGATCTTATCTCATGCAAAATCAATTTCCAAATGACGCTTCCAAATACTTTGTCCTTTTATCATAAAGATATTAAATATACAATGGTCTCTCCCAAGGAAGCTGATCCTATTTTTCTAAAATGTTTTGTATCGACTCCGGTTACCTAAATGAGCTGTCTGCAATAATAATTATCTTACCGGAGAATGTGTATGGTAATTCCAGCCCCATAAAACTGTTCTCAATTCGGTTTCTTACCTTCTGATGGCTATAAGAAGTAATTAAAGCTAAGTTAATTCAGCGGGTTCCTATTAGATTGTCGAAACTCCATTTACGCGAATACAAAATCATCGACATGTATAGCATGAAATACTTTATCGTCAAACGTGCAAAACCTCGAAATTTGAAATGTCGAAGTGTTTTGGTTGGTCCATCTACGGTATAGCTGCATAAGGTAAGTGTGCAATAGTTACAGACCTTAGGGTTAGGGTGCAGGTTAAGGTAAGTGTGTAGATAGGTAATGTGTGTAAGATTTAGTGTAGTGCTAGAAGTAGGGTTTTGTTAAATGCATTTATGTGTATTATTTATTATGTTTGGGTATATCTCCGTAGGGGAAGTGTGTGGTAGTTACGTGCCTTAGGGTTAGGGAGGGGTTAAGGATAGTGCATAGATAGTTGTGTATGTGGGGTTTAGTGTAGGGTTAGAAGTTGAGTTTTGGTGCTTTACTTTAGGGTTAGGAGTAGGGTTTGGTTAGTGTATGTATGTGATTTATTTATTTTGTTTGTGTAGGTAATATGTAGCGGGTGGTGGGGCTGGCCAACTATGAACGTTCAATATTTTAAATTTTGTGGTTTAGTGTGTTCGGTATTTTCGCAATTCAAGTAATATGTGTCACTGTTTTGGTATTCGATGTAATGGATTTTTGTTAATTTAATATAGACCCAATTCAGCTACGCACCTACAAGCCGCAGGAATGTTAAATACCACTTAGGGCAACCAGGGGGACCCTTGAGTGGTGGCACGTTCGACGCTGATTAACAGGTTTTCCTAATCAAGCAGGAAAAAGAAAATTCTTCCTACTGATTTGGCTTGCCCGACATAAAGCAGTGGAGTCTGGTATGTCTCCTGTCTAGCATTTTTTTAAAGAATGCTCTCAGTCTGGGACACTGGCGGAAACTGTCTTGGTCTGCAAAGTATGCATCTCTAAAACCGAATACATTCTCAGCAAAGCCTTGCTATTTGTGAAGGTGAGAACTGTTTTGAACATGTGGGCCCGGCTTCAAGATGAATGAATGAAATACACTCTCCCTTAGACCAATCCCCGCAAGTACGCCCTTTTGTAAAAATCTCTGCTGTGCGGCGGATTAGGTTCCAAATTTGTTAAAGGAAGCACAACTAATTTTGTCATCCTTTTTTTCTCTTTAGATACAAACTCTCTAGAATTTATATTCATGTGAGAAAGTAAGCTACTGACCAACACTCCAAACTATTTTAAGCAGCTGATTTACAAGGGGGGTTTTGGCAAGTATATATGTTGGGATTACTTCAGAGGCTGGCAAATTGAACACAGGCAGAATTCCCTGCTGAAGTCAGATAAGACAGCCATTGAAGTCCATTTCCTTTTAGTGTTGTATCAGACATAGAATTGAGGTGTGAAGTCACCTACACATAAACATACGGCATGCTGTGCTGTCTGATTCCCGTTGTAGCGCCTCCCGACTGGATCGCTCTGATAGAGATGGTTAATCTCTATGGGGCGAATGTGAGCTAGTGTGCCTCTTTCTGATCCCCCCAGATGAAAAAAATCACTCATTTATCAGTGGCCTGATGCCCAGGCACAATGTAATGCCCTAGGCTTCTAGGGAAAGCCCGATGTAAATTAACCTGACATAACAAAGGTCAGAAATCCAGTTGGGGACATTTTATGTCAAGAGTCATAAGTGACTGGGAAAGGCAGTTTTTCCTTTTGTGTTTTAAAGTTTTCTGCATTTCTTACTGTGTGTTATAATCACTTGAACAGCACCATAAGGTATTACTGTAGCATTTGTATTGTTGGTTTCCTACTAATGTTATTCTGAGGCATTTCTTGTCATCAATACAGCAGTAAATCAGGATACAACCTGAGAGAAGGGAATGAAAATCAAATGTACTAATCAATATCTGACTATTTTAGATATATATTCTTCTGTATGTTTTATTAGACACCTTCTGCTTGATCAATAATTTGATACTAGTGTAAATAGTTGCTTAATTAGTTCCCCTGCCTTATGTCTATTTTATGAATGGACTCAACAAGTAAGCACTTGTTTATTCTCTGTAGCTGGTAGAATCTTCAGTAGAAGCTAGCTGGATTAGATAAGAAGGGTTAACGATGACATCTTTTGGAAATGACTCAAAGATGTATATATTTTGAGAAATGCTATTTTAGTTCTGTTACACTTGTTTACTACATAATTATTTTAGAGTCATGTTTTCCTATGTGTTATTTCACTGTGTCTGTCACAAATATAGGGGTTAAGTGGGTAGGCACTTGGGTAGTTTTGAGAGAGTCTTGTGCTGCGTTTTTATTAGCTGTCACACACAATTCTAATCTACGGATCAAGGTTGAGCCACTTATTAATCCATTTTTCTCTAGTCACTCTATAAACCCAAACGATTTAACTCTTAGTCCCCTTAAGTGTAGATAAGGCCTGGAACATTATCTCCTGGAATGTCAGAGGACTCCAGGATAAAAAAAAAAAAAATTTACTAATGCACCTACTGACTAAATCAGTATCAGATATTTGTTATATTCAAGAATCACATACGATTAATGAAGATTGGGGCAGGGAAAAGAATAGGAAATGGATAAAAACATTATTTCATTGGGATCCAGCTGTAAGTCTAAGGGAGTAGCGATTATTATTAAAAACACATTTAAACCATCTATTATTGACAAAGGTGCTGATCAGGAAGGTAGATGGTGTTACCTCACGTGCCTAACTCCACTTCTCAATAAACCAATTCATAGGTTCATAGGTAAGTACTAGGCTATATTCTATTCCTAAACATTTATGGACCATGCTCTGGACAACAGGGATTTATCTTAAAAGTGTATAATAGCTACTTAATTTCCCTAACCATTTTTCTATCCTTAGGGGGGGTTGAAATACAGTAATTGACCCTAAAATGGATTGTTCTAATAAATCCAAAGCCTATAACACACAAGACTCCCTAGCTTTAATGGAATTAATCTCTGACTTTGATTTAGTCGACTCAATATCCTTTGATAGTCAGACCAGGAACAACATTTACACATACTTCTCTAAGTGTCATAATTCTTGGTCCCGCATCGCTTTCTTTCTAATGTCTAGCACATTAACTAACTGGCAAATAAAATTTTCAACTGAGCCTAGATTCTTTTCAGATCAATCAATGATTGCTTTAGGGATAAACTTTACACCTAACCCATCCCTAATTAATCGAGGTTTTAACTGGTCTCTGAACAGCAATAACTTGAAAGACCTGACAGTTATTGAAGAGATTACTAATATTTTAAATGAATTCAACTCTGACTCTCATGACCTAGATATTCCATATGACATTCGTTGGGCGGCATGTAAAACTGTTCTTAGGGGTATATTTATACAAAAATCCACCTAGCTTTAAAAGAAGAGGAAAGAAAAGGAGAACCCCCTAGTCTCAGAGATTAATAATCTAGATAATAAGCTTCAAGTGAATTATACCCTAGCTACAGACAATTATATGATAAATAAACAAAGAGAGCTGTTTGAATTATACCAGTCCAATTACTCCTTTCAAGAATTAAGATTCATAACTAAATATTCCGAATGGATTCAAACTCCTTCTAAAGCACTAGTTAGACTGATCGAAAATAAACTTAATTCTCTCAAAATTGCCCTTATTTAACAACTGGATACATTTTATAAATCAGATGCTCAAATTATTTTCAATCATTTCATAAAGTGTATTCCAAAATGTATGCCAGCAGTAATCTTCAAACCCCATGTGCAGAGATGGAAAACTATCTTAACAACCTCACATTTCCAAAATTAAATGAAAACCAGAAATTTTTCCTTTCTACTATTCAAGAAGTTATAAAGGCCATTGAAAACCTTAAGCTAGGGAAAGCTCCAGGTCCAGATGACTATTCCCCAGCTTTTTACAAATCATTCAAAGATATCTTAGCTCCCATCCTACTCAAACTATATGATTGCATAGCAAATAATGGCATTGTAAACCTCTATATTAACCAGCCAAAGACCATACTAATCCCCAAGAACAGTCTAGATAAATCAAACCTTAACAATTACAGGCCAATCTCCCTCATGAATATTGACATAAAAATGTTATCTGCCATACTAGCTGAAAGACTTAAAAAAGTTATAAATTCCCTAGTTTCTGTAGAACAATCAGGTTTCATGTCTAGCAGACACACTTAGGACAATACTTTAACTGTGGAGACTATGATTAACCTTACCAAGAAGGATAGAAACCCAAGATACGCAATGATACTAGATGCATGCAAAGCATTTGACAGGATCAATTGGAAATTTCTGTTCATAGTTCTATCTTACTTCGACAACACACCAAATTCATCAACATCATCAAAATACTATATAATAGCTCTTACACCCGCCTTTATATAAACAAGCAATATTCACAGCCGATAAAAATCTGAAATGGCACTAGACAAGGGTGTCCTCTGTCCCCTCTTCTTTTCAATTTATATCTAGAACCTTTCTTCCTATCTGCGCAGAGATGGAAAACTATCTTAACAACCTCACATTTCCAAAATTAAATGAAAACCAGAAAATTTTCCTTTCTACTATCCAAGAAGTTATAAAGGCCATTGAAAACCTTAAGTTAGGGAAAGCTCCAGGTCCAGGTGGCTATGCCCCACTCAATCCCCAGAATTCTCAATACCAGCACCAGCTTGACCGCATTTGTGGATGGCCTGAACATTTACTTTGAACACCCCATGTCAGACACTAAAAAAAATAACCACTTCCTTGAACACATTTGCTTATACCTCTGACTACCAAATTAACCAAAACAAATCATATATTTTCACAATCAATCCTTTGGCCCATAAACAAAACTTTTTTCCAGACTCATCTTTCCACATAGTATACTCCTTCAAATATCTAAGAGTGTCTTATAATCACTCTTTTTCTTCCATTTTACATTCCAACTTAACAAAAGTATGGGTGGCTATTTCACAAGATATGTCTAGATAGCAACAGATGAAACTCCCTATTCTAGCTAAAACTTCTATCATTAAAATGAATATCCTGACAGAGTTTCTATATCATCTCCATGTATCCCTCTCCTTCACTCCTAGTGCCTTTTTCACTAGAGTACATAAAGCATTTGCAAAATTCATATGGCACCCCAAATCTGTAAGAGTATCTTATCAAAGACTTATCCTTCCAAAAATCAAGGGAGGTCTTGCTATGCCTGATCTGCAACTATATTATAGAATTATGCACGCCAATAGAATAATTACATTTGCCAATCATAACCCAAATTATGACACATGGACTCCACTCTGGGTAAAAATGTGGCATAATCACACCCTGAAAAACAAATTTAACCCTAAAGCTCTCCCGTTTTTAAGTCCATCAACTCTCAAAGATTTGAAACTACAGCATACCTTAAAAGTCATAATCAAAACCTTTCACGAGTTATTTAAATCCCTGAACCTAGAAAATGCACTTCCCCTTTTCCAGCCCATCCACCTTAACCCAAATCTCAAACTGAGCTACAGCATGATCAATCTGACTGAATATGCCTTACTAAGAGAATACACATTATGGGATATCCATAAACATAGTCGTTCATCACTAAAAGAAATTTGAATCCTCTTAAACTTACCTAAAAATATATATCATTATTTTGAGGCAAATAAGGGAAATTATTATATCTCTACTTTATGGCCACACTATTACTGATTCTAATTGCAACCTGGTGGCCAAACTGCTACAAAACTTAGTCAGCAAGAAAAGTATGCTGTCCTCATCATATAAACATATTATCTCAATTCTGTATCAGGGAAAAAATGTATACGCAGAATACTGGGATTGTCAAGGGACAAATCTGTCAGTAGATCAGAAACCTTCAGCCATTAAATCTGCACTTCTGTTTTCCCCATTCAAAAAGCTTACCTATACACAATTTATGGTTACCAACAACTTATACTTCACTCCAGTCCACTTAAACAAATTTGACTCAAATGTGTCCGCCTCATGTCCCTGCTGTTCCTATCCCCAGGCAGACATCATTCATATTTTATGGTTTTGTAGATATTCCCACAGTATTTGGTGCTCTCTCAAGGTGAGACTTGACAAAATGGGTTACCATAAATCAACCCTCTCCTGGGCAATGGCATTATTACATATTACCAGCCTTAAAATACCTAAATTAAAATTACATATCTTAGTTACACTTTGTCTTTTAGTTAAATTTTACATTACCAAACATTGGATAGACCATTCTAAGATGTCCTGGAGAGGTTTTAGGGGGTTGGCTGTCAAGCACATTACTTCTCAAATACTTTTAATAACTAATCCCCATAAGCAGGCCTACTACCAGAAACTTTGGAACTTCATATTTGAACTCTTGTCCTACAGCTAACAATTATGCTTATCTATTTCCTTTATCTGTCCCTGTTACCCCTATCCTGAGTTAAAGGTGGCTCAATTCGAAGGTTAATACTAATTCTCCTCCTATAACTATTCTTCAAATATTAACTAAAGAGTAATATAGTGTTTGCGGTCATTATACCTGTCCTCTTTCATCTAGGCTTACATTAAGTAAATTCACAGTGATGTTACTGTTCTTAAGCAGCACAATTGTATATATTGTATATAATGTGTAGTGTTTGTGTTCTCTTCTATTGTACTGTACATGATTAATCTGCAATTGTTTGTGATATATGAGTATGGTAAAATCAACAAAATTTCTATTTGAAAAAAAATAATAATAATGGCTTTTTGCAGGCTGTGAGTGAGTTAGTTTACCAGTGAGCAGCATGCATGAGCAGTGTGAGGAGATTACACTACTGTATAATTCACACAGACATAGTGTATAGATTGCATCGTCTTCTTTTAGTGATCTACAGCATGGTGCTCAAAAAATTAGTCACAATATTTACGGAACAGTGAACTGTGAAGCAGAGGCTTATGACTGTCATAGGCAGGCAAAAGGTTACTATAATTGTGTGCAATGTTATAGGTGGATGACCAGGGTTACCATGACCATTTAGAGTACAACCTAGGGAGATACTATCTGGCCAAAAGGGATGGTGGGTACAGGAGATAAGGATCCTAACAAAAGTCTGCTAATGAGAGCAACAGATTTCTTCATAGTATATTTAAAATGTTTGCTGCGTACATGAAATATGGCAATGTGACTGAACAGCACTTTATATATATATATATATATATATATATATATATATATATATATCTATATATGTGTGTATATATATATATATATATATATATATATGTATATATAGATATATATATATATATATATATATATATATATATATGTATATATATATATATATATATATATATATATATATATATATATATACATGTATATATAAAGCCAGACTATAAACCTATATTTTCCAGCTTGCAATTCTGGGTTCTGTTATTGTCTAGGTCAGAGGGTTTGTGCTTGATTTCAGTTTTAGAGCAGTTGGAGTTTGCAGGCTCATAGCTGGTAACATCATTGCTGTCTGGTGTTGTGTAAAGAAACAAGTCCTAATAGCTTGGGATATCAGTGCTGTCAGGTGTTGTGCAAGGAATGGAGCCTTAGTATCTTGGGATATCAGTAAGTTAGGGAATGGAGTCTTAACAGCTTGCTATACCAGTACGGTTACTAGTGGTTAAATGGGTGCTTGTACTGTGGGAGCATGTTCCCAGGTGTGGAGAGGGCTGCGACTGGACTGGACTTGCCTTTAAATAAGGGTCAGATTTCATGAGAGTGGCTGCACTGGACCACAGAGATAGGACAGTGATTGCCTTTTGCCATCATATCATCAGTTTGCATTGAGGGTGCTTCATGGGTTTGGAGATGATGGTGCCAGGTGTGGTATTCTCTCCTCCTGGCAGACTTGTTTATATAAAAAAAAAAAAAAGTTTGTCCAGATTTTCACAAGGTGTCCGCAGTTTCAGCTTGTGTGTTGGTCAGGTCGGTTCCTGATGGGGGGCATATGGGGTAGGTCTCCTTGATAGCACTCAATATTAAGATAGTTTTGTTTGTGGCAGTATATGACAGTTTCATTTCTATTATAGATCAATGAGGGATGAGTGCACAGAGGACACTGTGCCAGTAGCTGGAGTGATAGGCAATGAGGTAGGAAAAGGATGTGCGCAGAGTCACATCAGTCGGTGACCTGGAGGTGATTGATGCTGCTTGACTGGAGTGGTGCACAAGGTGGGGTACGGCAGATGGAGCATTGGTTGGTGAACTGAAGGAGGTGGGTTCGAATGGAGATGGAGGCCATTGCAGTGTGGATGTCCAGTTGGCTACAGCAGTGCACTGCAGGAAGTGGTTTTGGAAAGTGATGTATTCTGCGGTGTTGATGTGCTGCTCTGGAGTGTTCCTGTTACAGGAGTGGGCACTATGAGGTCATAGGTAATCTTACTTTGTGCTCATAAAGGTATGTAAGCTTGGATCAGATAGGAGGCAGTGGGGCATGTGAGGACAAGGTTTGTTGGGGCAGGGTGAATCTGGGTGGAAATTGTTTATAGGGAGTAGTACAGGTACCACAGGTGGGGTAGAGACAATTTCAGGGTATGTATGACTTCTAGAGGCAGGTAGAGTTTTATGGGGCATGGTAGGTTTGCAGGTATGTGGGAGGAACTGGGGCTTTGTAGTTAAGCAGAAGTGGGAAGGGAAGTCTTAAGCAAGGAATGGCTTAGGGTATCATTTTAAGGTAGGCTTATGGTAGGTCATTGCTAGTGGTTAAATTGGTGTTTTAGGAGCCTGGAGCTTCCTTTATGAGGAAGGCTTAATGTAGGGCATCACCAAAGTGATTGAATTTGTGTTTCAGTTGTTTCTGGGTAGGATTTGGTGAGAAAGATTGGGTATTTGTCTGATTTGGGATCAAGGTAGGGTTCAGTCAGTCAATGAGGTGTTAGCTGTGAGTAGTATAGTTACACAGTTGATAATGGTATGCAAACCTAATCCGGGCTGGGGGTTTCATTGGCATGTAGGGATGGAGTAGGTTTAATAGGGTGAAGATTGTCTGATAGTGGCCATTGACAGGGTAGCTTGTGTGGTGAGGGTTGAGGTAGGTAATGCAGGTTACTGGACTACAGTTCATGTAGTGTGTTTCTCTTTTGTAATGGGTATACTGAAGTCATTCAGGGGGAGTTTTTTGTTACTCCGTAAATGCTATGATGACATTAAATGGTTTTTCATCACATTGGGTAGTTGGTGTGTAGTTGAATGGCTATTAAAATTAACTTGAAAAGGAAATTTCATAGGGATATTACTTCCATTGGGTGGTAAAACAGGGATTCGGTTAGTCATGATAGTGGGCAATTGTTCTTGAATTTACTTTTGCATGCCTTTGAATTCACTTTTTGGGTGGTACATTTGGCAGGTAATGACATGGCATTATTGTGAAGTTACTAGTGGTTCTTAGGTGACTGTCAATTTGGTTAATATATAGAGGCTAGGCAAGGTTATGGTTAGTTTCTTTAGCATTGGAGTGGGATCAGTGTGTTAATTTCAGCAGTTTAGGTAATTGGCTACTTTGGCTAGTTATGTCATAGAGCTTTGGGAGGTGAGGACACAGATACAATGTGAAAGTGGATGGAGTCCACCAAATGCTTTGTGGGTTAATGCCTTTGCAAGAGCAATTAGGTTGTTGGAACTTTGTTAGGACGGAGGTAGAACAGCCTGGTCAGGCTGTTGGATGGTGAACAGGGGCAGGTTTGCTCTCTTCTGTTCCCCCTCTGGTGTTGGATGTTTAGTTCAATAAGTTGGGAAAGAAAAGTGTGCAGTTGGATGCTGCTTGATTGGTAAATTAAGCAAATGGAGGTAAGGACACTGCTTACTGGTTGGATGGTAATACAATAAATGTTAAATGAAGTGAGTAATGGGATGGTGCTTCATAAATAAATAAGCAAGTGGATTTATGGACGCTGCTTATTTGGATGGATAGTAATTCAATAAATGGTAAATTAAGTGAGTAATGGAATGCAGCTTCTTAAGTAAAATGAGTAGAGGTAAGGGCACTTCTTATTTTGGTTAAATGGTAATTCAATAAATGGTACATGAAGTGAGCGGGAGACTGCATCATAATAAAGTAAGTGAGTGGAGGTATGGATGCCGGTTATTGTATCAGGATGAGCAAGGTCAAGCTGTCCTAGTTAATATTACCTGGAGGTTATGTTGTGATTAATATCAATCATACCATGTTTAAGTTGTAATTAAGTTGTAATTAATAAAGGTTGGTTAACAAAGTTGTTTATGGAAATCTAATAAAGGTCATCAAATGTTATTTGGTATGTTGTTTTTATTTAAGGGGACCAGGACAAAGCTTTTTAATTGGAAAATTTGCTACATTCCCACAAGATTGATGTTGCTGTTGGTTGTGATACATGGTTAAAGAACAATGACTGGAAACCAGTTCTGTCAGGCTATAAACGTTTTTACTGTAATAGATATTCTAACAAAAATCAGGTGGAGGTGTCATGATAGGGATTAAAGATATTTATGAGACCTGTAATGATTACATGTTCATTGATAACACCAATACTATAGACGGTGTAACTGTGACAATAAAGACAACCTTGGGACATATTACAATTGTTGGAATGTATAGACCACCAAAATCATGTGCTGATGACCTAGAGGAATTCATACATTTCCTGCATGAAACACAGGATAGAAGAATAATATTAGCTGGGGACTTAAATTTACCAGAAACAGACTGGCATAATAATGATTTCAAGAACATTAGTAAGGACTTTATTCACAACGTATATTCAGGAATAACAATTACTTCAGATTGTAAAAAAAAAAACTACCAGGGAATGTAACATACTAACTACTGTATTCTTAAAGAAATTGCTGTTACTTCAAGTCAAGTTTTACCACTGTTGATATACAGTGATCATGGGGTTATAATAGTTAATTTGCTAGAAATTTCTGCCAAACTGAAATCTAAACCAATGCACAGACACTTAATTACAGATTATATGGAAGCAAAACAGTCACTATGTAAAACTAACTGAAGTGATGCGTTCAGTGGAAAAACTGTACATGGAATGTGTAAAGTTTTGAAAGAGAAAATGTTTGAATGTAAAACAATCAAAAAATGTTTAACATCAAGATCTAGGCATACAACATCAGGAGGATATATTTCCATAAGAACAAGATACCTAATTAAGGTGAGAGACAAAAAATATAAAAAATAGAAGAGCGGTCCAACTATTACTTTGAAAACTGAAATAAAAATCTGGACAGACAAATTAAGAATAGTGTGAGACAAGATTAAGAAAAACTTGAAGAAAATGTATATAAAGATATTGAGCATAACAGGAAACATTTTTATAGATACATCAGATGTGGAAGGAGTAAAGACACACAAACTGATAATCTGTGTGCAGATTCTATATTTTTTTCTCAGACATAACAGATTATAGTTATATTTACAAAATTTTATGCAAAACAGTTTGGCTCAACAAAGGGGTAGATAAGTTGTTGTAGTGACATCCAGGTAACCTCAGATACTGGAATCAAATTAGATTACATTACATTGAAAAAGAACTGTGCAAACTGGATCCAAACAAAGCACAGAGAGGGAATGGAATTAGTAATAATGACTTTAGTACATTTCAGCAAGAACTTAAAGTATTGTTAGAAATATTATTTACTAGGTCATATAAATATAGGAAACTTCTTCAAGTTTGGAGACATATGATTATTAAACCTGTCTCTAAGGGAAAGGGGAGTAGGATAAACCCAAAGTCATATAGACCCTTAAGTCTACTTTCATGTTGTGGAAAAATAATGGTGAAGGTAATATTGGGAAAGTTATTGTCAGAATTGGATAGGCTGGAACTTGAAACCATATATCAGCATGCATGCGTTGAAAATAGATCTGTTACCACCTATAACATGATGTTCTATGACATTATAATAACAGCTCTGAATGAAAAATTATGCTGTGATATAATTTATATAGATTTAACTTCTCAATTTGATAGGATTATACACAAAACATTGATCAATAGATTAGAACAACTAGGTATTGATGTACTCTTAATAAGATTTATACCTGCACAGCTCACAAATAGGACATGGCAAGTATCATTCAGCAATCGGACCGGTGAAATTCCTGGTTACAGTCAGGGTGTCCCACAGGGCTCTGTTCTAGGCCGTTACTTGTTTAGATTGTATCTTTCAGACCTAACTTTTTCATCTGAGGTGTTCTACACTCTATATGCAGATGACCTGAAAGTGAGTAAACTGATTATGTGTTACAGATAAGGCATGTCTGCAAAAGAACTTGACTAAATTGACCATTTGAGCATGGGAGAATAATATGCTGATAAATACATCAAAAATTATGCATATGAGATTTGGGAGACATAAATTGAAGGGTGAATATTTAATACAGTACACAGTGTTTGAAAGTGCAGCGTCATTAAGAACCTGGGTATATGAGTAGATCCAGCTTTGGGTTTTTCTAATCATATCAGCCAATTGGTTAATGATACTTATAGAACTATAAGTTGTATAAAAACATTTATAAAGTCAAGGAAAATAGAAATGATGAAGTCATTGTTTGTTAGTTACATTTGACCCAAACTTAAGTATGGAATAACAACATGGAAACCCAATAAGAAAACAAGCATGAGTAAACTGGAAAGAGTACTGCAGAAATATATCAAGGGCATCCATGGATGTGAACATTTAAGCTATTATGAAATACTAATATATCTGAACTTACAGAGTGTCTCTTACAGATATCTAAGAGGAAATCCTATTCAGGTGTATAGGACATTTAGAGACAGCAATCTCTGGGAATGTCTGAGGTTATTAAAAAGTAGATGAGAATCATCAGACAACCTGTGCAGAAGATTCTATAGGATTGAGAAGTGTACTAATTGGTTATCTGAGAGACCAGCTGATGCATGGAACACACTATCAAGTTACATTAAAGCAAGTACTACTGTAAATATTTTTAAGAACAGCCTGGACAGTTATTATGAGAGCAAGTGTTTTGGTATTTTGGCAAGCTAGAAGGGCATTAGTGCCCATGCTTGAAATATTTGTATGTATGTATGTATGTATATAATGCACAGTTATATTCATGATATAGAATATGGTAGGGGCACTGTAATCTATATGACTGCAAAGAGAAAACACACATGAACTATCTCACCTCTGTGGTATACAAGGATAAATTGTTGACCATGATCTAAGTGTCCTGGGTTCAATTAGTGGATTAAGCGCAAGAGAATGGGAAGAAGAGGGATAAAACAATGTACTGACTTTTCATGGTGGGGTTGGGGATGCATATAGCTCATAGGTTCATAGGTTCAGTACTAAGCTAATTGCCCTTGCAAGCCATTTTAAGCCTAGCCAGTTATCCCTTATGAGACTCAAATGGTGCACCTTGTGTTTATAAGGCAAACACCTTAACCATTAGGCCACCCTCCCTATAATATGTATGATGCACATTTGAAGTAGAATCTTTGGTCAGGGCCAGAGATTACACAGAGGTGCAAAGGTGTGTCAAATTACTTCCTCTTTATACCTACATGTATGTGCATGTGGAATGCAGAGCTGCAAAGAGAAAAACCTTGAGTAGCTATGCAGATGATGCCACCAATCATGGCACTTAGTTCTTATATTGTGAATAACAAATTAGTTGTAGAGCTTCCATATATCTGCCTAGCAACAACCTACTGTTTTTTTTTTTTTTTTTTTTTTTTTTACTGGTTCTCCTCTGGTCCCTCCCCCCCCCCCCTCCAAATATCTGCTAGTAGCAACCATTTGCTTTTTTTCTTACTAGTTCTCCTCTGGTCCCCCCTACCCGACCCATGTCCAGTGTGAGTTTACTTCTAAATCCAAACCAGCAGGCACCATTTTTAAAATAGGTAGTCCTCCTCTGATGGCCTAACGGCATGCTTGTCCAATTGCTGTAAGTGTATTATTTTCAACTATTTGTTTTGCAGCAAGATTGTACATACTGTAAATGCATTTTTTTTAACTATCTGTTGTGCATTGTATGAATAATTCCTTTATGAGAATGATTACGTACTTCTGCTTTTCAGTTGTTTAAAATGTTCATTGTTTAGTAGTGTAACCTATTTTCTACCTGACTCATATTGTTATTCAGTTACACTTTATGTTAATGTCTGCAACTGTTCAGTGTGTACTTGTATGCAAAAATACCCGCCTCAGAACTGTTTTTAATGAGATCTGTTTAAGTTAGTAGTTTCTGTATTCTACTGAGCTGGAGTATGTTTATGTAGGTACTATCTCTCACCGTATGTACTGGAGGCTGTGTATTTTCATTAGGTACAATTTATAAGTCACTGACTTAGGTTTAGTGATAGAGGATTGTTGTAGCCAGTAATATATATTTCTTGTATGTGGCATTATATTGATTCCTACAACTGAAATAATAGTCTAAAAATAATTAACAGTCTAAAATAATACTATGTGTTTTATTTAGTGGTTGTTAATAGTCTAAAAATAATACTATTGTCTTTTATTTAGCGGTTGATACTGCTCTTCTACATAGTTACTGTTTATTTTTCTTCCTGTTTTTTCTTACCATTATCTTTCCCTCTTGCTCTTTCCCTTAGCCCTAAATTCCTATGCATTCCTAGTATTTGTAACACTGCTACAGCTCCTTTTACTGCATAAAAATCCTACTCTATGAAACATAAAAGTTATTAGCAGTTTATGCTGCCCTAAAGAACCAAACACTATTATATGTATCTTTCTCCACATAAGTGTTATTTTGAAAGCTGTATTTTATAATAATCCTTAACTTGCTAAATGCAAAACACCCAAGCCAGCAGCAGGGATTTTTTAGTCTATTTCTTCTTCATCCAATACTGTTACAGTAGCTTGCACATGGTACTGGATTATAATTTTTTCCTCTAGTCCCTATAGTAATCTGATTGGTCATCAGACATCTTTTGAATGCTATATCTTTCTTATAGATTCCCTTCCCAACTTAAATACATCGTGTTTCACTTTTTAAGTAATTTTATTTTACCATAGCCCTCTTACTATATAAATTTATTTAGGCTCCCAGCTGCCCATACCAAAGCAGTCTCACTAATATTGACAACAACAAGTGTTATAGCTTAATGGACAAACAACTTTACTATTTAGCAGCTAATGGTTTAGAGCAATTGATTGTTTTTACTTGCACATACATGGAATTTGGCTCTTCCTCCTCTGTTCACCTTTTGCTATGCTCAGGATCACTTTGCTCTACTACCCTCATTCCCACCCACCCACAGGATCCTGACCTTTATACCTAACTAGACACTCCCCTAAGCCTCACTCCACACCAACCTCATTTCTATATAGTCACTCCTCTTCTCACTCATTTCAATTCACATCACCATCTACCTTCACTCCACATCACCTCACTCACATAATAATAATAATAATAATAATAATAATAATAATAATAATAAATGATCCAAAAAAACTGCATGAAAAATTTAAATCTTTAATAAAAAATACAAATAAAAGCACACAATAAGCACTTTTGTTCTTTACATAGAACTTCATCAGACCTACCCTTAAAAAACTCATGCATATTTATATTCTAAAACCTTATCACATGATGACATAAAATGCTAGTTAGTTAACCCTTTATGCTTCAGAACAGTTTTGTAATTCTCCCTATCATTCATTCCTGGAGAATTACAAGCATCTAACTTTACCTGCCAACAATATTCATTCAAATCCAACTCTTCTTCAGCATCCATTTTTATATGATAATTTAAAATGATCTATCACAGAAAATTTAAAATTAACATTTCTAATATTATCTGAATGAAAATAATTGACAAGCTTGACTAAGGCATTATTTAAGTCCATTTTCTCTATTGCCTTTAAATGTTCATAAATTATCATATTAAAATGTTTAACAGTCCTAGCAATATAAAAGACAGGGCAGAGGCCACATAAAGCAATATAAACTACAAACATAGACCTACAATTAAATTTCTTCCATAACCTAATTTCATAATTCTTTCCTATCAACCTAATTTTAATCCCCACTAAAATATATTTACAAAAACTGCAATTCATGCACTTAAACATTCCATTAGTTTCTTCCCACTTATTGTTACTTTTATGTAAGACCTCTTTTAACCCCCCCCCCCCCGGACACAAAAACAGGTTTTTCTCCTATCATCTCTTTTAAATCCTGGAAGTTCATAGTAACAATAGCCTTCATCTCCTTTTCATTCACTGAATTTTCAAGTATACAAACCAAAGAAAAATCTTTTTTACTTGACCTGGAATCTGAAATGCAGATACCCTCAGTACCATTACTCTCATTTTTATTTGCTGCTAGTTCTGAAATAGCCCCATCAACTAATTTTTTTTTGGGATATCTCCTATCATAAAATTTATATTTAGGACCTCACATTCAGTATAAAAAAATAGAGATTCCCTTGTTTAAGCACTCACCCTTCAAAAATGACCTTTCACTATATTCTATAACTATGCATACTATTATAAAACAAATAGCTATTACTTTGTATTGCTTTTTTATGTATCTTTACTTTTAATTTATTGGCAGACTTGTAAATAGCTAAATCTAAAAAGTTGATGCTACTGCTGTACTGTTTAAGGGTAAAGCTTAAATATTTAGCAACATTATTTGAATACATCATGACATCTTTTAAAACACTTTCTGATCCTTTCCACAAAATAAAGATCAATAAAATACTTGTAAGCTATAACATACTTAAAAAACTTAGATTTATAAATGTATTTCTTTTCCCAGGCAGTCATAAATAAATTGGCATAATTTAGGGCTATAGCTGCACCCATAGTTACCCCATTTAATTGTCTATAAATTTCATTCTCAAACTCAAAAAATGGATATGACAGTATAACATCCAAAAATCTCAGCAAACAATCTGATGTGTTCTTTAGAAAAAAAAATCCAGACGAACATAGCTCTTGATTCACCATTTCTATTCCCTCTAGATTCAGAATCTTTGTATATAAAGATACAACATCAGCTGTTACTAAAATCTCAGAATCATCCACACCAAAGTCCTTAATAAATTTAGTAAACTCAAAGGAATTCCTTATAAAAGAATCATTATGAGCAACCAAGGTTTGGAAATACTTATCAGCATAAATGTCCATTGATTCAGTTTTACTTCCCCCACTGGCTACTATGGGTCTAAAAACAGGTTCATTTAATTTTTTGTTAATTTTGGGTTAGCCAGAAAACCTACCTAGTTTAGGTTTCCATATTTTAAAATACTCCACAATTTCCAAGGAAATCAACCCCTCCAGTAACATACTTCTATCAGGGAATCTATAAAACTAAATGCTTTCTTGACTTCTGCCCAACTTGTTTTCTTATAATATTCAGTATCATTTAACATTGTCTTTATTTTATTATTATAATAATTCACATCCAACATTGCCATCATATTTCCTTTATCTGCTTTTGTGATATACACTTTGTTATTATACTTTAACTCTTTTAAAGCATTTCTTTCACTTTTAGTCATATTATAAAAAGAATAATTGGCTTTACTGCTTAATAGCTTTTTACCTCACTTTCACAAGTTAAGAAAAATACTTGTAACCCTGGTTTCAAAAGTGGATTGAAAACACTAGGTTTCCTAAAAACTTCAAAGCCTTTATGGTTGTTAACATTAAAATAACATTCCAAATTTAATTTTTGTACATAATCTTGTAAAGAATTAATTAAAGAGACAACATCTGCTCTAGCACAAGGTAAACACTATAATCCTTTACTTAATACTTTCACTTGCTCAACACTTAAACAAGTATTAGAACAATTTACAATTTTACAAGTGTCATTAACAGTACCTTCATTTGGAAAAGATTAACTCATCTTTTCCACAGTGTCTTGCTTCCAAGGTTCTTGCTTTTTATAAAATTCCCTTATCCACTCTTTTTGTTAAAATTTTTGTACCATAACTTCCTTCTTTTCTGGTAAGAATTCTGATTCTGGGGAGCTTGCACAGCTATCTGGGCCCAAGTCCTTTTTCCTGCTCCACCTCCCTGGTAAACATTTACTTTCTGAAAACCCTGCTGATTGCTGCTCACTTTATTTTTACGCTGCATACCAAACTGGTTCATACCAACACTACCCACTAGCTGAGAAACAATATTAACTGAAGACTGTAAGTGTTCCAAACACATTCTCATTCTTTTTGGACATCTTCTGTCTTCATTTTCTATTTCTTTATTTTTTTCTTTGGAGCTAACACCTTGAAATTAATTGCTCATTGGAACCATTTTGCCTTTTCCATTAGTTCTATCATCAGACTCCACCCATTCAAAGTTCCTTCCCTCCTCATCACTCACACGATACCCAAACTGTATAATCTCTTCATGTTAATACCCCCTACCTAATCCTCCCACTCTAACCACAACCTACATAAAGTATAGCCACATCTAATTCCCTACTCATTCCTATAAAGATACCTACTAAAAATTCACAACAATACATCAACACTTTGTCAAAGCAAAATGTGGCCCCTAACCTTTGCATTAAAAATAAGCCTCACCATCATCTCACAATTAACCTCCTACCCCTACACTTGCAATTGAAATTATCTGACTAAATCCCTTACCTGCCCATTTACAAGACAACCCATCCTTTTCAGTAATATCTCCTTCTATCTACAACATCTCACATCTTGACCTTGTCACATTCAAAGTAACCCCACACCAACTAAACAACCACATTTCCTTAAAATATAGCACATCTATAATCAAATACCTAAAAACTATAATCCAAAAAGCATACCAAATCATACTTAGTGGAGACTTGCTCCCAAACACAGGCCCTACAAACAATAACAACCCCTCCTGCTACTAAACAAATAACATTCTAACCTCCCCCAATAAATCAATAGATCTCATTATACTCAACCTAAACATAAGGAGAATATTGAACAAAATACCAGAGCTGCATGCTACCCTAGCCCTCTATCCCCTGACATTGTCTTTTTCACAGAGACCTGGCTAAAACCACCGAACAATAATAATGACTTTGCTCCACCCGGTTACAATGTTCATAGACAAGACAGAATATCCAAAAGAGGTGGAGGCATTGATCTTCTTTTCAAAAACAATGTGACCATTGAAATGTTAGTCAACAAACAACCCAAGTTCAATAATGAAGAAACTATGTTCACTAAGCTGAAAAATCAACTCAAAAAACACGTACATATAATTGGTACCTATATTCCTCCCCCACCCAGCAATAATATTAATACAGTAGAATCCATTCTAGACTGGGGGCTCAAAAAATGGGTCTTTGTCAGAACAATGAAAATGCAAACTCTCGAACGCTCACATGAGCAAATAATCAGAAACTTGAAATTGGTATTGTGGGGGGCTGTGCCCCCCACATCCCCCACTAAATATATATTCCTACTCCAAGATTGCACTACAGTGAGGAAAAAATAAATATTCTGATCTTCACTGTACTGCAATCCTAAAATACCAATTTTGAGTTTCTGATTATTCGCTTATGTGAGCATTCGAGAGTTTGCGGTTTTTTTTCATTCTGAAGTAGACCCTCAAAAACACGTATGTATAATTGGTACCTATATTCCTCCCACCCAGCAATAATATTAATACAGTAGAATCCATTCTAGATGGGGGGTGGCCATGGTGGTGCAGCGGTTAGCGTTGTCACCTCACAGCAAGAGGTTCTCTGGTTTGATCCTCAGCTGGGCTGCCTTCTATGCGGAGTCTGCATGTCCCTCCTGTGGTCACGTGGGTTTCCTCCGGGTGCTCTGGTTTCCTCCCAAAGATGTGCTGTAGGTGGATTGGACACTCTAAACTGGCCCTAGGTGTGAGTGCATGCATGTTAGTGCCTTCTGTGGAAGGTTGGGTGCTGGGCTGGCAACTCGACACCATAAAATTCTACTGCCATCATGAGCGGACAGGTGATCCTCTGTGGTGACCCCTAACTGAGAAAAGCCAGAAGACGAATTATTCATTCTAGACTGGGCATCCCAAAAATTTCACCAAGAAACAATCATTCTAGGTGATGTTAATATCAACTGGTCCTACTGTAACTCACTCCACCCCACTAACCACATTAACCTACATGGTTTCAGTCAACTAATCAAAACCACAACACAGGTAGATAAAGCATCAAAAAAGGAGTCTATCATAGACTGGATCCTTACTAACAGACCATCTCAATACTACCTCTCAGGCTCCCTCCTGGACATGCTCAGCCACTACCATCCCAGCTTTATAATTAGCCACCAAGTGAATCCATTAAAATCCTCTACCCTCCAACAAATCTGGTACACAATGAATTTCTAAGCCCATGGCTTCATATCTGCACTTAATCAATGCAACTGTAAACCATTGTCATCTATCCCCCTGGAATGTGCCATAGACCATGTCAATAACACTTTCCTAAACATTCTAAATTTTCTTGCCCCTTTCAGAACTGTCTTAACTAAATCCAACTATGCCCCATGGCTCATTAGAGATACCCACCTACTGCTAAAAACAAAGATAAAAAGCACGGGACACATAGCATCAAAATAAAACTCAAACTAATAGACAGAAATACCAGGAACTAAGGAACAAGCCAAAAAAAACAAACTAGGAGAGACAAAAGGAGCCACTATAGAGGCATTCAAAACAAACACAAAAATAACCCACAAAAATTCTGGATTGCCATTAATAAAATCCTACAACTAGAAAAGACCAATACTCCACCCCATAAGACTGACACCACCACCAATAATATTGTCATCCAATTCAATGAAGACTTCACCAAATCCATTCTAGGCCTCACCAATAATAACTCAAACTTCACATCCAAACCTAATTTCTGTACAAGCAGACCAAAACCTGTTCTCCTTACAGCCTGTCCCAACATGCACAATTTATAAATAGTTAAATATGCTTAATCTCACAGCCCTAGATGCCAACAAATTACCTGCAGAATATCTAAAGATTGCAGCCAAAGCCATCTCTTACCCAGTCTCTATGCTCATTAATAACTCTTTACCAAAACAACATGTTCCTTCTCTGTGGAAAATTCTGCATATAATACCACTCCACAAAGAAGGTAACTCTCTGGAGCTATCTAATTACTGTCCAATTGCCATTCTTTCCAACTTATCTAAAATCCTTGAAAAATGTTTACATTCCCAAATGATGCAATCTCCTCACTAATAAACTGCTAACTAAGACCCAGCACAGATTCTGCCCCAATCACAGTACTACCACAGCCCTTATTAGCTTTACCAACACAGTAAACCAACATTGAAACAATGATAATCTAGTATCCACTGTATTTCTAGATCTCCCAAAGGCCTTTGATACTGTCTACCATCTCAAACTCCTTTCTGCTCTCTCTGATCTTAATCTCAGCCACTCCACACTAGAATGGTTTCAAGACTATCTAATCAACCACCAACAAGCAGTAAAATGGCAAAACTCCTTATCTCCCCTTCTACCTGTCACTCTAGGCATCTCCCAAGGATACATTCTTGGACTTCTTCTTATCAACATATTCACAGACATGTGCACAAAGCTACCTTGTATGCCACTCTAGTCCAGTATGCCAATGAGTTCACTCTAATCTGCTCTGCCCCATCACTCCCTCAAATTCAGGAATTGACACAAGAGTCTGTTACCACTGTTGAAACCTGGTTAGCCAACTCTCAGCTAATTCTTAACCCCAGTAAACCACAGCTAATGGTATTCTATCCCACTAGAGCATTAGACCCCATACCAACATTCACAATATTCTCAGCTAATAGCATCCCTATCACACCTGCCCAACACACCAAACTTCTAGGGGTTATCATAGATCACAACATGAAATTTGATATGCAGATTGCACAGACAATAAAGAAAGTCCATAAAAAACTCAGATCCCTGTACAGATGCAAAAAGAACCTCACCAATGACAGTAAAGCCACCATCGCAAGAACCCACCTACCATCCACACTCCTCTATGCCTCCCCCATACTCATCAGCCTAAACAAAGCAGACTTTAACAAATTAAACACCTGCTGCAGTAAAATAGCTAATCAATCAAGCAACTATCCTGGCTAGAATTACCCAACCTGCTCACATATAACCAGCATTACAATAGCCCACCAAATTCTATATTATCCCAATAGAGTTCCAGCTCTTCAAGGTCTACTTAAAATCTACTCTAAAATATGACTATTAAGATCCACCAATAAAACACTGGCTGACATAAGCAAAAGCGACACTAGCTCTGGGAACTCCTTGTTTTCCATTTCTGTTATAAAAGCATGGAATACCATCCCTGTAGATATTAGGACCACTGAAAACAAAAATAATTTCAAAAAACTCCTCCTGTCCCATTTACATAGTTATTGGTTATGAAATTGTTCTAACCATGGGTAGATTGACTTACTTAGACCATATCATATTTTAACCTTCTATGAAAGCCTGCAACAATTCCTTTCTGTACTCTTACCCAATCAGTGTGTGTTCACTGTACTAGCCACTGATAAATGTAACCAAATGACTGAACAAAATGTCCTTTCAACTTTATTGTTTATTGTAACACACTGTGCTCCTTATAGTATGTTTACTTTTTGCTCCTTTCTTGGCCTTGAAACTGCAACTTATTAACTTTTTGACTCCGTACTGTACATTGATAACATGTCTATTATATTTACTGTATTTGCTGTACTAATCTTTGTGGAGCTTTTCTCCCCGTGCCTCCATGAAAGTGGGATCCATGCTTAGTTGGACTTTCCCGGTAAACAAATGTAAAATAAAATAAATAATTATTTTGCATCTGGGGACTGCACAACATAAATTAGCTCCTTGTATTTGATGGTAAGAAGAAGATGAGCAAGAGAGTGAGAAAGAGAAATGAAACAGTCATTGTTCATGGTCAACTACTGCACTACACAGATAATTACATCCATGCAAATTTGTTTGACATTTCATGGAAGCCTATCCAGCACATGCAACTTCTACTGATGGACATGTAGTTATGCATTATGCCTGTTATCCCCCTGTCTGCTAGATCATTGCTTAAGTGCTAGGCACACAGTGTACAGAAATTGTGTTCTCTCAATTTATTTAAGGGGTACTGTAAGTACATAACGACAGGGTGAATTACGCAGGCATGATGAGAGGAGACCGTCCTGCAGTGCACACATTCAAGAAATGATCTAAGTAAATAGTGCAGTGATGAACTCATTGAGTACAATATGAGGAATTCACGTAGCTGTAAGTACAGAGTATCAGGATGAGCCCAATATGCACAATGTGAAGATATTGCACTACTGATGTGTACTATTAAAGGATGGTGTAAGTGCACAGCTCCAAGGACATCTCAGCAAATACAAAATAACACAGCTGATTAGAGGTTACCAAATAAGTGGTGCAGCGGTCAGTGACTGCATAGCTAGTGCACACCTTTATATGATGCTCAAGGTACTCTGTGCCAGGAATGTGAAGAAGGTAAAACTGGAAGCCTCACAACTGAGACATACCTTCAGAATATGTTCTGTGTCTCATGATGCTATCTGCATATCACCCATACATTACAAAGACTTCATGTACACAGACAGTGACACATAAAAGTAGAATTCATATTGTAAGAGAGATAGTCATATTTCCACAAAATATATTGTGTGGCAATGTGCAACTAACAGTTCTGTTCAATTCGCTGTCAGTTTGCAAATTAAAAGAGAAGTGCTTTAGTACAACTGGCAGTGTTACATGACAGTACCATGCCAGTACAGTGTGGTACTATACATCTCCATTGCCTCAAGGAATGTAGGAATACATTATCCTACAGGATCATTAGCTACCATTGGTCATTGCATTGAAGGTCTAATTATTTGTATCTGCACAGATTCCTATCTCTGGGGATACCAGAGACTTCAATAAAAGCTGATCCACTAAATCAGAGGGGTTACAAACATAACATTTGCATATCCCATGTCAAACAGCATAGTTATCTACACACTCAAGAAAATAGTTTTCTGCCATGTGCTTGGTTGGCCAACGGTGAAGAGTTTGTATGGATTCTGACATGTTATTGTGGTTGTGTGCTGAATATCAAAATCCAAAACGGCCACAGTCTGTTCAACATAAATTTAACACAGATATCATAAACTCTATTTTCTGTACCAGATGTCAATCACATAATGCACACTGATGCACAAAAGAGACAGTAACATATGCAGGATATAGTAACATATTGTTTGCTTTGGAACACTACCTGGGTTTCATGATTTTTGGAAATTATTGTGACTGAGCTCATCAATGAAGTTTTAAGACCACTAGTTTCTTTGCTTTTTATTAGCATATACAGTTTCACACTGGATTGTTTCAGGCATCTCTAGAATGTGGCAGAGTAGAGTAGAAACTGTCAGTGATGCAGAAAAGAAAGTAAAACACAGAAGTATGCGGTTCTTCTCTATGGCATGGAAAGCAGATAATGTATTTCACCAGAGAAACAAGAGCTACACACAATTCCTTTTTAAGTGTCTTGACATTTGGCGTTGTGTCTGCATAAGTGCATAATACACTGTTGCAAGACTAACTTTGTATAGCAGCTGTAGGAAAAGCATAGGGGATTAAGATGGTGCGAGGCAGGTTAAAGGGATCACAATGGCAGCAAATTGGCCAATCAATCTTTTATCAAGAATGTGATTAACTTGTCCTTTATCACTGATTGACCATATATTTTATAACTCTCTATTTTCAAATCATGTACACACCTGCAACTGCTCATTTGATTCATCACTGTTCATATCTTACATACGTGTAGTGTTATGTTTATTAGACACGTCCAAGGTACTCCATGGCAATGCAAAAAAAAAAAAAAAAAAAAAAAATATATATATATATATATATATATATATATATATATATTTTTTTTTTTTTTTTTTTTTTTAAATTTTTGTCTTTTGGACCAGGTTAGTTAATCTTACTTGGCTAGTAGCTAGCCTCCTTACAGGCCTAAATTGGTATCTACACTACTGGTGAAACCTTGGGCAGGACATCTCAGTACTTTCCCATACTCACCATTGTTGCCACTTTGACCCATTTTACATGAGCACTTCCTGTTTCTTTTTCAGGCACAGAGGCAGCCTGGAGAAACAGGAAAGCATATGCAGAAAGATAATGGAGTGGTGAGACAAATAGAGGAGAAAGCCAATATTAAGACCGGAGAATGCATGAAAGATTGTGAGGAGTCATTGCAGAGAAGTCTGTTTGATGGAGATGAATTGGAAAATGATGTATGTATAATTGCAGCCCTTCAGTTGGGAGGGTTGTGAGATGATTTACTTAAAGAAATGGGGATGCAAAATGAACCAGAAAATGAAGGAGATGCATCCTGTGAGACATTAGAAGGATGCAGAGACAATCCTGAAGAATAGTGGTGAGATGGAAAAGTAAACATATGCAGAAAAAGTAAAAGAAGGCAACAGTGGAGTAGCAGAAAAGAAGGAGACAGAAAAATAGAAGTATATGGTAAGGATTCAAAGTAAAGAAGACAAAGAAATCGGCAGGTATGAAGTCTGGGACAATTTAATGCCTCCTTTGGGTGTACATGCAAAAGAGGTAAGAGCATTTATTCCTATTAACAAGGAGACATTTTGTGACATTATATTTGAGACTTTTTTAATGGAAATTGTTTTGGGACAATATGAAAAGAAGGAAAGACTGTAACTGTAACACAAGGAATATTATGTGATAAAACCATTTAACAGGGAATCAAAAAGAAATTCATGTTCAATTTCGAAAAGAGGTGGAAGGAGAGACTTGGGAAGGACATGTAAAAACTTTATGTAAAGAAGTACGGAATATTGCAAATTTTCATGATAAAAGAGGTTTATGGACTGGCATATGGAAATGTAATATTGTATTAAAAATAGAAAGAGAAAAATATACGTCTATCAACCATGATAAATATGGAGGGGAATAGGGGTGTTGTAAAATTCTGGGGACAACTCAAAGCACATGTTCTTGTGGAAAAGAAGGACATTTGATAAGCAACTGTGGTAAATGAAAATTATATATTTGTTGGGAAATGGGACATGGTGCAAACATGTGAATTGAAATGTTAATGTAAAAATGAAAATAATTGTAAGAAAAAAGGAAAAGAAAGAGAAGAAAATGAACAAATAGAAGAAATTTTAGAAATAGAAGAAATAGAATAAAAATTAGATGAGACAAAACTAATAAAGAGAACATAGAAAAATGCTTTGAAATAATTGAAGAAGAAATGAATTGGAAGATAGTAGAAGATAAACTCTGTCTGTAAAATGATAAAAAGCAAAAAAAAAGAAATTTTAAAGGGATAAGTACAAAAGAAAGGAAATGGGTGAAAAAGTATGCATACAGCTAATGGTTGAGGGGGCTGATGTAATGGCTAAGACTCACAAACAAAAGGTACATTTTGATACTCACCTTTGGGAGAAAAACTGGCTACATTTAAAATGGCCCATTAAATTTCCTAGCCCAGTAATTATCTATGAATTTATGAAGCAATGAATCTTAGGAAAAGGGAAAATGTAAATTGTAAATGTGAATAGTATTAAGAATATAGTAGGAAGACTAGGGATTTTGGAAGGTGTAATACATGTGATGTAGATGAAATTCTATTAAAAGACACAAGATTTAAAACAAATGAAGAAAGATTACAAACAGAGAAACTATGCGGAGGAAAGATAATCAGGAACTTGAGAAATGAAAGATGTTCCTGAACGGCTGTATTCTGTAGAAATACAGTAAACATAGTAGATGCAACTTTAGTACAAATGGGAAATTAACCATTGCAGATTTAAAAAGAAAAGAACAAGTATATAGAATTATAACATTATCCCCCGGATTCTGAAAAGCTTGCACGGCAATATGTCTGTTGTGCGATCCAGGAACAACCTGTAGGGATGTGCACGAGTGCTCCTGCACTAATCCTGCACAGACGAAGCCTTTGTATGCAAATCACCCCATTTGCTGGAGAAATCTATAGAAATGAGATGATTTTGCAATCCAAGAAGCTTGCAACCATCCATGCAGGACTAGTGCTATCTGTAGAAATGTACTCGGTTAGTAACCGAGTACATTTCTGCAAAATCCAAAACGGAGCTGTGACAGCTCCAAATAAAGGCTGCATATCATGTAGTAAGCATGCCAAAGGCCAAGTATAAGGCAATTGGTATTGCAAACATTAAAAAAAAGGCAAAAATCAACCTTTACTTTTTTTAGCCGATCTCGGCTGTTTAATTGTAAGGCAGCAGCGCGCAAACGGGATCTGGGGGAAAATAACAAAATGAACCTAATTTAAGCATTCAAACTAAAATCAGTATTCTGCCATGTAAGTCAATGGCAGGCAGAAGACAACATGGCCAGTGAGTAGTGTTTGCTAAGGGGGGAGGCTCAGTGTGAGACATGCAATCCTATGCAAATGAGGGGAAGGATAGCAATTCCAGTTTTCCCCAGCTGAGCCAAGTCCCAACAGTGTAAGAGTAGGAATAGCTTAGTGCAAGCCTAGGGGTTAGGTGACATCATGGGGGGGATGTCAGGCATACTGTAAGTGGATTGGAGCCCTGTGGTTCGGGTTTGCTCCTCGCTTAGCACAGCTAAGCCAGGGGGTGTGTCCACACCTGCTTAGCACTCTTTACAAAGCCTAAACGGGTGTGAGTGCCGCGCACCAGGTTTTACAGAAAGAAAAAAAGAAGTTAAACTAGGAAATAGCAGCACTGTGTACATTTGAGCATTGTGTTTGTGTGGCGCGCACCCGGGCTTAAACAGACCTCCTACAGCAAATTGTTGAGCTGTGCCAGCCACACCTGACACACCAAACTGACCGAGGGGAACCCATCACAGTGGATACCAAGGTATGTGTAGGCCTAGGAATACTAGCCACAAGTACCTCCCAAAGCTCAAATGAGGATATCATGGGGATCTCACAGGCATCAGCATCCAGAGTATTCCACCAGTTTCTGGATGCCATGTCAGCACATGCCAGTGAGCACGTATATTTCCTTAACACCCGTGAGGTGTTGGCCAGAAATATGCATCTCTTTCACCAAATAGCAGAATACCCTGAGGTAGTGGGTGCTATATACTGCATGCACATATGCATCAAAGCACCACCTGGTGATCAGGGTAGGGCCTACATCAATCGCAGGGGCATCCCCTCCATCAACTGCCAGGTCGTATGTGATGCCCAGGGCATTATAATGAATGTGTGTGCTGGCTGCCCTGGAAGCTATGACGATTCCTACATATGGAGTCTGACACAGTTGTACCAGAGATTTGCCAATGGGGACAATCCCTATGGTTATCTAGTGGGGGATGCTGGTTACACACTGGAGGTGTGGCTGATGACACCCATCAGAAATGCACACACACCTGAACAAGAATGCTATAATGAGGCACATGCACAGACCAGACTTATAATATAGCATGTGTTTGGGATGCTCAGATCATGGTTCCGGTGTCTGGACACATCCGGTGGAGCCTTGCAGTACTCACCAGCTACATGTACCCAAATTGTTATGGTATGTGACATGCTACACAATATGATCCTGCGAAAACAGCTGCAGCAGGAACAGCATGGGGTAGGGCCACACAACGCCCCACCAATGCTAAGGCTTGCACAGGTACAGAGTGACTCAGAGGTGGAACATCCTGGGCTGCGGCAAAGAGACAATGCATAGCACATACACTGACACAGTAGGGATCCAGGGAATGACACCTCTCTCTGACTCGCACATACAGTAAAAGAGATGCCAAACATGACACTACCTGTGCCCAACCATGTATAGGTGGTGTACTATGTGCAGCCAACATAGTCAGCCCTGCAGCACCATCTGTAAATCTGGCACACCCTCAAGGTAGGTCAGTCAACCTACCAATTGCCAAATGGAGTAGAATGTGTTGTTACCTGTATCTGTGGCATGGATGTGAGCATACAAGGGAATAGGGTGGCTGAATGTTATGGCAGCAGACAGTAGACGCCCATAGTGGCACCATGACATCTGTAACACATAATGGAGTCAAAATAGTAGCCAGTACTACACAGGGTGACAAAATCCACTGCAGTAAATGTGCTGAGCAACATGTGTGTCCATATGACCCACACATACCAGTGAGGGTGGTTCACATACCCAACAACAGTCTCAGCCAGCAGGACAAGTGTAGACAAACCCAAACCGAGCCTGTGCTATGGCCCCTGAATGATGGCTATGGTTAAACTCCCCCCAGGCCTACAAAGACAGACTACAGCTGGTCAGGCAGTGGGATGTTAGTTCTGAAGGGCAGGAAGTCAGACACTAATATGTAGGGCATTCAAAGCTATGATCCATAGTACACTGGTATGCCTCTAGTCAGCATGATAGGTAAGGATACAGAATGAAATGGAGTACCTGACATACCAGTACAGTCATAGCAAATGTGTACAAGTGCCAGGTGTGCCCGTCCCATCCTATGTAGTAATGTAATAACAGTCAGGTGTTCCCCCCCAGTCCTGTGTAGAAATGTAGAAATAGACATTTGTGCCTTCCCCCATCCTACGTAGTAATGTAATAATAGTCAGGTGTGCCCCCAACCCTGTGTAGAAATGTAGAAATAGACAGGTGTGCCCCCTATGTAGTAATGTAAGAACAGTCAGGTGTGCCCCTCCATCCTGTGTAGAAATGTAGAAATAGTCAGGTGATTCCCCCCCCACCCTACGTAGTAATGTAATAACAGTCAGGTTTGCCCCCCAAACCATGTGTAGAAATGTAGAACTAGACAGGTGTGCCCCCCACCCTACATAGTAATGTAATAACAGTCAGGCGTGCCCCCTCATCCTATGTAGAAATGTAGAAATAGTCAGGTGTGCCCCTCCAGCCAACGTAGAAATGTAATAACAGTCAGGTGAGCCCCCCCCCCATCCTACACAGAAATATAGGAACAGTCAATGCCAAATGCTTGCTGGATACCCTGCATAAATAGCATGCCACCTGTCAGTGTACAACACAAAGGTCAGCACTGCAGTACAAACTATCTGTACTCAATCTACACATTAAATACAGATGGGCATACTGGGCATGCTCACACACACAGAGAAATGAAGGCAATGTCAGTCAACAACATACTGAAAGGTCATACTGGGCATGCTCACAAACAGTCGCAGTTGTTAGTGCAGACACTCGCCAGTATGCACCACTCATGCCTTGCACACACAGTGGATAGAAATACAGACATATATGAAAGGACAACACACTATAATAAGTCAAAGGTAGACGTACATAGATGTGTGGAAGAGGGTGACTGTGACAAGGAGCCATCCAGGCCTGTCCCACCCAGCACACAGCCAAAGGGCCCCACCCACATGAGGGTCAGATGTCACTCACTGCAGATACTAGCCACCAGTGTCTGTCAGCATTACAGACTATGAGGTGCAAGTGCCAGCTGTGCAACACGACTGTCCAAGAGAGTAGTCATCTAGCAGCTGTATACACATACCTGTGAAATATGACCCTGTGTGTACCCACATGTGACATGTCAATCTCTAGATGAATGGGTTATGGCCCATGCATACACATTGCCGTAGTGTATAACATAATTAGGTAGGATTTCAAATCCCAGACATAGCAAGTGTGTGTGTCTATCTGTCTGCGTAGACAGCAAATCTTTTTAGGGTAGTCACAATCCTACAATTCAAATGCTTAACTTTGGCAAGGCTTCTGATGTCTTCCACCTAGAAATACACCTCTGGGAAGGCTGTAGTCCAGTAATCTCCATACTGTGTCCTGTAACTGCGTACTGCTGTAGTGTGATAAATTAGATAGGTAGCTGTTCTAATCCCAGACTTGGCAAGTGTGTGTGTCTGTGTAGAAAGCAATACGTTTTAGGGTAGTCACGCTCAACTTTGGCAAGGCTGCTGATGTCATCCACCTTGAGCTTTCTGACATCATCCTTTGGGGAAAGAGTTCTCCAGTAATCCCCATGGTGCATCCTACTATACCCGTGTGTGTGTGTGTGTGTGTGTGTAAATGCCCCAGGTGCTTATGGTGGTGTGGTAGAGAATGCCTCAGGCTTGAACCCTGTACCCTGTATGCAGGTGTTAAAGACTTGAGTTCCCTACCCACCACCATTTGTAAAAAAATTTCAGATTTTTGCCTCATATTCGATCTGATCTGTTCCTCATAATATCTGTGGTTTGTAAATGTTGCAATGCTTGATATTTGATGGTGTAGTAGTAGCATTGTTGCCTCACAGCTGCAGGTTCTTGGGTTTGATTCTTGGCTGGGGTTCCTTCTTTGTGGGGTCTGTATCTTCTCCCTGTGTTTGTGTGGGTTTGCTTTTGTGTCCTCCCATGTTACAAAGACATGTCTGCATTATTTCTTCCTGGGCCTTTGCTGAAAATTGTTTTTTTGTTCCAAGTCAGACTGTCCTGATTAAAAAATGTTAAATAAAATTGACAGGCATTTGAATTTCAGACTTAAGGGTTTCTGAATGTTTAACTCCTTGATTTGATGGTGCAGTGGTAGTATTGTTGCCTCACAGCTATAGGTTTTCTGGTTTGATTCTTGGTTGGGGTGGCTTCTGTGTGGAGTCTGCATCTCCTCCATGTGTTTGTGTGGATTTGCTCTGGTGCCCTGCCATTTTACAAAGACGTGTCTGCAGTTTTAATCCCTGCTGAAAATTGGTTTTGTTCTGTCCGCAGTAAAATTGACAGGCATTTGAATTTCAGACTTCAGGTTTCTGAATGTTTAATTCCTTGCATAATTGATGGTGCGGTGGTAGTATTGTTGCCTCACAGCTATAGGTTTTCTGGTTTGATTCTTGGTTGGGGTGGCTTCTGTTTGGAGTCTGCATCTCCTGCCTGTGTTTGTGTGGATTTGCTCTGGTGCCCTGCCATTTTACAAAGATGTGTCTGCAGTTTTAATCCCTGCCTCTGCTGAAAATTGTTTTGTTCTGTCCAGTAAAATTGACAGGCATTTGAATTTCAGACTTCAGGTTTCTGAATGTTTAATTCCTTGTATAATTGATGGTGCAGTGATAGTATTGTTACCTCACAACTATAGGTTTTCTGGTTTGATTCTTGGTTGGGGTGGCTTCTGTCTGCATCTCCTCCCTGTATTTGTGTGGATTTGCTCTGGTGCCCTGCCATTTTACAAAGACGTGTCTGCAGTATTAATCCCTGCGTCTCTGCTGAAAATTGTTTTTGTTCTGTCCGCAGTAAAATTGACAGGCATTTGAATTTCAGACTTCAGGTTTCTGAATGTTTAATTCCTTGCAGATTTGATGGTGCAGTGGTAGTATTGTTGCCTCACAGCTGTAGGTTTTCTGGTTTGATTCTTGGTTGGGGTGGTTTCTGTGTGGAGTCTGCATCTCCTCCCTTGTGTGGATTTCCTCTGGTGCCCTGCCATTTTACAAAGACGTGTCTGCAGTATTAATTCCTGCATCTCTGCTGAAAATTGTTTTTGTTCTGTCTGCAGTAAAATTGATCGGCATTTGAATTTCAGACTTCAGGTTTCTGAATGCTTAATTCCTTGCAGATTTGATGGTGCAGTGGTAGTATTGTTGCCTCACAGCTATAGGTTTTCTGGTTTGATTCTTGGTCGGGGTGGCTTCTGTGTGGAGTCTGCATCTCCTCTCTGTGTTTGTGTGGATTTGCTCTGATGCCCTGCCATTTTACAAAGATGTGTCTGCAGTATTAATCCCTGCGTCTCTGCTGAAAATTGTTTTTGTTCTGTCCGCAGTAAAATTGACCGGCATTTGAATTTCAAACTTCATGTTCTTCAGAATACATAGTAGCACAACCTTTTTTTCTAGCAATTTTCTAAGTTTATAAGATGAATATTTTAAATTTGTCCCTATTTTTGGGACTGTATTCCCCCATTATTGGCTTCGTCCAGGTTTTTGTGCTAAGGTTGACAGCTATGGCAAGAACTGAATTCACTGAATATGGACTGTAGAATTGTGCATATTTACTGATAAAGGTGCACTGTAGAATTGTGCATATTTACTGATAATGGTGGACTGTAGAATTGTGCATATTTACTGATAATGGTGGACTGTGGAATTGTGCATATTTACTAATAATGGTGGACTGTAGAATTGTGTATATTTACTAATAATGGTGGACTGTGGAAGTCTGAGTAGACTTTTTATGATAAATGTTCTCAACTGGGCAGTTTTGCCATTATGGGTGCATATGTTTTGTTTCATTGCTTACTGGAAAAATGTTCAAAACAAATTTAAAACACCCTCTAACAAGTGTACTGTATTGTACAAGGAATATAATTTTAGTACAATGAGGAAGGTGTATCAAAGAGCACATGTATGTTTCATATGCAAGGGGCCTATGATTCAAAACAGCCCAAAATTAATCTTTATCTGCCACTGGCAAAATGTATTTTCTTTGAATGTGGGTTTCAATGCTGTTTCAATGAATGTGAGTTTCAAGGGCAGAGAAGTTTTAATGCTAAGTTTTCATTGTGAGACTGCATTGCTTTGTTTAACAGATGACTTAATGTTTGTGCTGTAAAATACAAAATAAAACTTTCAAATGAAGTCCAATCATTGAAGTAAAGCAGTATGCACATTAGTGTTTATGGTAAATGGAGTGAAATAGCCAAGTAATGGTTAATTGGAATGGCTGCAGAGGCTCCAGTTCAACCATTATTTTGTCAGGGGGGGAAGGGCAGCAAACTCAGACAGGCCCAGCTGAACTATACCTCCCAACTGTCCAGATTTTCAAAGAATGAATAGATTTGTGCTTCTTATTTTTGGTTTGTTGTTCATAAAATTTGTAGTTTTAATTCCTAAATGATTTGCCAGAAGTCACTAAATAATAAGTTTCAGACTTCATAACCTTCATAAAAATGCATGTTAAAGTAAGAGCCGTTCTGTCTCAATTTATACAAGAGCAATTTTTAGTACTGTTTATATGTGCCCCCAATATATTTGGCCTTGTTCAGATTTACTGCATTAACAGGTTGAGAGGTACATGCAAATAAATTGCTTTATAGAATTAGGCATAGCCAACCTCTCAACTGTCCCCAATTTTTGGCTCAAAATGTTGCTCTTCCCCCTAATAATCCCTCCGCAAAATAGCAATTTTGGAAGAAAACATGGAGGGTTTACAATTAAGAAATAACTGTAATAATCAAAGTTATAGATTACTTGGAATGCATGTAGATTCTTTTATTTTGTCAGCTGCTCAAGGTAGCAGTACTAATATTAAAGTGTCCCTTCTTTGACAGGTAGAAGCTGTATTGTGTGTCTATTTTATATTTTTGCATCACATTTTTGGTCCATTTTTCATAAAATTGTGTTTTTTGGCAAATTAGTGACAAATCACTAAAGACTGAAGTTAGAAAATGACAGACATTTGAGTTTCAGATTTTATACCCTTCAGAGTATTAATGCAAGACCTATTCTATTATCTTTCTAAGTTTATTAGAGCAATATTTAAAAATTGTCCTTATTGTTGTGCCTTTGTCCCACTTCTGTGTATGGCTTTGTCCAGATTTCTTGCTCTTGAAGTTGAGAGGTATGACAAATGTGTCAGGGCCATCACAGTCAGCCAGAGAGATTTCAAATTGTGACATGCTTGTTGCACCCCACTCCCCCATGTAGTGACTCTGGATGTGTCCAAGCAAGGCAAGGAGTAGTTGTATCTACCTTGGATGGGGAGGACACACTGCATAAGTACTACAGTGGCTTTTCATCTGTCCTTGATTTTGCAGAATGGTCTGGTTTCTGTCATATTTTTGTACTGTTGATTTATGCTTATTACTCAAAGTGCCTGTTGCTCTGTGTTTAAGTAGCAATGCTTTAATGACCATAAGGTAAGCTTGTCTGACATCGTAAGATGCAAGTAAGCTTTAATAAGCATACTGTTAACGAATTGCCAACATTGAAAGCCTTTCTGTTGTTGCCATGCAGAGAATACTTGACTAGATAATGTATAAGCCTTGGGTATTAAAGGACAGGATTCCATTATTTTAAAAAGCTCATTACACTTGTTGGAGACTTCCAGTCATCTCTACAGGCTTTACCCGTAAACTAAACAGAATGCCAATCATGTGTGGTCCATAACCTGTACAGTAATCCTTTAAGCAATGTATCTTGAGCTTGTTTCTTGTTTGCTTTTCATTTTCTACTTTTATCATGTTTTCCCCATGAAACAAGTTGTCAGGCAGCAGGTCTTTTTGGATAAGAAACATTTTTACAAGTGGGGCATCACATAGATTTCTACTTTCAGCATGTTGCTTGGTACTTTAATAAAGCTGAATATATTATAATTAGAACTGCAGTGCAAGGAGAAGTGGTTTGAGTTGAGTGCTTCTGGTTTTTCTTATACTTGATTTTGACTGGCATTCCAGTAATGTATTTAAAAAGTAATTTATTTTTTCATGCCTCACAACCTTTTGTTTCCATCTAGATATTAAGTAAGCTGTCATGCAGCCAATGCATTGAAATATTTTTATTCTTCTACACTTATTTTTGTCTTGATTGGACTTTCATAATGATGGTTTGCCACCCAGGGCAGCGTATTTAATTAAAGTTAGTTTTTTTGTGGTTTTGTGCATAGCTCCTCCCCTTTATGGTTGACCACACCCCTTCCCTTTGACCCCGCCCATTCAGCGTCTCCTGCAGCCCCCCTGTGATTTGAAGTCACCAGCCGCCACTGAGGGTAAACCTGCTGTCCATTACCAGTTCCTGCCACAAGTGGCCAAGAATGGCACATCTGATGATAATATGTGTACACAACATGGGCCAGACGCCCCAGGTACAGTTTCACATGTTACTGTGCATACATGTGGGAGGTGTGCACATCCCAGACACTGTCCATGTCATGGACAAAGGAACACATACATGGCAAGCAATGCACAGCATTGGCCACACACAATAGTCACCCAGATGACTAGATGGGGAATACAATACCCACCTGTGTGGGCAAATGCAGAAACAACAGCCCTGAGCCACAATGCTGACCATTGTCATGTGGTCTGATGCCAAGGTATACCCATCACCTAGCCTTATATAGCTGTCTGGCACAGTTGACCCCCAAACACCCGTGCAGAAATGCACCCATGCATGTCAGTTCTGGCACCCTGTATGTTTGTGTGTGTGTTGTATGATGCATATGATCACATCCACACTCACTACAACCCCCATTGGCATAGTGAAGCATGCTGTCTGATGTCAGACACCTCCCCATACCCTTTGCCCATATCACCTCTGTATGACCCCTGTGGTGCATGTGCTACCTGCACAGTAATGTGTTGTGGCAATCTCACTAGTGATGGGTTGTATTCCTGGCCCTGCCAAGTGTGTCAATGTGTGTGTGTCCCTGTGAGAATGTAGCTGTGTTGACACTGACACCTGTTCATGCGGACAGGCATGTGTACTACACCTAGCATATAGCTACCATATCCCTGTTGCAGATGTCACTCACCATCACATACACATTCTGAGGACTTCACAACATGTAACCTATGTGACGCATCCAATAACTACGTAGAAATATGATAGCACTACATAGTCGTCAGGGGTTTGATACCCTGTGCTGGTAGGTGTGTGGCACAAACATGCTTAATTTTTACTCTCCCATCCCTCCCTGACTTGTCTTTGCCTCTATCTGCCACTCTCACTCCCCTCTCTGGTGGATGTGGAGACCTACATCTTCTTTGCTTAGGCAGCATCATGTGTATTTTAAGTGATGCTTATGATCAGCTGGTGGCCTCTGCATGAATTGCAGCCCTCTCCTAGCTGATTGCATGTGGAACAGCTGTGGTAACATTTGCATAGCCAATGACATGGAAACACACTGCAATATCTAGGATCATCATGTTGGTGCTGGCCCTTTTCATTCGCCATTAGAAGGAACTAGATCTGTTGTTTGACAAACAGCATCTCAGATGGATTGGGGATTTACCTCTAACAACATACATTGTGGAAACAGGCCAACACACAGGAGGGGGATGTGCCTGACCTGACTACACCTGTAAGTGCTGCTATACTGCATTTGGAGTAATGTTGGTTTAACAGTGTGTGTGTGGATATGGCTGTCCTACATGTTTTAATACCTGCCATATCAGTTCTATGTTTATGAGGAATCCCCATCGGTAGAGTCATTTGCAGACTGGGCAGTGTGCTGTGCCTTTGGTTTCATGTGTTACCAACAGAGCATCTTTCTGTGAACTGTAGAAGGTAGTGTCAGGATTGCAGTCTGTATATGGTGAAAGCTGTGACAGTTACTGACTTCATATCCCTCATAGGACATATGTTGCAACAAACCCTGTTACAACAGTAAATTTCTGAGGTTATCATGGCGACATGTCAATATTGGCCCCGTGTATGTGCTTCCAGCCACAAATCTGTCAACCTTTGTACATATGTTGTGCATTAAGAGGTGCATATGTGCTGTACAATATCATTAGTGCCATCATATCTGATAAGCTAGTGAGATATCAGGCGGACACCCATTAAGTACAGAGAAAGTTATTAGGGACCTGGGGACCCAAGTTGATAGCAATCTCTCCTTTGAAAACCACATTGCCAAAGTGGTTAGAAAGACCTTCTACTTAGCCCACCTCATCACAAAGGGTTTCACATCTAGATCAAGAGAGGTAATCGTGCCACTTTATTCATCCCTCATCAGGCCCATCATAGAATACAATGCCCCTTTTGGGATGTACCTTACTCGACACCTGCAGCAATTAGAAAGACCCCAGAAGTATCTCACCAAGAGGATCAAAGGTCTCAAACAGATGCCATATGCTGCTTGGTTAAAAAAACTCCAGCTCTACTCAGTTGCATACCACCTACTTCGAGGCAATCTATGCCTGACATACAAAGCTATGTCAAATCCAGAATTAATGGACATGCTCCACCTCAGTAAATCTAAATCCCTTAGAGCCACACACTCGAGGGACTTGAACCTCAGCACAGAAATAAATAGAACTTGCTGGAGGGACAGGTTCATAACCCAGAGGCTCCCTTCACTCTGGAATAGAATTCCAGTTCATGTGAGGCAGAGCACCTCACTGAATCTCTTCAAGAAGAATCTCGATAAGTGGATGGGGGATCGTAGGTTTATCCCAGGGATTACTCCCGTGTCACTATTAGACAGAGGCACAGTAAACTAAACCTTAAAACAGGCACAGTATACTCAAATCAAGGGGTGGCATAAGCCATACAGAATCGGGCTAGGCTTATAATTGCCCCAGGGCAGATAGCCTAGTATGAACCTATGAACCTATGAACCTATAAGATGTGCATACATATATAGCTATATACACATATATCTATATGTACATATACATATACCTATATACACACATATGTATATATATATATATATATATATATATATATATATATATATATATATATATATAAATATATATATGTGTGTGTTTGTGTACATATGAAGAGATGTACACATGGCCATATACATGTAACACTATACAGATGTGTATACAGACATACGGATGAGTATACATGTGTATGTACATGTAGACATATATACACGTGATATATATACAACCATATTCCTGTCATGAGTAAACATCACACTTGTGTATAGCCTCCCACATGTATCTCACAGTATGTATCTGCTATGTGTACATTATGATAAAACAACATATGTAATGCAACAGTCATATTAATAACAAGGACTACACAATATAGGAAGTAAAGGCAATTGTTCAATACTACTCTATATGTGTACTGGCAGCTATATTGGTAAAACAACAGCCGTCTTCACAATGGTCATGGTGTAGGGGTTAAGTGTTGTGACTTCAGTGTAAAGAGTCCTGGGTTCAAGGGCTGTTCATTTTGTTGCTGGGCAGAACAAGGACTGTTGGATATAGAGTGGGTAAGGCAGTTTTGAGCAGCTTTAAGCGTGTTTGTGTGGGTTTGTGTGAAGCTAAGTGATGCTAAGCTCTGGGTAAACATATGGGCACTTACACAGTGTAGCCAGCACTTACCAGTGTGCAAATCAGCTTAGCTGTTATATTGCAGCAATGTTGAGACTTGCTAAGCATAGCTTAGCCCTGGTAACCAGGACACACAACCCAGTCTGATAACCTGTAATAAGTGTATGTAATGCCATGTACAATACATGCATCTATGTGCTGTCCTTACAATAGCAAAGGGTGTGAGTGTCACGTGTGGGACACAGACATATATGAGGCCTGTACAGCACTGTTATTCATGTGAATGTGTGACATACAGGTGTAGTAGCCCAGGGTATGTGCTGTCACACTGGTATGTAGTTTATCATCGCAGTACTACTGTTGACAGTGCTAACCTAGGCAAGAGCAGAGTGCTTAATGTAGTACTGACAACAGGCACACCTGTGGGCATGGCTGGACACTGATGACTCCCTGTTGTATCTCTGGTGTGTGAACTGTGTCACAGTATATAACCCTTACTGGCCTGTCAACACACTCATGCTACTGCATAGCTACTTGCCAAGCTGATGACTGTCAGCCCCTGTACAGATTTGAAGATGGCAGGTATCCAGCTGGGATGTGTACAGGCAACATATGCCTGATTGATGCCCTACTATGTATGTGGCATGTGCATGAGATGCATATCCCTGTAGTACCAATGTTGGGGTATGTTATGGGCTGTATCACAGTCATGGCCAATGTGTGACTGTGGGTATGGCAGAGTGTCATCATGAGTTTCAGGGAGTACAATATCCAGTGGGGTTTGTGGGTGCTGTGTACACTGTTATTACACCAAGGTACACCAGGTATATATGCCATATACCACGTTATGGTTACCACTGTCACCAGCAGTCATACAGGTAACTGTTACCACAATCCAAGCCAGTTATGCATGTGATGTGTTCATCCTACCTCTAACACATAGGAGACATGGTCAAGGTAATTAGCAGCAATAGGCCTTGGTATCTCAGATGTGTGTCTGGCTGTTATGTGTCTGCTAATGTGTATATGACAGTATGCCACACTACGTATCATACAAATACGCCCATTAAACCCCCCATTAGCATACTGTACATGCCGGATGATGTTCTGCATGTTCCATGTAACCTGGGACACACCTCATCCTAAATGCTGTGTGGTGTGTGCAATGTAAGACACACATGTCAGTATCACGGCATTGCTAGGTAGGGATCTAGTCCCAGTGTTGGC
This sequence comes from Protopterus annectens, assembly GCF_019279795.1. NCBI lineage: Eukaryota > Metazoa > Chordata > Ceratodontiformes > Protopteridae > Protopterus > Protopterus annectens. Next base: position 1,657,101,540 of record NC_056739.1, read on the forward strand.
AAGTAACAGCATACGTGTATGTGGATGGGTCTACATCAGGTTGCAGGGTATACACACCTCAGTGGGCCAACTGTCCATGTGGCATAGGCAATAACCGGTATAGTAACCTGTGAAATGTGTTTGACTGTACCCCAGATATATCACTGCCATGGTGTCAGCACAGTGACATACCCCGTTGTGCAATATGACTTCAGACCTTCCTTGTGCTGACACATGTACAACTACAGCATACATGGATAACATTTTAGAGACCACGGCCAACCAGTGTTACTAACAGCTATAAGGCATCATTGCTGGATGGCTACACTACCTGCCAAATATGCCTCACTCTCTACTCCTTACATGTTACACTGCAGGACTGTGGTACACTGTTGTACAGTCACCATGTGCATCAGAATCATATAATCCTGTCCCTGCATCGATGGTATATATGACATGGATGGGGCACAAGTATCATCATAGGTATAGAGCATCCTCGTGCTAATACATGTATACATGCAACACAATTGGATAACATTTTAGAGACCATGCAGTTCACTGCCTTTGGCCATGGACATGTGGACTGTGCTGCCAGGGGTTCCACAGGCACTCCAGGAAGAAGCACTGATGTGCTACTCTCACCTGCTGATGACATCTGTCTGCTGGCACCAGGTCCCTCCTGGGACTTGCCAGGACCATGTGCACGTGGCCTGCTGTGGTGTGGACAGAACACCCCCCCCCCCACCTGCCGGGACTACTACTGCCACTACAGGAGCCCCTTAGTGTCCTACCACATCCACACTGACTGCCAGCTGTTGTTGTTGCTGGCCCACATCCACACGGGCGTCACCACATCCCCTACCACACGTTCAAGCACAAACACACCATGGCCGATGAGAGCCATCACCTCATCATGCCATCTATCTGCTTGCTCGATAGAAGCACAGATGGCACCCGACAGTTCACGGAGGTTGTCGCTTACAGTTGCTAGAACAGCAATATACAGCCTAAGGCCTTGTCTGGTGTAATGCTCAAAACGTGCCTGTGCCACCATTACAGCCTGAGACATGCTTCTGCTGGTAGCATCTATGTCACCTCTGCCAGGGGCATGATGTCCAGCGGCCCTACCACAAATCACCCTGGGACATCTGCCTATGTGGCAGCCTGCAAGTCATCTGGCTATGCCTGCTGTGACTGGACACAGTAGGCATGGTTACCACACTTTCCTGTGCACTGCCACTGAATGCCAGCTGTCCCTCTGCTGTGGCCACTGGTGATGGGGTGTGTATAGGCACTGAAACTGTCTGCAGGAGTGGGGTGGCTAAAAGGGGGGTGTCAAATGGTGCAGTGTCAGCCCCTGACAACTCCACCTGTGCTTCAACATTATTATCGTCATCATCATCAGTGTTTGTATGTACACTTGCATCAGATTGCATGCAGGAGGGACCCTGACCCACCTCGCCACCTGTGGGGGAAAAGAAGAAATGCACTTTAATACCTGTACAGCATTGAATAACAGTACACACACACACACACACACACACACATACACACACACACACACACACACACACACGCACACACACCTCCATAATACCTACCTATCTATGGCTTTACAGACAGTCCCACGTATATGTCCATGTGTTACCCCATCCTGCATTACACTTGGTAACATACACACATTGATACCACTCATTAACATCACAGTCCTCTAAATGCCCACACAAGCAGCCACAACACAAGGCATGTTGCTACTTTACCTGCCTGACCTGTGTGTAGTGGATTTACATGGCCTCACTGCTGTCATTTGGTATGCACCCTCTCTATGGCCAGAATGATGTGCATGGCCCCTATATGTGTGGGCTACTATGTTGTATCCATAATACCTCTCAATGGTGTGTCATGTGTCTGTAATGCTCAGTACATGCCAGATATGCTGCTCTGTCAGCCCATCATGTGACACCAGTACTATTTGAATACACTCCCTGGTGTTGACTATTACTTCCCCAATGCATCTGTAGAGCTGCATATGTGGGTTGTAGGTGACCTCTCCGCTGACTGCGATAGTAAGTATGTACCTGGAGTCTACCTTCCCTCTGGATGCCTGTTCCATGCTACAGACCATATTATACTATTTGCTGTCCTGTGATTACACACATGACAGGTATTCCTGATGTGTAATGTGGCAGTCCATGTCCATGTACTGCATGGTCCCAAAGGGCAGTTACAGCCATATGAACACCCCCACAATCACACATGTGCATACATGGCCACACACACATGCACACACGCATCATACATGCATCTACCTTCCACCACTTCATCAGAGTGGCACTGCAGGCAAACTAACTAACCACCAGGATGTACACACACATACATACAGGTGAGGTTGCTCAATGATCGTACACATAGTCCTCCTATTACTCATCTACCAACATGCAGTACATATGGTACAGAACAGCATGCAGTTCAGCTATAATCAATCCATGCTAGCAACAGTATACATGTGTGTGATGCATGTGCTGTGACTAGGTGATGCTCCTTCCCCTGGATACCACTGCACCCATGTACACAGTATTGCTCTGCACCTGTTCTGCACCCTGCCATGTACTGTGCACCACAACTCACAGGTGTACAACCATTTGCGGAATGTGTAGTACTGTGTCAGTTATGTCAGCTTTACTTCTCACAGCCCCTGTGTTTTTCAGCAACACATACCTGGGATGATATGTGGACTGTTGTCATTGGTGAATGCTTGATGCCTGATTTACAGCTGTCAACATCAACAGACCATGTATGACCACTGCAGAAATGCTTACACCAACAACCATCAGAGCATACCATGGCTATGGGAGTGAACACACCTTTACTGATTTTACACACACATCCTTGATCTGCCATGGGACCACAGCACCATATATCTTAGCAGTACACAAGCCCGGTATGTGATATATGTCCTGTACTTTCACATGCAGTGTCTACAGATTGTATTAGGTGCGCAGCTGCTGATTGCAATGCATATACTCCATGTGGGTATATGTGTGCACACCTTTATCATGATGGTTTATCACAACTCTTGTTGTGTGTACTACAGCAGTCACTGCTCATGGCAGGGGTATACAAGCGTGGGTCTTCTGCAACTGCCAGTGTATGTTCAGTCTACACTACACATATCCCACTATTCTGCATGATTGCAAGGTCTACTCATGTGTACATCCCATGGTGTTCACACAATACCATCACTATTGCAGTATGGGTAGGGTTAAGGCGCTCACAGGTCCTGGAACTGACTATATGCAGATAGAGCCATTCCTATCATCCTTAGGATCCCTGCTGCAGTGCACTGGTGTGTCATGCTGAGTCCCCCCCTCAGCTTTTATACAGATGCATGATAGGTAATCTCTACACATTTGTGTCACTTTGCAGTGTCCCATACACTGAACACCATATGTTGCAGTCTACACCCAGCTGATAAGTTGGACTACTGTAATGCCTTATGTCATAGTGTATCTCTGCAGCAGTTGGCTGCACTGTATATGGGTGTTGTTCAGAACATGTCACTACTGTAGGCCATGTCTACCAGCAGTATGTTACTCCCTGTGGACACATTCCACAATGACAGAATGTTAGTTGTTATGCAGGTGTGTGACATACCCTTTCAATACCCCATCATGGTCACCCCTGAGAGACCGTGCATTTCACAGCAACAATACATGCACATGTACAGCATGAATTCAGGGTAGATGTGTTAGATGTGTGCATGGAATATACCATCACCATTACATACCTGGTGTGTTGGCATGCATCTACATTAGACATACTCACCACCTACAGACTGCTGCCTTGCTGTTATCCTGGCGGGACCTACATAAGAGGGTGAGATATGCAATGTTAGTGATTTGTTTATCACTACAATGCAGCAACACAATATATCTATGACATGTCAGATATGCATAATCTACCTGTACCATTGTGGATATTTACACAATAGCGGTCTATTGATGTGCCCTGTGTCATTACCTGCATGCTCCTCAGCTGGTGTGTGGGTGACACCTCACCTCCATGAAGGAGTCAAGTGGTTGTTGGTATTCCAGACAGGCAGGTGCCATGAGGCTGGCCAGGAGCTTCTCCACATGTGTCGGAGGGATAGATGGCATGGCCCCCCTATGGTGAGGTGATCCCCCTGGACTTCAGCAGCACGACGACGAGCATTGCAAAGCAGGTCGCTGCAATGATGCCGGACCTGCTCATAAATGCGGTTATGCAGGCCGACATCATTGACCCAGTAGACTAGATCATTCCACAGGATGGTCCACTCCTGCTGCTCATGGGCTGTCCTGCCAAAGAGCACATGATAGTGCTGTACCAGATGGTTGATGATGACCTCATTTTCATCCACTGAATACACAGGTAACCTGCCGTGTGACATCTTGCCTGAAAGACATAAATATGGAAACAGGTCTGAGCAACTCATACAGCAAGGCTACCACAGTTTGTAATACACATATCAGCTTCAACAGACTGTACACACAACTCATTAGGTATGGCTACAACTTAACTACCATTTGGAAAGAATTTGTATTGTACCACACCTTCTGCTATGTGATTGTAGCCATGTCCCCTGTGTGGACCACTATCATTGCTGGCCTGTTACAGACTATTCACCTGCATGCCATTGTCAGGGCCACTATGGTTACATATATATCAGTGGTATGGCTGCTCTGAGATGGCTGCACATATGACAGTCTGTGTTATTGGGAATATCTATGCATGCTGTTAGACATGTACCGGGACTGTGTAGACTATCACTACCAACAAATGTTCTATATCAGTGACACAATAACATGTATATGTTCTATTGGCCAGCTGATCCACCTCTTCACATCCATTTTCCCATGATACCTGGCCACATCACATGTGTGTGCCCACATGGGGCACCCTCTTGTACTGTTACAGCAATACCATCAGGTGAAACCACCCAGGGGATGTTGGCCCCCCCTCAGGCCCCCCTCAGGGCACACCCCCGTCCACAGCTTTAGAGCTTTGGTGCGTGTTTTGAGCTTGTTACTACTCAGCCAAGCTCCTTGTGGTCCTGCAGAGTGGTGCTAGCAGCAGAGAGGCTAAAAGAGCGACTGCTAACCTGATAAAAGTGTTTTTTTTTGCTGCTACTACCTGGGCGACTGTCTGATCTAGCTAAACTGCAAGTATTTCTGCTTCTTGAACTGTTTTAAACTGTTTAAAGTTGTTTTTGCACCTGCACTTTTAAAGTTTGCCCTGTTTGTTGCATTTTCCTTTTGAGGCTACACACTCAAGTGCGCTAGCCTGTGATACATATTTATTGCATTTTCCTGCAGTTTGTTGCAAAAAAGAAAAAAAAATCCTTGTTTCCCGTCTTTCCTGACCTAGAGTAGTCCAAATACAGGCTTTGCTGTATTCTAGACTTTTGGAAAGTTCCTGTGTTGCCCATTTCCTTTCTTGGATAAAGAGAGGCTTCTTTGTTCACCAGTGGCAGTGGGGAGCTTAGAGCTGCCTATCTATCCCTGGAGGAGTGTTCCCAGCACAAGAATCTGGTAGTCTATTGGCTGTTTTGGGCCAATTTCTAGCTCTTTCAAGTCCCCTCTGCATAAAACCCGCTTTAGCACGGCTTTGCACGATTTTGTGCATAGCGCGGCATCGGACAACGCTGCTTAATTGGGTTTAAACCTAGTTCTCATAATAAACACCCTATTCCTACTCTAAAAACTGGCACTTGCTCACTAAAGCAATTATATAAGTCAGCACTAAAAAATTAAAAGCACTACACCCTCACAAACTCCTCTTGAGTACCTTGTTCCCCATTGGCACTTATTTCAATTATAAAGGAATTCCCAATACTATTCTAGCATGTTCAAAGGTCAGTTGTCAATCTCCTCTCCAGTCTAGCTGGTGAATCTGAGAATCTTGAGGCAATGTTACAACTGCCTCATGTACACAGACAACCCTCTCCTCCTCCCAACAAATTCCAACACATGTGAGAGATGCAACAATATAGCCAAACTGGAGACTAAGCTCTCTCAACTCAGTACTGGTGTAACCAGTCAGGAGGAGAAGAAAACCACACTCACTACAATTCCAGTCTCACATAGACCTACCACGACAGCAAACAAAACACATAAACACACAAAAACATACTATGCCTAAGCAACAGAGACCTCCAAAGCAGACACCCAAGCAACCGCTACCCCAAAACAAAACACGTGCAATACATAGCTCACAAAGCCAGAGTGCCAACCAGTCAAAGCCCTTAAGGCTAAACAACACACCTGATACACTTGTAATAGGTGACTCTATCGTCAGGCACTCTGACGTCTCGCTCACCAGGCTGAACAAGGAGAAGGTTACGGTGAGCTGCCTGTCGGGCGCTAGGATCCGCCACATAACACAAGCACTCAGGTCACTCCAAGGCAAGTACAAATATGACTCACTCATTGTCCATGCTGGTGTGAATGACCTGAGACTTACCTCCCTGGACTACATGAAAAAAGACATAGAGGAGCTCTCTGAGCATGTAGCCCAGGCCGGTATGACCCTGACCTTGAGTAGCATCTTACCCTCACCAAGAATTATGCCACAATATGAAGACAAGATGATCAATTTCAACAATTGGCTTAAGTATTGGTGTCATTCAAAGGGGATCCAATTCCTGTCAGCCTGTGATGACATGCTCGACAAGCCACAATGCTTCGCTAGGGACGGCTTGCACCTGTCACCCCTGGGCTTTCGGATATTGGCAAAGGCTATTGCCACCCCCATAGTGCCTTTTTTAGGCAAGGCTCAAAAGACAAACCCACCTCCATAGGTATCACAACGGATAAGAAACTAAGAGTAATGCTACTCAATGCCAGAAGTCTAAACCTCAAGATGCACGCACTCAAAACTCTCCTTAGCATAGAAAACATCGATATCTGTGCAGTAACAGAAACCTGGTTCAAGGCTCCCGAGAGCACCCCAGCACTACCAGGTTATACCTCATACCATGTTTTTCGGCCCCAAAACTTGGACCGAACCACAAAAGGAGGGGGAGTATCAATATTCGTCAAAGATACCCACACCTCCAGGTTGGTGGCACAGCATGAAGCATCAGAGACTATCCATGTGCAACTAACAGTGGGTAAAACTGCCTTCCAGTTTATAGCCTGCTACAGACCACCCTCCCAAACCCAGGAACCCCACTCAGCCTTCCTGAGAACACTGGAAAATATGAAGGTCTCTCCAAACACCATTATATTGGGCGACTTCACCTACCCAAACATAGACTGGGAGCATTACTCTAGCTCCAACACCCTAGCCCAAAGGTTCCTAGAATTTATAAACTCAAATGCTATGAAACAACTTGTTACCACTCCCACAAGAGGGGAAAACATACTGGACCTGATCATCACCAACACGGGGACTCTGTGCTCCAGACCAGAAGTGTATCCCTCACTGGTAAGATCAGATCATAAACTAATCTTACTAGATATTCACATCCCGACCCCAGCCCCTGCCCAGAAAACCACAGTGAAAAACTTCTCTAAAGCAAATTTCACACTCCTCAAAACCAAGGTGGAATCCTTCAATACCCCCGGGCCTGTGGAAAATACGGCCCAGACCGCAGAATCCTTTATAAACACATTCCATGAACACCTTCAGGAATGCATGGATCATGCAATCCCAAACAAAACCAAGACCCAATCCTCCAAAGGCAGGCATCCTGTCTGGTGGACCCCAGCCATAAACAAACTATACAATAGAAGGAGGAAGCTACTACATGATAGAGCAACATCCCAAAAAAGGAAGGCATCTCTAATTAGTATTAGCAAAAAACTACTGGCACTCATAAAATCATCTAAGGCCAGCTTCGAGAGAAAAATTGCACAGGACACTAAGGATAATCACAAGGCTTTCTTTAGTTATGTTAGGAACCTGGGTAGGAATTCCCAGATATGCTCAGAATTAGTCCAAAATGACAAAAAATACACCAAACCCACAGACATTGCCAACATCCTAGCTGACAGGTTCAGCGCAAACTTCTCCCCCCCCTTCCCCACCAAAAGGGCAAATATCTATCCCAGCAGATTGCTCCCCCCATGACATCTCAGATGCTCAGGTAAGAGCCGCCCTCTCCATAGCAAAAAAACACAGCATCAATGGGACCAGACTGTGTACCGGGCTGCGTCCGACATGAACTCCAAGAAGAACTAAACCCAAACATAAAACTACTGTTCAATTTCAGCCTTACTACAGGATATGTACCCAAAGAGTGGCGTACAGCAACAGTGGTCCCTCTCCACAAAGGTCGTGCCTCAACGGATCCTGGAAACTATCGCCCCATAAGCCTGACTAGCTTGGTCTGCAAAGCTATGGAAAGGATCATCATGGACCTCATAAATAAAGATATTGGGGACCTACAGACACTGGATCCTACCCAGTTCGGCTTTGTAAAGGGCAGATCCTGCCTCTTAAACCTAGTCAATTTCTTTGAAACAGTCACCAAGGCCATTGACGAGGGGAAGCTGGTCCACACAGCCTACCTGGACCTCGCAAAAGCCTTCGATACAATACCCCACTCGGGCATTATAGATAAGCTCACCAGCTTAAATATAAACCCCTATGTCACTAGATGGGTTGCAAACTGGCTCAAGGACAGAACCCACATGAATAGAATTGCTGGAGCCATGTCAGACTCCAAACCAGTTACAAGTGGCATCCCACAAGGTCAGTCCTGGGACCTCTCTTGTTCGGTATATATTTCTCAGAGGTACAGGCCAACACGGAAGGACTGTGGCTGACCAAGTTCACCAATGACTGCAAACTGGGCACCATAATCGACTCTCCAGCCGACACAAGCATCCTCCAAAAGGGCCTCATAGAAACAGACAACTGGTGCCAGAGCCATGGCCTCAAGCTAAACACCAAAAAGTGTATAGTCATCCACTTCAGCAAAAACAAAGTGCCCACAAATTGCCACATAGATGGTAATCCATTAAGTACGGAAGAAGTAATTAGGGACTTGGGGAACCAAGTTGATAGCAATCTCTCATTCGACAAGCACATGGCCAAAGTGGTTAGAAAAACATTTTATATAGCCCACCTAATCATGAAGGGATTCACATCTAGATCAGGGGAGGTCATTGTGCCTCATAACTCATCCCTCATCAGGCCCATAATTGAGTATAATGCCCCTTTTGGGATGTACCTTACCAGACACCTGCAGCAACTGGAAAGACCCCAAAAGTACCTCACCAAGCAGATCAAAGGGCTCAAACAGATTCCATATGCTGCCCGGTTAAAGAAACTCCAGCTCTACTCAATGGCATACTGCTTGCTCAGAGGCGATCTGTGCCTGACGTATAAAGCCATGTCCAACCTGGAATTAATGGACATGCTGCACCTCAGAAAATCCAAATCCCATTGAGCTATGTGCTCGAGAGACTTGAACCTCAGCGCTGAAATAAATAGGACATGCTGGAGGGACAGATTCATAACCCATAGGCTCCCTTTATTCTGGAATAAAATCCCAGTCCAGGTTAGGCAGAGTCCCTCATTGACTCTCTTCAAGAGGAATCTTGATGAGTGGATTGGAGATTGTAGATTTACTCCTGGTATCACTTCTGTGTCACTGTTAGACAGAGGCACAGCATACTAACCTCGAAAAAGGGCATAGCAAAATTCATTTAAACTGGGTGGCGAAAGCCAAACACACTCTGGCTAGGCTTGTAAATGCCCTAGGGCAGATAGCCTAGTATGAACGTATGAACCTATGAACCTATGAGACTGATTCGAAGAAGTCAAACAGGTTCAGGAGACAAGGGCCAATCTTGTCTCCTGAACCTGATTGACTTCTTGGAATCAGTCTCCAGAACTGTGGACGAGTGTAAGGTGGTCCGCACAGCCTTTCTGGACCTCACCTAAGCCTTCAACACCATCCCCCACTCCTGAATCATAAATAAACTTACTAAGCTGGGCATAAATCCCTGCATCACTCAATGGGTTACCACCTGTCTTACTGACAGAACCCAGCCTGTAAAAGTCGATGACTCCAAATCCAGCTCCAGACAAGTGACAAGTGGAGTACCTCAGGGTTTAGTCCTGGGACCGCTCTTGTTTAGCATGTACTTTTCTGAAGTCCAAGCCAACAGTAAGGGGCTGCAAACTGGGAGCCATTATTGAATCCCCAAATTATGTGGATATTCTACAAAAGGGCCTTACAGAAACAGATGTTTGGTGCCAGAGCCATGGGTCCAACTTAATTCCAAGAAATGTATAGTTATCCCCTTTGGGAAAAAACATGTACCCATTAATTACCACATAGATGGCAGCATACAAAACACCGAAAGTGCGATGAGAGACTTAGGGATACAGGTTGACAGCGTTCTCACCTTTGATAACCACATCACCACAACAGTCAGGAAATCCTATGTGGCACACATCATCACTGAGGGATTTTCATCCAGAAAAAAGGAGGTCATTGTTCCACTGTACTCATCCCTCATTAGACCCATTATAGAGTACAATGCTCCATTTGGTATGTACCTCACAAGACATCTGCAACAGCTGGAAAGACCACAGAAATACCTCACTAAAAGAATCACAGGCCTAAAGCAGGTGTCCTATATGCTGACCGTCTAAAAAAACTCCAGTTATACTTTGTTGCATATCGTCTACTCAGAGGTGATCTCTGCTTAGCATACAAGGCCATGTCAAACCCTGAGCTGTTGGACATGCTCCTCTTAAAAAAAATCCCAATCCCTCAGAGCCACATGCTCTAGGGATCAAAACCTTGTCATCACAATGAACAAAATATGCTGGAGGGATAGGTTCCTGGCCCAGAGACTCCCCCATATTCTGTAATAGACTGCCCATACATGTCAATCAGAGTGCCTCCTTGGCCCTGTTCAAAAAGAACCTTGACAATTGGATGGGAGATAGGAAATTCACCCCAGGGATCATGTCCATTGCCCTGCTAGACAGGGGCCCAGGGAAGTAAATATTGTGAAAGAAATTTCCGGGGAATTGTTTGGCTAGGCTTGTATAGGCCCTAGGGCTGATAACCTAGTACCGACCTATGAACCTATGAACATGCAGACATGTTCCTGTCCCCTGAGCTCAGGTCTAGGGTCTGTTCCGTACCGGGCTCCACAGACACATGTGGGATGTGCTACATTAGTCTGAGGCAACCAGTACACATTCACATGGCCAACATGCTCCGCCTGCTCAGCCTCCAGAACAGGCACCTTCAGGACATGGACTGCTGTTGATAGTGGTAGTGGGTGGGAGGCTTGTTCCCATTGTGCCTGTATTGGGGACCATGGGGTGTCCACATCACAGACCACACACACCATCCACAGTGTTTGCCCAACACATGTGTCACATACCTGACATCATACTGGTAGGATGTAGTACTGTTAACATCTTGTGCCCATGTCATGTCAGGTCCTGGTTATGGGATCTGCAACATTTGGTAGTGTATTGCAGGGTGGACATGTTTGGCTGTGGGGGGTATGCCTATTCGTACAAGATATATATTGTTTGCGGCCTCTCAACCCCATTAACGGTGCATGTGGACATATGTGTTTTTGTTAATCTACCATTGCTATATACAGATGTATGGCCATATATACATATATATATATATATATATATATATATATATATATATATATATATATATATATATATAGATATATATATATATAGATATATAGATATATATCTGCTTATGTATATATAACTATGTCCGTATATACCTATATATATACATATATATATATATATATATATATATATATATATATATATATATATATATATATATATACACATCTGCGTACATATATGTAACTTGCTGTGTATATGTAGACATATAGGTGTAGACATATATATGTGTCAATGTAGGAATCTGCATGTATATATGTTCATATATATTTATATATATGCATACATTTCTAAATATATATATATATATATATATATATATATATATATATGTTGTATCTGTTTAGATATTAATATAGTTATACACACACATACATCTCGATGTTGGTATACATTATCTTTACTGTTGCATGACTGGGCTGGATGATATGTTTCTGAAAACATCAGATTTATGTATATCTGGCATGACTTGGTGATACATCACTTTGTTTATGGTGTGCAGGGTCCTGGGTTTGATCCTTGTAGTGGCTGTTTATTTTGTTGCTGGGCAGAACATGGACCATTGGATACAGAGTGATTAAGGCACATTAAAGCAGTTGTAAGCGGGTTTGCACAGAGGTAAGCACTGCTAACATCTGGTTACAGTTTCTTATGATCAGTTAGCTTCTAAATTGCTTAATCTTTGTAGGCAGTGCTTAATCCTGTGCACACAGGCTTAGACCTGCTTACTGCTGCTTAAAAGTGCTTACTACCACTTATCCCCGCGCTAATTTCTTTAAAAGAAAAGAAAAAAGGGTTGATTGGGAAGTGGCGAAAAACTGGCACAAAGAGAGAAAGACAGGAGGGAAAATAGTTAGGGTTGTGCAGGCAGGTTGTATGGAAGGTCCATTGCTGCTCATTTTTTCTACAGCAACAGCTGTGCATATACACTGAATTTGGAGGTAGATTTGGACACTCAAACCCCTGGGAGAGGGGTTGAGGACAACGATAATAAGTTGTGATGCCAATTAGACCAGATTACATGTGTCCAGTGGACTTGTGTGTGAAATGGACAGCTATGTATGGGGCGATATTTTTTTTGTAGGAATAGATGGCCCTTTTTTTTTCAGGTGAGAGTTGGATGTTGGGGAGGGGTAGTAGGTATATTTGGGGAGGTAGGTTGGGTAGATTAATAGACAAGACACACAAGACGCATACAGGGGTGGTATATAACACATGTGGGGGTAAACACCTTGATGGGGAGGGGTGTTGGGATATCGGAAGCCCACAAGCTCCCTAGTGGTAACAGTGGGACTGAGGTTCCCACCCATGGGCAGTCACCACTGTACGTTCACAGCCCCAAAGGTGGCTGTGCTGGGGGCTGAGCCGCAGAGCCAGGCTGACTCTCTAATTGAGACAAGTGGCCCTTGAGCTGGTGTAGATGATGACCGAACTGCTCGCTGATTGCTCCCTACGCACCAAGACCCCAACTGGTGATGAGTGACAGGTGCCTGTCCACGTCCACTCACACGGGGGGAGCCCCATCCCCTGAGGTGGTTCAACCCGAAAGTGGTGCAGGACCAATGGACAGGGAGTTCTGGGATTGGGCCCCAGAAATGCTGGTCCTTGGTGCCTCAGCCAGTTGAGGTGGGACAGGTGGGTCCGCTGGCCCTGGCCTTCCCAACCATGCTATAGTGTTTAGAGTTCATCATTTTATATGGGTTAGTAATAGTTAACACATTCCAGGGTTAGGTATAACAGCATGCATAGATATTTCCATTAACCCAGACACCAGATATGGAACAGTTGCACAGCAAACAAAACAAATGCATATATGGGACCACAGCGGTAATAACAAGAGCATGTAGGTACATTGATGGTACCATGCCAACAACATTGTAATAATTCAATTTGGCTCATGCATGGGAACCATTAAAATATTTATCAAACAATTAGACATTATTAGAGTCAGTACATACCAGTTGGGGTGGGTATGTTGATTATTGTTGGAGATAAGGTGGGGGGATGTCAATTAACAAGTTGTATATTCCTGTACTCCACATTATTTTCTTAGTCAGTGCTGTTATCTGTACCTTACAAGTCTTACTACACTACCCTATAGACTTATATTGGACACTGATATGGCTTTCAGCATCATTGCACATAAACCGGTTTTACCTGCAGTATACACCTCTTACCTGGTATACCTGTGGAGGGAATGTTTGTTAACACTGACTAACTGTTTGTACACATATGCCCGGATTCTGGGTTGATGTTTTGCACTATGCTATCCAACTCTTTCTGCACAGACTCTGTCCATGTGTTGACCACATGCTGGTGTGCCTGGACATATCTAGAATATTGCCCCCTTCCACTTTTAGTGACCTGCTACACACATATACATGCTTTCCTACACAGTTATATTATGTATCACAGTGTGGGTGACAGTGACCAGTGATACTTTATTATTCAGAGAAACTGCAAGATTCACAATCCCCTATAATGCCAGGGTGTACGGTACCAGTGGAGATTATATTGGTCTGTATTTCTCAGCAGTGTTTGTATCCAACGTACCTGTGGGAGCAATGTTTGTTAGCACTACCTGACTGTTGTCACACAAGGTTCTAGATTACACATTAGTATTATGCACATACATCTCACTCTGTTACTATACGCACTCTGGTCACAGCTTGACAACATGGGAGTATAGATAGGACATACTTGAAATATTACTCTCCAAACAGTTTCAGAGGTTGCTACAGTGACAGGTGTGTTCTCATGATGGTTGACAATCACTTGTATTCCCTGTTTGCTGGCTACATATCTGGGATCATCCCACAGACTTACCAAGGGGACAGGGGGACAGGCAGCAGATATGGGCACATATACTGGACATTCTGGCCTCATTTGTACAGTTGTGGGTTATGAATCTGTATGCAGTCTAATTCCACTGCCAGGATTCAGATCATGGCTGTGTCTGCTACAACTTGAACACTGTCCATCACAGTTGTGTCTGCTATATTGATATTGCTGTATATCTCCAATCTGCTTTCTGTCTTATTAATCCCCTGTGCTTATGCATTCTGACCTTGTATAACAACACTCTTATACAGATTTCCTAGACAGTTATATGTTGTGGGAAAGTGTGGGTGACAGTGATATGTAATACCTCATTATTCAGAGCAACTGCATATCATTCTTGTATTTCTGGGCACAGTGTTGGTATCTGACAGACCTGTGGGAGGAATGTTTATTAGCACTACCTGAATGTTCCCACACACAGTACCAGGTTCCACATTACTATTATGCACATACATCTCACTCTGTTAGTGTACACACTTTGACTACAGCTTAACAAGTTGGGGTATAAATGGGACATATGTGGCTTCTTAGTCATGTAAGGTATTGGGGAGTTGCTAGTGTGCCAGGTTCATTGTCATAGATGTGTGTCAATCAGTTGTATTTCCTGTTTGCTGCCTATACGTCTGGGATCATCCCACTGATTTCCCAGGGGGGCAGGTTGATAGGCAATAGATATGGACCACATTAGTGTACATTCTGGACATATCTGTACAGTTGTGGGGTATGATTCTGTATGCAGATTACTACCACTGGCAAGATTTGAACCGTGGCTGTGTGTGCTAAAAAAACAACAGTTCACATCTCAGTTGCATGTGCTATTCGGTTTTTGTTGTCTGCATTTTCCCTGTTTACTGTCGATGCATCTCTCAGTTGTACTAAATGGCCTCTGTGGATTACACCTGTTGTATACAGGCATTACTACACATTCAATTTATGGTGCATGGTGTGGGTAACAGTGCTTAATACTGCAGCACTATTAGATGATTGCAAATCTACATTACCATATGATACCAGAATATACACATGCAGTCCAGCAGTTAGACTTATTTTGTCAGGTTATTACACCTTTATCGCCATACAAATAATATGAGACTCTTCCTGCCATATTCTCTATTGTATGCAGTACTTGCCTTGAACAATACAGGTTTTATACTAGCAATTAATATACTACTACTTTTATTTTTATTTCCTATGACATTAAAAGCATGAGTATTACTGACCTGCCTCACATTGCAACCGAGCCAGGCGGCAGATGTGGGCCTCCTGGTTCACGGCCCATTCTGTTGCAGCTGTGGGGGACATAAGAGGAATAATTAGCCATACCTATCCATGATATACCTGAGCTGGCACTTATTAAACACATGCTGGGGTGATACTTACACATGTCTGGAACATCCCCTGATGCTCTAGCCTCTTGGAGCCACTCCTCCAAGAGGTCCCCCTTCCGTGGCTTCAGGTCGACATAGTAGTGCCTGACCTGCTCACCAGTTCGGGGTATGCCAGTGGCACTGGTGAGGTCACGAACGAGATGGTCCCAGGCCTCCACCTTATATTGGGAGCCCTGGTACTGGCCCTGCAGCAGTCTCTGTGCATGGTCTTTAACTAGGAGTCCTGCCATAACCGTGGACTCCTGGATGCACCAGCTCTGTGCTGGAAAGCGCACTCCATCAACCCTTACTGCCATAGTGCCTGCAAGGGGAAGCTACAACCAGTTATGAGATGTATTCCCGCCTCTTTGGTTTAAGTAGGGCCGATTTCCCACACTTTTCTGTGATTGGCCAGGTTTGAAAAGTCTAAGCTGTGGGCAAACCTGCTTACCTAAGGTTGGCATTGTTTAAAGGGGTATACCACTGGGCACAAAGAGCTGGTCTACACATTGCTCACACCTCCTAGGCTGGCCTGTGCAATGCTTAGCATTGCTTACATTAGACCTTCATTATAATGCCTTTTTGGCATTGTGTTATTATTCATTACACCTTATATGTATGCCTTGTATCCCTGATTGATGTGTACATGCACTCTGTGGGGTACTTGTATTTTAATGGGGACTTCAACACTCTATTACATTTACACCTCACTTCTAGGCTTACTGCTGTACTTCAGTTCACATATTTATGTTATGTAGTGGGTTATGGCACATATGACTGTATACCGATGTCTTTCACAAGTTCAGTTTCGTTATACTATGGTGGGGACATGTTTACTACTATCTCATTCTTCTGTATTTCTGTAATGGCTCGGTGGATAACTACTGGGGCTATGGTATATAGGGTCCTGGGTTCGAGACCTACATGGCTGTTTATTTGTTGGTGGGCAGAACAAGGGCCGTTAGATACAGAGTGATTAAGGCACGTTTGAGCAGTTGTAAGCAGGTTTGCATTACGGTAAGCACTACTAACCTGCCATTACATCTGCTTACAGAGAGTTAGCTTTGGAATTGCTTAGACAGTGTGGTCATTGCTTACCACCATGCAAACAGGCTTACGCCCACTAACTAGTGCTTAATTATGCTTACTACTGCTTATTTGTGCTTAGACCTGCTTACTAGTGCCTTATTCATTATGATACTAACACTTCACATGTGCATAGTTTATAAATATATGTTATTTAGTGGGTTATGCAACAAAAATATTGGTCACAACCTGCTTTTCCATGTAAAATAGAATGCCTGCTCATTAGGCAAATGCTCTGCCCACTACACTATTGCTGTGCTGCTTCATGTGCATATATCTTCCTTGTTATCCTCTTCAGCCTTTTAAGCTGCTTTAACATAGCTAAGTGATGGGCACACCCTCGCACCTATGGTTAGCTTCAATCAGATTCTTATAAAAAAATTTGGGTTTCTTCATTTTATTACTACATTCTGTTGCTGTTATACACAAAGGGGGACTGTTGGTGGGGATATGTGGACACCTGTGAGTGGTCTCGCTCATTACATATCCCTTTCTACTGTTCCACATTGCAGGTGCATGTTTATTCTGAGAGCTTTCCTCGCAGACATGCCCCATGCACTCTTACACGCTCCATGTAAGAATAGGAACTCGGGCAGCGCACCTTATTAATATGCATGGTGCACTGCCATTCTGCTCCTAAACGGTAGCTTCCATGCAGGACTAAGCTAGTCCTGCACGGAAGTTTAGTAAATCTGGGGGTATATATTAATACTAATTGTAAAAGGGAATCCTTATTTCTCAGATTTTAGAATATGTGGTGATAAATATGAATATAATAATAACAAGAGACTAATTGTTATTTAAGAGGCAAGTGTGGCAAGAAAGGAAATGATATAAGAAACATGTTAAATGTTATAAGATGTGGTAAGTTAAAATTTTGGGGCAAAAGTTCATGAACTTACAAAATGGGTATGTATAGAACTAAAATAGAATATTTTGTAGTATCAGAAGGTTTTGTTATAGGAGAATGAGAGGTAGCTGAAACAGGATTTTCTGATCACCTTGCAATATTCTTTGAGATAAAGGAAAACAAGGAATATATACATAAAATAGGCAAAGGATTAAAAAGGCTAAATGAGAAAGCATTGAAAGAAGAAGGAAAGTAATACAGTTATGGAAATATCACATTATTATGAGAACATTTTATAAAAACTGGTCTGAATGGTGGATGATATTTAAGGAAAATATATAAAAATGTTTTTACAGTGGCAATATGATGTGAGAAAAGTTAAGAAAGAAAAATATAAAACAACACATAGTGTACATTGAAAGATTTAGAACATAATGATAGATCTATTTTGACAAAGAAAAACAATTATATAAAAAAGCATCAAGAAAAAATACAATTGTTATTTAAGCAAATACATTTTTACAAGGAAAAAAGATGTATTGATTTACTTAAGTCAATTAGTAAAGAAAGATGGTAGTTTAATGAGAGAAAAAAATTTAAAAGGAGTTAAAAGGGAAAATAGAAAGAACTCTGAAAAATATTATGAATAGTGTAGTACAATATGTGCAATACATGTTTAAAGAAAAAGAAGATAGTGAAAAAAACATGGAAAGTAAATAGTTAACAGAAAAAGAAAATAAGAAGTTGGCAAAAGAGATTTCTTTATATGAGCTAAATAAATTATTAGGACACATAAATACAGATTTGGCTGTAGGACCATATGGAATATGGTTTGAAATGTATATAAATTTAAGGTATTGGCAAAATAATTTTTTTTAAGATTTTGAATGAATGGCTAAATGACAGTTTTATGTATAAAGACTCATGTAGTAGTATTGCATAATAACAATAATTATAAGGTCATTATGAAAAAACAAAATACATTTGAAATTAAAATGCAAAATACTATGGAAGATAGTATATATAGTATAAAGAGGAAGGGTTGTCAAGAATTATTAATGTTAGATAAATTGTGGATGACATTATGAATGCAAAAAAGAAGACAAAATCATGATAGGGGACCTTAAGAAGGCATTTGAAACAACTGTACATTAAATCTTATGGAGGATAATGAAAGAATATAAGTTAAAACATTAGGAAATTATGCATGTCAGCTTACAACAATATTAATAATAAAGTAAAAAAAAATTACCCAAACTGTGAAAAAAGGCTTACATTATCCCTCTCCACAAAGGTGACAACAACATGATATATCCAAATTCTGCTCTATTTCCATCCTCTCACCAATCTCCAAGATACTAGAAAAGTGTATTCACACTCAGGTCATGCCCCATTTCACCCCAAACCACCTCTTATCCTCATCTTAAAAAGGCTTTCAACCAGGTCACAGCACCACTACTACCCTACTATCATTCCTTGACACAGTTAACAAAGCCCTGATCCAGGAAAAGCTGTTGCAGCCATACTATTAGACCTCTCAAAAGCCTTTGATACCATCTCTCACACTATGCTACTGTCAGAACGTTCTCACGTCTATCTCTCCTCCACTACAATAAATATGTTTTCTGGCTATCTTTCAGATAGGCAACAAGCCATCAAATGGCAAAACTCCTTCCCATCCTACCACAATACTCCTACCGGAGTTCTGCAAGGCTCAGTACTTGGCCCCTATTGTACAATATCTTTATCAATAACTTCCGCAACTCTATCTCCAATGCTGAGGTAATTCAGTACATTGACAATTCAACAGCAGTCTGCTCAGCCATCTCAGTTTCTGACCTATTAGTCAAAATACAAACCGCTTTCTCCACCACTGAAGCCTGGATGTTCAGCAACCACTTAGCACTGAACTCAAACAAAACGAAAAACATGATTTTCACTCCATCAAAATCTACCATGTCAGACAAAGAAACTTTCAAAATTTATAGCCAAAATAAATCTTTAATAGAAAAATTTCCCCACAAAAATCTACTAGACATAGTCATAGATGAACATCTAAAATTCAATATCCATGTACAACAAAATATCAAAAAAAAAAGAAGTGATCAAAAACTTGGATGGCTTTACAGACACAATCAATACCTAACTGCCTCCTCTAGGAAAACACTAGCAGCCATCTACCTTCTCCCCTCTCTCATGCAGGGTTCTCCTCTACTTATCAACCTCCAAGCCTCCCTAAAAGCCAAGCTGGAAGTCTGCTATAACAAGATATTCAAATTCACAACAAATTCCAAATACTCCTCCCACCACATTTATGCACTTCCCTCACTAAATTTGCTGGAACAAGCAAGCTACCCCGACTAATTACAACTTACTACTGCTCACAAAGTCATCTTTAAACCCTCTGACTGCCATCTCTTAATTCCATGTTCACCTCCTACATCTCCAATTGGCTCTTTAGATCCTAAAAGCAGAATTTACTCCTGGCGCTCAAGCCTAAATGTCCTGCTGGACAACTTATCCTCTCTTTCTCCCTAGCCAAAAAGTGGAATGCTCTCCCATATCCATCAGAACTATACACAACCCTGTCAGTTTTAAATCTTCTCTATACTCTTGCCTCTCCACTACCTGGAAATGCTCTTGCTCCCAATCCTCTACTATCTTCCTCTCATGAAGCTTCTTAACTCTTCACTATGCTTACCTCATTACTCAATATATTTGTCTTTTACCCAGTATATTGCCTCACTACTCAATATATTTGCCTTTACTCCTGCATCTATAAAACAATTTCTGTTAAAAACAATGTTTACTAATAACTAATTTCTAAAACTTGATCTGTAAAATGTCTATGTATGATATTAATTTCTGTACGTTACAATGTATTAATGACTCATTATTGTAATTGTATAACTGTACTTTAATATTCTACTATTTTTGTAATATGTGTAATATTTTCTATTACTGTGGAGCTTTTCTCCCTGGGTCTTCACTGAAAATGGGCTCAATATGGCCCAGTGGACTTCTCCGGTTAAAAACTGTAAATAAATAACTACAGAAATAAATAGTTGTAAATGGCTGTTTAAGCCAAGAGGTGCACATGAAGAGTGGTTTAGGACAGGGAAGCCCAATGAGTTGTATACTGTTTGTATTAGTTACGAATGTGATAGCATGTGAAATAAGTTACAAAATAACAGCGGTATGGTATATAATACCTGAAGGGTTAAGAATTTCAGTTTTGTTAAGGTATGCAAATGACATTATAATAATTACAAGAAAACAAAATATGGATAAAATGAGCAATAATTTGCACAAATTAATGTTGGGAGGTGATAGGGATTGCTTTAAATAAAGAGAAAAGCAAAGGTTTGGGTGATATAGTAAAGATCACTGGTATATCTTTTACAATGAATGAAATTTCTGTGTTAGGTATAACATTTGGGAATAGAGATATAAGTAGAATTCAGTGAGAAAAAACAATAGAAAAAATAAAACACACATCTTTTCTGGAGAGAATATAAATTAAATTCAGAAAAAAGGTGCATACTGATGGAAAAAATAGCATACTTAGCAAGTGGATTTATGTTGCCAACGATAGCTGAAAAATAATTTTTGCAGATGTATTTTTTTTCATTTATATGGAGTTCTAGATTAAAACCAGTAATAAAAAGAGTTTTGTGTGTAAATAAAGAAAGATGAGGTTTAGGGTCAAATAACCCAGTGGTATATACTGCTTCATTAAATTTGTACAAAGTGTTAAAGTGAATATATGAACAAGATGAGAGGTCAGTAGTAAAACTGTATAAATATAAGCTTAGGTTCATAGGTTCATAGGTTTATACTAGGCTATCTGCCCTAAGGCATTTATAAGCCTAGCCCAAATTTTTGTGGCTTACGCCACCCCTTATATGAAAAAATACTGTGCCCATTAGTTTGTTGTGCCTCTGTCCAGCAGTGACACAGAGATGATTCCCGGGGTAAACCTACGATCTCCCATCCACAGGTCTAGATTTCTCTTGAAAAGAGTCAGCGAGGTGCTGTGCCTCACATGGACCGGGATTTTATTCCACAGCATAGGGAGTCTCTGAGTGATAAATCAATCCCTCCAGCACGTCCTATTTATATCCATGCTAAGGTTTAAGTCGCTTGCTCTAGTGGTTTTGGTGGATTTGGATTTTTTGAGGTGGAGCATGTCCATTAATTCCGGGTTGGACATGGCCTTGTATGTCAGGCACATGTCACCTCTGAGCAGACGGTATGCGACTGAATAGAGCTGGAGTTTCTTCAATCTGGCAGCATATGACAGATTTTGGAGTCCCTTTATCCTTTTGGTGAGGAACTTTTGGGGTCTCTCCAATTGCTGCAGATGTCGGGTGAGATACATCCCGAATGGGGCATTGTACTCGATCATTGGTCTGATAAGTGAAGAGTACAGGGGAACAATGACCTCACTAGATCTGGATGTGAATCCCTTCATGATCAGGTGGGCAATGTAGAAGGTCTTTCTAACCACTTTAGCAATGTGAGTGTCAAAAGAAAGGCCACTGTCAACCTGGGTCCCCAGGTCCCTGATAACCTTTTCTGTGCTTAGTGGATTGCCACCTATATGGTAGCTTGGGGTTACCTTGTTTTTCCCGAAGGGTATGACTATACATTTTTTGGCTCTGGCACCATCTATCTGTTTCCGTGAGTCCCTTCTGAAGGATATCCGTGTCCGATGCACTTTCCACTATGGCGCCCAGTTTGCAGTCGTCTGCAAACTTTGTCAGCCAAAGTCCTCCCATGTTGGCCTGTACTTCTGAGAAGTAGATGCCAAACAATAGGGGGCCAAGGACCGAGCCCTGTGGGACACCACTTGTGACCGGCTTGGAGTCTGACACAACGCCAGCAACTCTAACCCTGTGGGTTCTGTCCTTAAGCCAGTTTGCAACCCATCTTGTGACATATGGGTTTACATTTAAGCTGGTAAGTTTTTCTACAATACCCGAGTGGGGTATTGTGTCGAAAGCCTTTGCAAGGTCAAGGTAGGCTGTATGGACTGCCTTTCCCTCATCAATGGCCTTGGTGACTGTTTCAAGAAGTCGACCAAGTTCAAAAGGCATGATCTTCCCTTGACAAAGCCAAACTGGGTCAGGTCCAATGTCTGCAAGTCCCCTATATCTTTGTTTATGAGCTCCATTATGATCCTCTCCATAGCTTTGCAGACTAGACTTGTTAAGCTTATGGGGCGGTAATTACCAGGGTCCATAGAGGCGCCTTTGTGGAGTGGGACCACAGTTGCCGTGACGCCACTCCTTGGGCACGTATCCTGTGGTAAGGCTGAGATTAAACAGCTGCCTTATGTGCGGGTTTAATTCCTCATTTAGCTTGTGTAGCACACAGCCGGGGACACCATCCGGTCCCATTGATGCTGTGTTTTAGCTTTAGAGAGAGCAGCTTTCACCTGCGCATCTGAGATGTCCGGGAGGCTACACTCGGCTGGGATACTTATCTCTCCTTTGCCGCGGGGAGCGGGGTGAAGTTTGCACTGAACCTGTCTGCCAGTATGTTGGCAATGTCTGTGGGTTCAGTGATTTTTGTATCATTTTGGACTAATTCTGAGCATATCTGGGAGTTTCTACCCAGGTTCCTAACATAGCTGAAAAAGGCCTTATGATTGTCCTTTGAATCCATGGCAATTTTTCTCTCAAAATTGGCCTTAGTTGATTTTATGAGTGCTCGTATTTTTTTACTAATAATGATCAGGGGTGACTTCCCTTTTATGGATTTTGTTCTATCATGTGATAGCTTTCTCCTCTTATTGTAAAATTTGTTAATGGCTGGGGTCCACCAGACTGGACGTTTGCCCTTTGTGGAAAGAGTCTTGGTTTTATTTGGGATTGCCTGATCCATGCAGTCCTGGAGGTGTTCATAGAAGGCATTTGTAAGGGCTTCCGCAGCTTGGGTTGTGGTTTCCTCTGGCTCAGGGGCCTTGAATGATACCACACCAGTCTTGAGTAGTGTGAAGTTTGCTTTAGAGAAGTTCTTCACTATGGTCTTTTTTGTTTGGGGGGGGGGCGGGATGTGGATTTCCAGTGAGATTAGTTTATGATCAGATCTCACCAATGAGGGATATACTTCCGTTGTGGAGCATTTTGTCCCCATGTTTGTGACAATGAGATCTAGTATATTTTCTCCTCTCGTGGGAACAGTGACTAGCTGTTCCATGGCATTTGAATTTATGAACTCCAGGAACCGTTGGACTAGAAAGTTAGGGCTTGAGTAATGTTCCCAGTCTATATTCGGGTAGTTGAAGTCACCCAATATGATGGTGTTTGGAGATACATTTATACCCTCCAGTGTCTTCAGGAAGGCTGTGTGGGGTTCCTGAGTTTGAGAGGGTGGCCTGTAGCATGCTACAATTTGTAGAGCAGTTTTGCCTATGGTTAGTTGCACCTGGATGGTTTCCGACGCTTCGTGCGTTGCCACCAACCTGGAGGTGTGGGTATCCTTTATGAATATGGATACACCCCTCCTTTTGTGGTGTGGTCCGGGTTTTGGGGCCGGGCATGATATGAGGTAAAACCTAATAGTGCCGGGTGCTCTCAGGAGCCTTGAACCAGGTTTCAGTTACAGCTCAGACATCGATGTTCTCCATACTGAGAAGGGCCTCGAGTGCATGCATTTTGAGATTTAGACTTCTGGCATTGAGCAGCATTACCCTCAGTTTCTTCCCATTTTTGTTTTCTAGGGTGGTAGGTTTAGAATTTGAGCCTTGCCTAAAAAGGCACTATGGGGTGGCAAGAGCCTTAGCCAATATCCGAATCCCAGGGTGACAGGTGCAAGCCGTCCCTTGCGAAACAGCGTGGCTTGTCAAGCATGTCATCCCAGGCAGACAGACACTGGATTCCCTTTGAATGACACCAGACATTAAGCCAATTGTTAAAGCTGATCATCTTGTCTCTATATTGTGGCATCATTCTTGGTGAAGGAAGGATACTGCTCAGGGTTAGGGTCATACCTGCCTGGGCTACATAATCAGAGAGCTCCTCTATGTCTCTTTTCATGTAGTCCAGGGAGGTGCGTCTCAGGTCGTTCACACCAGCATGGACAATGACTGTGTCATATTTGTACTTGCCGTGGAGTGACCAGTGCTTGTGTTATGTGGCAGATTCTAGCCCGATAGGCAGCTTACTGTGACCCTCTCCTTGTTCAGCCTGGTGAGTGGGACGTCAGTGTGTCTGACTATGGAGTCACCTATGACAAGTATGTTTGGTGTTGTATTTGGCCTTAAGGGCTGTGACTGCTTTGCACACTGCTTTTGTGGTTTATGTGTTGCTTGTGGGGTGTCTTGAGGTAGCAGTTGTTTGGGTGTCTGCTTTGGAGGCCTCTGCTGTTTAGGTAAATTTTACTCAGAGCCTCCGAGTATGTCTTTGTGTGTTTATGTGTTTGATTCAGTGGAGTGGTAGCATTATGTGAGGCTGGTTTTGTGGTGTGTGTAGTTGCCTTCTCCTCCTGTCTGGTCTTGCCAGTCCTGAGTTGAGAGAGCACAGCCTCCAGTTTGGCTAAATAGCTGCATCTCTCAAGTATTTGTGTTATGTGGGAGGAGGAGAGGGTTGTCTGTGTACATGAGGCAGTTATAACATTGCCTCAAGATTCCCAGATTCACCAGCTGGACCGGAGAGGAGATTGACAACTGACCTTTGGACATGCTAGAATAATATTGGGAAATCCTTAATTGAAAACAAGGGCCAGTGGGGAGTGAGGGTGTAGTGCTTTTAATTTTTAGTGCTGACTTATATAATTGCTTTAGTGAGCAAGTGCCAGGTAACTTGAGTGCAATGTGTTACAAGTAACTAAATGCAAAAACAACAAACAGTAACTTTCTTTCAAGTGAAACAAGGAAATAAGTACAGTAAGCAATGCAGATATCACTAGTGATCCACAGAAGCGCTGAGAAGTTGCGTATTAGGTGGAATTAGCTTCCAGGGAAATAACAAGCAAACAAACAACAAACATATAAACAAAGCTAGATTCAGCAGGCCTGGATCTAGTCTATGCTAGAGCAAACAAGGTGTACCAATTTCAGTAAGATACAGTTCAAATATTCAGGCACTATAAACCTTTAACCAGAAATTCCCAGCTCAGAAGGGCAGAGTCCAGCCTCTTCTCCCACAAGAGTGCAGACCACAAACCTTCTCAATGTAAAATAACTGGTCTGAAGCCCAAGTGCCTAAACCAGAACTAATACACTTGGACACTGGGCTCTCAATCAGCAGTTCCCAACTTAGAAGGATGAAAGCTACCTGTCCTGCCACCACAGTGCTTGCCACAAACCTTCCTAATGTAAAACAACTGGTCTGAAGCCCAAGTGCTTAATCCAAAAGACTTGAATGATAGCTACACTTTAATCAAGTTACAACAAAGCAGTAATAAATACCATTGAATACTTTAGAGAATGTCTGGATTAGTGATCAAGTTACACAAACAAAGCTAGATCCAGCAGGCCCGAATCCAGTCTATGCCACAGCAAACAAGGCGCACCAACTTCAGTAAGAAACAGTTCAGATATGCATGCACTATAAGCCTTTAACCAGAAATTCCCAGCTCAGAAGGGCAGAGTCCAGCCTCTCCTCCCACAAGAGTGCAGACCACGAACCCTCTTAATGTAAAATAACTGGCTTGAAAGCCCAAGTGCTTAAACCAGAATTAATACACTTTTAGAATAACAGACACTGAGCCCTCAATCAGCAGTTCTCAACCTAGAAGGATGTAAGCTACCTGTTCTGCCACAACAGTGCAGACCACAAACCCTCTCAGTGCAAAACAACTAACTGGTCTGAAGCCCAAGTGTTTAAACCAAAAGGCTTAGAATGAGTTACACCAAGCAGTAATAAATACAATTGAGTATTTTAAGATGATGCAAAAGTAAAAAAGTAGGTAGAAACACAAGTACAGTAAAAGCAGATGAAATTTTTTTTTTTTTTTTTTTTTTTCTGAACAAGTGCTGAGATCAAAGAAACAGATTTGAGTGCTGAAACTAGAAAACTGGCTAGTTATAAGAAAAAAAAACAAGCTAGAAGGCTTCCCTCAAACACAGAAGGGCTTGGGGGCTCAGAAGCCTACAAATAGTCTGTACCACTTAACAAGAAAGGCAGGAAATAAGCTTAATTTATTTTTTTTTTCTATTTCCCAGATGCTCTCTTTGTACACAGTAGGAGTGCCTGAAATCAGAATATGATCTCACTGCACTCAGTTGAGTGAGCAAATGAGATGGGCCCAGAGGCAGGCTGAGGGGCGGGCAGTTTCAATGCCACTAAGATTAACACCAAAACCAAAACAAAAACAGGGCGGGTAGGTGGGAAAAACTGAAGAGCAGAATAACTTCAGTTAAAAATTCCTTCAACACTCCTTCATACACAGTTTAAATCAAGTTAAATACTGTATTTTAAAAAAAAAAAAAAGTGCAGATAAAGGTACTTAACTTCTGTTATACGTCCAGTTGAATATAACCAAGTTCTAGCTGGCCAAGCTGAGGTTTTAAAGCAGGAATTATTTCACATGCACCAGTTTAAATATGCAAGGACAGGAAATCAAAGAATGTGGCTACCCCCACACCTGTAATTACTAGCAAATAACAAAATTCAGCCAACACTAGCTTCAGTTCAAGTTACTGAAGAGCAGAATAACTTCAGTTAAAAATTCCTTCAACACTCCTTCATACACAGTTTAAATCAAGTTAAATACTGTATTTTTAAAAAAAAAGTGCAGATAAAGGTACTTAAATTCTCTTATACGTCCAGTTGAATATAACCAAGTTCTAGCTGTCCAAGCTGAGGTTTTAAAGCAGGAATTATTTCACATGCACCAGTTTAAATATGCAAGGACAGGAAATCAAAGAATGTGGCTACCCCCACACCTGTAATTACTAGCAAATAACAAAATTCAGCCAACACTAGCTTCAGTTCAAGTTACTGAAGAGCAGAATAACTTCAGTTAAAAATTCCTTCAACACTCCTTCATACACAGTTTAAATCAAGTTAAATACTGTATTTTTTAAAAAAAAAAAGTGCAGATAAAGGTACTTAAATTCTCTTATACGTCCAGTTGAATATAATCAAGTTCTAGCTGGGTTGCTAAAGTTTGGGGCATGGTAAAACAGAGTAAAACAGAAAAAAAGTTTGTATATGAAGAAATAAAATGTTACAAAGAAAAAATATTTTGTGGAAAATAAAAATTGATAATATAGAAAAAGAAGGAAACGTATTGTATAAAAATGTATAGATAAATTATTAGAATTTTAAACCATGGAAAAATCTAACAGATGAAAAAATATAAAGCTATACAAACAAGAAGCAAATAATATAATCAGAAAGTAGATATGTCATGATTTTTTGTGGAGATTGGTAATAGGTAAATTGCCAGTAAAAGGAAATCAATATATATTATTATTATTATTATTATTATTATTATTATTATTATTATTATTAAAGAAAATTGATAGACTATGCTTACATTGTCAAAAAGAAGTGGATAAAATTAATAACAAATATAGAATAGATGAAATTATTTTTAATGATAAATTGATTTTAGCAACAATATTAAGTAAAATCAGCTGGTGGTTATTGAAAAAGAAGTGGGTGTCTAATAGGGATGGAAACCTAGTATGATTTTAAGGAAAATGATGAATATGTGTAAATATATTTGCATATCTATGTAGTTGTACATTTGTAAATATGTAAATATTTTATAAATACAATTTTTTGCATATTAATAAAGGACCCCTACCCTTTTTGATAGCTGCCATTGGATCTGCTATATCAACCTGAACTACTACCAACTCAAGCAGATGGAACCTTGGTTTAATATCCCATCTAAAGGACAACA
Source organism: Protopterus annectens (assembly GCF_019279795.1). Classification (NCBI taxonomy): domain Eukaryota; kingdom Metazoa; phylum Chordata; order Ceratodontiformes; family Protopteridae; genus Protopterus; species Protopterus annectens. Next base: position 1,657,130,202 of record NC_056739.1, read on the forward strand.
CATTCAGGAGTGAAACACCCTCCTTATACTGCACTGCAGTGTTAGTAATCTATCCACCTGGTGTAGGACTAAAGGCCACAGCCTTCTTCTCCAATGGTGAATATGGTCTTCTTGCTCCACTGACACTGTTTTTATTGTTCATAGGTTGGTATTAGGCTATTGGCCTAAGGGCCTGTACAAGCCTAGCCATAACAATTCCCTGGATATTTCTTCCCACAATATTTACTTCCCTGGACCCCTGTCTACCAGGGCGACTGACATTATCGCCAGGGTGAATTTCCTATCTCCCATCCAATCATCAAGGTTCTTTTTGAAGATGGCCAAGGAGGCGCTCTGCCTGACATGTATGGGCAGTCTATTCCAGAGTATGGGGAGTCTCTGGGTCAGGAACCTATCCCTCCAGCATGTTTTGTTCATTGTGATGACAAGGTTTAGATCCCTGGAGCGTGTGGCTCTGAGGGATTGGGATTTCTTTAAGTGAAGCATGTCCAACAGCTCAGGGTTTTGACATGGCTTTGTATGTTAAGCAGAGATCACCTCTGAGTAGATGATATGCCACAGAATATAGCTGGAGTTTTTTTAGATTGTCAGCGTATGGCATCTGCTTTAGGCTTGTGATTCTTTTAGTGAGGTATTTCTGCGGCATTTCCAGCTGTTGCATATGTCTTGTGAGGTACACACCAAACGGGCCATTATAGTCTATAATGAGTCTAATGAGAGGTGAGTACAGTGGGACAATGACCTTTTTTTTCTGGATGAAAAGCCCTTAGTGATGATGTGTGCCACATAGAAGGATTTCCTGACTGTTTTGGTGATGTGGTTATCTAAGGTGAGACAACTGTCCACCTGTGTCCCTAAGTCTCTCATCACACTTTTGATGTTTAGTGTACTGCCAGCTATGTGGTAATTCATGGGTACATGTTTTTTTCCAAAGGGGATAACTATACATTTCTTGGCATTAAGCTTGAGCCCATGGCTCTGGCACCAGGCATCTGTTTCTGTAAGGCCCTTTTGTAGAATATCCACATCATTTGGGGATTCAATAATGGCACCCAGTCTGCAGTCATTTGTGAACTTTGTTAGCCAGATTCCCTCAGCATTAGCCTGTACTTCAGAGAAGTAAATGCCAAACAAGGGTGGTCCCAGGACTGAACCCTGAGGTACTCCACTTGTCACTTGTCTGGAGCTGGATTTGGAGTTGGCTACTTTTACAGTCTGGGTTCTGTCAGTAAGCCAGTTGGCAACTCATCGAGTGATGTAGGGATTTATGCCCAGCTTAGTAAGTTTATCTATGATTCCAGAGTGGGGGATGGTGTTGAAGGCCTTGGCAAGGTCCAGATAGGCTGTGTGGGCCCACCTTACCCTCATCCACAGCTCTGGAGACTGATTTGAAGAAGTCAATCAGGTTCAGGAGACAAGATCGCCCTTCACGAACCCATACTTGGTGGGGTCCAGTGTTTGAAGGTTGCCAATGTCTTTGTTTATAAGTTCCATGGTAATGCATTCTATGCCCTTGCAGATCAGGCTCGTCAGACTGATGGGATGGTAGTTCCCGGGATCCAAGGTGGATCCCCACTTGTGGAGTGGGATAACTGTAGCTGTGCACCACTCAGTGGGCACGAAGCCTGAGGTGAGGCTATGATTAAACATGACACTTAGGTGAGGTGCCAGTTAATTTTGTTGTTCATGTAGTACACAACCTGGGATGTCATCTGGTCCCATGGATGCTATATTCTTAGCTTTGGAGAGTGCGGTTTCTACCTATGTGGCCGTGATTACCGCAATTTGGCAATCTTTTGGTATTGAGACAGGCCCTTTAGGGGTTGAGAGGTGGGGGGTGAATTTAGCACTAAATCTATCTGCCAGGATATTAGCAATATCCTTGGGATCAGTATATGTAATTTCATTCTGTTGTAGGTCAGAGCAGATCTGAGCATTGCATTTTAGATTCTTGACATAACTATAGAATGCCTTGTGGTTGTCTTTGGAATCTTTGGCAATTTTATTTTCGTAACTAGCTTTTGAGGATTTTATGAGGGATCTCAGCTTCTTACTGAGGCTAGTAAGGGAGTTTTTTGGATCCTGGGATTTTCCTCATTTCTGCAACAGTTTCTTCCTTCTGTTGTATAGTTTGCTTATAACAGGGGACCACCAGATTGACTTCCTTTTTTGGAGGAGAGCATCTTGGTTCTATTGGGGATGGCACGATTCAGGCACGAGTGGATGTGCTCATACAGCGCCTTAGTGTAGGATTCAGCAGTTGAACTTTCAGATCCCGTTTGCATGGGTGTCATGAAGTTTGTCACTTCTGACTTCAGTAGCATGAAGTTGGCTTTGGAGATTTTTTTTACGGAGGTTTCCTTACTGGGTGGTGGGGATGGGATGTGGATGTCAAGGGTGATTTGCTTATGGTCAGACATGACAAATGAGGGGGTGACCACTGGTGTGGAGCATCTATCTCCCATGTTGGTAATGACCAGGTCGAGGATATTGGAGCCCCTGGTGGGACAATAGATTTGTTGATCCAGGGCATTGGAATTTATGAATTCCAAGAACTGTTAGGAAAAGGTGTTGGTACCCGAGTAGTTTTCCCAGTTAATGGCAGGGTAGTTGAAATCACCCAGTATTAGGATGTTTGGTTGTATCTTAATATTTTCCAGTATGTTTAGAAAGGTGTAGTGAGAATATTGGGGCATTGTGGGGGATCTGTAGCAAGCTACAATTTGGATTGCAGTCTTACCTAGTGTTAGTTGCATCTGGAGAATTTCAGATGCATTGTGTTGGGTAACTAGCCTGGAGGTGTGAATATCCTTGGTGAATATGGACATTCCTCCACCTTTAGTGTTTCGGTCTTGGTTTTGTGGCCATAAAAACTGTGGTAAGAATTGTAGCCTGGTATTGCAGGGGTGCTCTCTGGAGCCTTGAACCAGGTCTCAGCTACTGCATAGATATCGATGTTCTCCATTTTTAGGAGTGCCTCAAGAGATTGCATTTTGAGGTTTAGACTTCTAGTATTGAGTCGCATTACCTTCAGATTTTGCATGCTTGTATCTGTTATGGTGGTGATTTTGTCCTTTGAACCTTGACTAAAAAAGGCACTATAGGGGTGGCAAGAGCTTTTACCAGTAACCTGAATTCCAGGGGTGACAGGTGCAGACCATCTCTGGCAAAGCATTGTGGTTTGTTGATCATGTCTTCCCAGGCAGACAGATACTGAATCCCCTTTTAATGACACAAGAAGCTTAGACAATTGTTGAAGTCAATCATTTTGTCCTTATACTATTGTATCATTCTGGGTTAAGGCAGGATGCTACTCAGGGCTAGGGTCATACTTGCCTGGGCCACATGATCTGAGAGCTCTTCCTTGTCTTTTCATGTAGTGCAGGGAGGTATGTCTCATGTTATTCACTCCAACATGGACAATGATAGAGTCATATTTGTACTTGTTGTAGAGTGACTTGAGTGCATGCATTATGTGGCAGATCCTGGCACCTGACAGGCAGCTGACTATAATTTTCTCCTTGTTCAGCCTGGTGAGTGGGACATCAGTGTGCCTGACTATAGAGTCACCTATGACTAAAGTGTTGGGTACATTGTCTTGCCTTAGGGGCTGTTGTTGGGTGGAACACTGGTGTTATGAGCTATGTGTCACTTTGGCTGTGACTAGTGTTTGTTTGCGTTTCAGCTTCAGAGGTCTTTGTTGCTTGGGTAGGTTAATGATAAGGGCCTCCGCATATGTGGGTTTAGTGTTGCTATGTGTGGGTTTTGATGGTGTGGGTTTTGAAGGCCTATGATTTGCTTGAGGTGTAGTGCAGGTGTTAACCTTCTCCTCTTGACTGTCTAGCACAATCTTGGCTGGAGAGAGCAATGCTTCCAGTTTGGCTATGTAAATGCATCTCTTGCAGGTTGTAGTGTTGGGTGGTAGGAGGAGAGGGTTGTCTGTGTACATGAGGCAGTTGCCGCATTGCCCCAGTATGCCTGGCTTCACCAGGTGGACAAGAGAAATCACCAGAAGCTGACGCCTGGACATGCCTGTTTAGGTTCTTTTTTTGTAAAGTACAAGAGCTGTTTTCCCTTACCTTTCAAGGTAGTCTAGTGCCTATGATTAATTTCTCCTTATTGACAAGGACAGTTGAGTTCAAGATGATATATGCATTCATTGCATCATAAATAAATATCAGTTCTTAGACATGCATGAATGTTCAAAAATTGGCTTGCTATAATCATCTTTGGCAGATATATACAATTGTTGATCGTTATCAGTGACAGACAGTCTTGTAAGTCATTTGTGATGAATGATAAGCATTGTATGGCAAATCATGTATCTCTGGTAGTATTGTCTCATCATCTTATGCAGCACCATCCAAATGAGTTTCACATTCTACATGCATGTTGCATGCTTTTATATGTCCAGATGTATGTAAATTTGATCCTATTCTCATATGTGGGTTCCCAGTCAGACAGCTGAGCCAGAGACACTATGTCCCATTTCCACAGCAAATTACTAACCATATAAAGTCACACAAAACCAAGTCACACTATGGCACTGCCTAAACATCATTAGTCGGATATAGCACTTTTTATTAATGTGTGCATTTGCTATAGCTAACATGTGTTCACCACACTGGCAGGAAACCAGTTACATCTTGCATCTATGTGTGTTCTTTCACATTTTCTTAGCAGTGGCTTATGTGTGCAAACATGTTGCCACCACTGGAAATTTTAACTTGAGCACAGAGGACAATGCATATGCATTTGATTATTATTACTATTCACACAAGACTGACAATGACATACAGCATATTCTGGCTGAGTTTTCTGCATATAAACATAGAATCCATGCAGTAGTGGATGATGCCAGCATTTCACATACCAGTGATGTTGATGATGCCACATGCAGGCTGCAGCTAATGTAATAGCACACAGTGTTGGTTCCACATGCATTTCACATTTCTGTGGGTGCATTGTCTCTGATGAATACTACTAAGGTCAAATTCAAAGAGACACACACACACACACACACACACACACACACACACACACACACACACACACACACACACACACACACACACACACACATGGATCTTCTCTAATTTACAGAGCATAGTACGAAGCCCAAATAAAAGTGCCTGTGTAATCTCCCCCATGTCCACTTGTGTCACACTTTCATTGTCACGGATCTCTAGAACTAAAGGATCAACTAACTGTTTCTGCTAGAGCACTCCTCCACATTCACTGACAGATTTTATGAGTCTGACTTAAATTCTAAATCCTCTGTAAACAGTAAATGCAAAGAGAATAGGGGATAATTAGACCAGATTATATCTTATATCAAATAAAGCCAGTAGAATATGTAGAAAAGCAGGCAGAGAACAGCCAGTTATTTCCTCCTGCTGCATATTTTGTGGTTGGTCTGCTCCTTAGCTGCAATGCAGTGCTATGTTAACAACTTTGGAATATGACAAACAATGCAGTATATGCAATAGTAAGAGTAGTCATTTACTGCACTGACTACCTTAATATGGCTTGTACAAGCAAGCCTGAAGTGCTCATCAGGTGACAGCCCTATTAGCAAATATCTAGCATTAACCAGATACTCCAACAATACACTGTTGTTGCAGGATCCACAAAATCTGCAGTACAAACCTTATAGTTAATACAATGTGTAACTCTTTACTTAATGGCAATAATTTGCAGTCTACATTAAAAAATTGGATGAAAGTACAATTATTGATTACTAGAGGGTGCTTCTCTTTCTCTGTTTCCACAGCAATCACAGTTCTGGTTAGTGTATTTCAGATTCAATTTACCTGATTCGAGCCTTGCTCCTGCTTTATGATTCCATTTTTGATTCCATATTGCTTCTTCAAATTTATTGTGATATCACTCACCTCACGCAGCTCACTTAATAAGTATCCCACACTGACATATGATGTAATATCACACTAATGAGCTCTCCTGCTCCACACTTTGCAGAAGCAGGATGCCTCAATCCTCTCAATTATGCTAAAGCTTTGCAAGAACATTTTTTCCCATGCAGAAATAAGCAGATATCTCTATATAGATATTTCTCTACCAACACTTGACACAATAAAACTCATTCTTCATGTGGGATAATTGCATAAACATTAAGCTATTGCATTTGTACGATAATGTGTGTACCTGCAGATGTTTCTGACTGCAAGAGGCAGTAATTGAATATTTGCACTTTGCTCCCCTTATTGTAGACTGTGCTCACTCTGTTCCTATTAACTTAGCCCGCATGTACTGGCTCAAAGATATTCTCTTCATATAAACTCCATTAGCATTGCATAGTGTGTGGCGTTCATAGGTAGATACTAGGCTATCGGCCCTGGGGCCTATATAAGCCTAGCAAAAAAGGTTCCCTGGCTTTCGCCACCCAAGATAATTATTTTCCTGTGCCCCTGTCAAGTAGTGCCACAGAAGTGATCCCTGGGGTGAATTTTCTATTTCCCATCCAGTCGTCAAGATTTTTCATAAAGAGGGCCAATGAGGAGCTTTGATTGACATGAATGGGTAGTTTGTTCCAGAGTATGGGAAGTCTCTGGGACAGGAATATATCCCTCCAGCATGTTCTGTTTATTGTGGTGACAAGGTTTAGGTCCATGGAGCGTATAGTTCAGAGAGATTGGGATTTCTTTAAGTGTAGCATGTCCAACAGCTCTGGGTTTGACATAGCTTTGTATGTTAGGCAGAGACCACCTCTGAGAAGGCGATATGCAATGGAGTAGAGCTGGATTTTTTTTAGATGGTCTGCTTATGGCATCTGTTTGAGGCCAGTAAACTTCTTAGTGAGGTATTTCTGTGGCCTTTCCAGTTGTTGTAGGTGTCTTGTGAGATACATGCCAAACGGGGCATTGTACTCTATAATGGGTCTGATGAGGGATAAGTAAAGAGGAACAATGACCTCCTTTTTTCTAGAGGAGAACCCTTTTGTAATGAGGTGTGCCACTGAGAAGGATTTCCTGACTACTGTGGTGATGTGCTTATCAAAAGAGAGACTACTGTCCACCTGTGTCCCAAGGTCTCTTATCACATGTTCAGTGTTTAGTGAGCTACCCCCTATGTGGTAGTTCATGGGTACTTAGTTTTTCCCAAAGGGGATGACAATGCACATTGGCATTCAGCTTGAGGCCATGACTTTGACATCAAGCATCTGTCTCTGTGAGGCCATTTTGTAGAATGTTTACATCATTAGGTGATTCTATTATGGCTCCCAGTTTGCAGTCATCTGTGAACTTTGTTAGCCAAAGACCTTCTTTGTTGACCTGCACTTCAGATAGGTAGATGCTGAACAGGAGAGGACCGAGGATTGAACCCTGTGGTACTCCACTAGTCACTGGTCTGAAGTCGGACTTGGAGTCGGCTACTTTTACTGTATGGGTTCTGTCAGTGAGCCAGTTGGCCACCCATCTTGTGACATAAGGATTTATGCCCAGTTTAGTGAGTTTATCTATAATTCCAGAGTGGGGGATGGTATTGAAAGCCTTGGCGAGGTCAAGATATGCTGTGTGCACTACCTTGCCCTCGTCTATGGCTCTATTGACTGCTTCAAAGAAGTCAATAAGGTTTAGTAGAGATGATCTACCTTTTACAAACCCAAACTGAGTGGGGTCCAGGGTTTGGAGGTTACCTACGTCTTTGTTTATAAGCTCCAAGATGATATATTCCATGGCCTTGCTGACCAGACTCATCAGGGTAATGGGGTGGTAGTTTCAGGGTTCCATGGTGGCACCCCTTTTGTAGAGTGGGATAACCATTGCTGTGGGCCATTCAGTAGGCACATAGCCTGAGGTGAGGCTATGACTGAACATGGTACTTAAGTGGGTTGCCATTTCTTCTGTATTTCATACAGTATGCAGCATGGGATGTTGTCTGGTTCCCATGGCTGCGGTGTTCTTGGCTTTGGAGAGTGCTGTATTTACTTGTTCAGCCATGATTACAAGGGTTTTGCATTCATCTGGTATTAAGATGGGCCCTTTGGAGGGTGAGGGGGGGGGGGGGTAAAGTTAGCACTGAACCTATCTGCTAGGATGTTGCAATATCAGTTGGTTCTCTATATTTAGTGCCATTGTGCTGTAGCTCAGAGCAAATCTGAGTGTTGCCATTGAGATTATTGACATAGCTGTAGAATGCTTTGTGGTTGTCTTTGGAATCAGTGGCAATTTTATTTTCAAAACTGGCTTTGGAGGATTTTATGAGGGATCTCAGCTTCTTGCTGAGGCTGACCAGGGAGTTCCTCCAATCTTGGGATTTTACTCTTTTTTGCAACAGCTTCTTCCTCCTGTTGTAGAGTTTGTTTATGGCAGGGGACCACCAGATTGGCTTCCTTTTTTGGAGGATAGTGTCTTGGTACTGTTGGGGATGGCACAATCCATGCACTCATGTATGTTCTTATACAGTGCATTTGTGTAAGATTCGGCACTCGTACCTCTATTTTCTGTTTGCATGGGTGTCATGAAGTTTGCCACTTCTGTCTTAAAAAGCATGAAGTTGTCTTTGGAGTAGTTTTTGACAGTGGTTATGAGTATGCCACAGGTAATTAGTATCCATTTTGGATCATACATTGCATAACACAGTAAATCAGTTTCTTGAAGTTCACAAGAACTGCATAATATAGAAGGCCAATGATATAATTCTGGCAAACTGAATATTTTTTGGTAGACTATATTATGCTTGTCTGATTAGCATGCTGATATTATTCATGGTTAATGTTATAATGTAGACTGAGATACTATGTTGTGGATGTCATCGGTATTTTAGAGGAGGCTATTCTTCCTGTACATCTGATGCACATTTAAAAGCATATGCAGCTTCGTTGTACTTTGTGGGTACCCAGATAGCTGCAACAATGACAGAAAGAGATATATCAGCATTATTTTAGAGTTAAATGAGTTTTTACTCCAAGTAATAAATGAACATTGTATGGGCCTTGTAAATTGGGAAGTATAGCCATTTGTAGGGGTCTGCAGTCATAATGATCAGTATTGTGTGTGATATATGCCCATAGTCTTCACCTATCACTGCTAAGTGAAAGACGTACATGGGACAAGGCTCATAAAAAGTCTTGTGCATTACTACTACCCACAGTGCCATGAGGGAGGTTGCCCACTCATAGTCCTGACAAAAGCTGAGGCCATTGTTCTTCTTCATAGGTGGTCATGACATGAACAAAATATCCAGTGCCAACTTTGATGGAGTTACGCCAGCTGGGAAGAGTGTTACATATCCATGCACAGCAGCTATATTTTTTTCTTGCATGTCTTTATAATGGGACATCTAAATGCATGCATTCATCATATTCTGATTCTGACAACTGTTCTATGGTATCTGTCTCAAATCTCATATTATGTGCTATTGCTTTCAATACACACCTAGGCATCATTTTTAAATATGAATACGCCTTCTACTTTGCTCAGCCCATCTTTATTTATGGCTTATATTGGTTCTACATCCTGCTATTATATTGGTTTTGGAATCATATATTTTCTGGGTTTTATAATTTGCACTGTGATTCCTCACATCTCTGTTGAAACTGTCTTCCCCACCCCCCCTCATGTTCTGCCTTGTCTTCAGCTAATATAACTGTTTTTTATAGCTTGTGTGTTGTTTAACTCAAGGTTTCCTTAATTTGACATGTTAATAACAGCCTGCATTTAAATTGAAACCTGTGTGCTGAGAGACAGCCTTACAAGACTATCTGCAAATATATAGAGCTGAGTATATTTTTTCTGTATTATTCTGTATTATAGAGCTAAATTGTTGCTTAGATATCTGTTGTCTTACTGTTCTGCAAATATACAGAGATCAGTATAAATTTTCTGGGTTTTATAATTTGCACTGTGATTCCTCACATCTCTGTTGAAACTGTCTTCTCCACCCCCTTCCCTGTTCTTGGTTGTAGTTTAAATTTGGTGGCTTTTTCAGTGCCCGCCCCACTGTAGATTTGATCTAGGACACTCCCCCAGTCCCATCTCTTTACCGCATTCTACCTAATAAACCCTTTCTGCACTTGCTTTTAGTCCTTTTTAATTTAATTGCATTTTTTCAAACTGTGTGTGGACTAATATTGCTACATACTCAAGTGTGCCAGCTTGCACTGCATGTGAATTGTTTTTACTACTGTTTTTGCTACTTTTCTGAAAAAAAAAAATTGTAAGCCTGTTTCCCACCTTTCCTGTAATTAGTGTTCCAGATACAGATTTGCTGTATCTAGGACTGTTTGTAAGCTTCTGAGCCCCCCAAGCCTTTCTGCGTTGGAGGGAAGCCTTCTAGCTTATCAGTGGGAGTGGTAAGCATTAGGAAACCTGTCTAACACATAAGGAGTGGTTCTGGCCCAGAATTTGTAGTTATTGGCCGTTTGGGCAGTCTTCCATCTCTCTCAACTTTCTGATTTGAAGGCCTGCATTTGCACTTGTTTCTGTCCTGTAACTCCTGGGCCCATCTCATTCGCTCACTCAAAAAAAAAAAAAAAAAAAAATGTATCTGCTTTTACTGTATTTGTGTTTCTTCCTACTTTATTTTGCTTTTGCGTCATCTTAAAAGTACTCAATTGTATTTATTACTGCTTGGTGTAACTCATTCTAAGCCTTTTAGTTTAAGCACTTGGGCTTCAGACCAGTTATTTTACATTAAGAGGGTTTGTGGTCTGCACTCTTGTGGGAGGAGAGGCTGGACTCTGCCCTTCTGAGCTGGGAATTTCTGGTTAAAGGCTTATAGTGCCTGCATATTTGAACTGCTTCTTACTGAAATTGGTATACCTTGTTTGCTGTAGCATAAACTAGATCCAGGCCTGCTGAATCTAGCTTTGTTTGTATAACTTGAGCACTAATCCAGGCATTCTTTAAAGTATTAAATTGTATTTATTACTGCTTGGTAGTAACTTGATTAAAGTGTAGCTATCATTCTAAGTCTTTTGGATTAAGCACTTGGGCTTCAGACCAGTTGTTTTACATTATGAAGGTTTGTGGCCTGCACTGTGGTGGCAGGACAGGTAGTTTACATCCTTCTAAGTTGGGAACTGCTGAGTGAGGGCTCAGTGTCTGTTATTCTAAAAGTGTATTAGTTCTGGTTAAAGCACTTAGGCTTCAGGCCAGTTATTTTACATTAAGAAGGTTTGTGGTCTGCACTCTTGTGGGAGGAGAGGCTGGACTCTCCCCTTCTGAGCTGGGAATGTCTGGTTAAAGGCTTATAGTGCCTACATATTTGAACTGTTTCTTACTGAAATTGGTACACCTTGTTTGCTGTAGCATAGACTGGATCCAGGCCTGCTGAATATAACTTTGTTTGTATGCTTGTTGTTTGTTTGCTTGTTATTTCCCTGAAACACTAATTCCACCTAAAATGCGGCTTTTCAGCACTTCTGTGGATCCCTAGTGATATCTGCATTGCTTACTGTACTTATTTCCTTGTTTCACTTGAAATAAAGTTACTGTTTCTCATTTTTGCATTTAAGTTACCTGTAACACATTGCATTTAAGTTACCTGGCACTTGCTCACTAAAGCAATTATAAAAGTCAGCACTAAAAAATTAAAAGCACTACACCCTCACAAACTCCCCTTGAGTACCTTGTTCCCAACTGGCCCTTTTTTTCAATTATAAAGGAATTCCCAATACTATTCTAGCATGTGGAAAGGTCAGTTGTCAATCTCCTCTCTGGTCCAGCTGGTGAATCTGGGAATCTTGAAGCAATGTTACAACTGCCTCATGTACACAGACAACCCTCTCCTCCCCACAACAAATTCCAACACATGTGAGAGATGCAACCATATAGCCAAACTGGAGGCTAAGCTCTCTCAACTTAGTACTGATATAACCAGTCAGGAGGAGAAGGAAACCACACTCACTACAATTCCAGTCTCACATTGACCTACCACAACAGCAAACCAAACACATAAACACACAAAAACATACTCGGAGGCTCTAAATAAAAATCTGCCTAAACAGCAGAGACCTCCAAAGCAGACACCCAAGCAACCGCTACCCCAAAACAAAACACGTGCAACACATAGCTCACAAAGCCAGTGTGCCGAACAGTCACAGCACTTAAGGCTAAAAAACACACCTCATATACTTGTAATAGGTGACTCTATCGTTAGGCACACTGACGTCCCGCTCACCAGGCTGAACAAGGAGAAGGTCACAGCTGCCTGTCGGGTGCTAGAATCCACCACATAACACAAGCACTCAGGTCACTCCAAGGCAAGTACAAATATGACTCAGTCACTGTCCATGCTGGTGTGAATGACCTGAGAGGTACCTCCCTGGACTACATGAAAAGAGACATAGAGGAGCTCTCTGAGCATGTAGCCCAGGCTGGTATGACCCTGACCTTGAGTAGCATCTTACCCTCACCAGGAATGATGCCACAATATGAAGACAAGATGATCAATTTCAACAATTGGCTTAAGTATTGGTGTCATTCAAAGGGGATCCAATACCTGTCTGCCTGGGATGACATGCTCGACAAGCCACGATGCTTCGCTAGGGACAGCTTGCACCTGTCACCCCTGCGCTTTCAGATATTGGCAAAGGCTCTTGCTACCCCCATAGTGCCTTTTTTAGGCAATGCTCAAAAGACAAACCCACCTCCATAGGTATCACAAGGGATAAGAAACTAAGAGTAATGCTACTCAATGCCAGAAGTCTAAACCTCAAGATGCACGCACTCTAAACTCTCCTTAGCATGGAGAACATCGATATCTGTGCAGTAACAGAAACCTGGTTCAAGGCCCCCGAGAGCACCCCAGCACTACCAGGTTATACCTCATACCATGCTTTTCGGCCCCAAAACTTGGACCGAACCACAAAAGGAGGGGGAGTATCAATATTCATCAAAGATACCCACACTTCCAGATTGGTGGCACAGCACGAAGCATCAGAGACTATCCATGTGCAACTAACAGTGGGTAAGACTGCCTTCCAGTTTATAGCCTGCTACAGACCATCCTCCCAAACCCAGGAATCCCACTTGGCCTTCCTGAGAACACTGGAAAATATGGAGGTCTCTCCAAACATCATTATATTGGGCGACTTCAACTACCCAAACATAGTCTGGGAGCATTACTCTAGCTCCAACACCCTAGCCCAAAGGTTCCTAGAATTTATAACTCAAATGCTATGGAACAACTTGTTACCACTCCCACAAGAGGGGAAAACATACTGTACCTGATCATCACCAACATGGGGACTCTATGCTCCAGATCAGAAGTGTATCCCTCACTGGTAAGATCAGACCATAAACTAATCTCACTGAATATTCACATCCCGACACCACCCCCTGCCCGGAAAACCACAGTGAAAAACTTCTCTAAAGCAAATTTCACACTCCCCAAAACCAAGGTGGAATCCTTCAAAGACCCCGGGCCTGTGGAAAATATGGCCCAGACCACAGAATCCTTTATAAATGCATTCTATGAACACCTTCAGGAATGCATGGATCAGGCAATCCCAAACAAAACCAAGACCCAATCCTCCAAAGGCAGGCATTCTGTCTGGTGGACCCCAGCCATAAACAAACTATACAATAGAAGGAGGAAGCTACTACATGATAGAGCAAAATCCCAAAAAGGGAAGGCATCTCTGATCAGTATTAGCAAAAAACTACGGGCACTCATAAAATCGTCTAAGGCCAGCTTCGAGAGAAAAATTGCACAGGACACTAAGGATAATCACAAGGCTTTCTTTAGTTACGTTAGGAACCTGGGTGGGAATTCCCAGATATGCTCAGAATTAGTCCAAAATGACAAAAAATACACCAAACCCACAGACACTGCCAACATCCTAGCTGACAGGTTCAGCGCAAACTTCTACCCCCCACCAAAAGGGCAAATATCTATCCCAGCAGAGTGCTGCCCCACTGACATCTCAGATGCTCAGGTAAGAGCTGCCCTCTCCAAAGCAAAAAACACAGCATCAGTGGGACCAGACGGTGTCCCGAGCTGCGTCCTACATGAACTCCAAGAAGAGCTAAACCCAAACATAAAACTACTGTTCAATCTCAGCCTTACTACAGGATATGTACCTAAAGAGTGGCGTACAGCAACAGTGGTCGCTCTCCACAAAGGTGGTGCCTCAACAGATCCTGGAAACTATCGCCCCATAAGCCTGACTAGCTTGGTCTGCAAAGCTATGGAAAGGATCATCATGGACCTCATAAATAAAGATATTGGGGACCTACCCAGTTTGGCTTTGTTAAGGGCAGATCCTGCCTCTTAAACTTGGTCGATTTCTTTAAAACATTCACCAAGGCCATTGACGAGGGGAATGTGGTCCACACAGCCTACCTGGACCTCGCAAAAGCTTTCGATACAATACCCCACTCGGGCATTAGAGATAAGCTCACCAGCTTAAATATAAACCCCTATGTCACTAGATGGGTTGCCAACTGGCTCAAGGACAGAACCCACATGGTTAGAATTGCTGGAGCCATGTCAGACTCCAAACCAGTTACAAGTGGCATCCCACAAGGCTCAGTCCTGGGACCTCTCTTGTTTGGTATATATTTCTCGGAGGTACAGGCCAACATGGAAGCACTGTGGCTGACCAAGTTCGCAGATGACTGCAAACTGGGCACCATAATCAACTCTCCAGCTGACACAAGCATCCTCCAAAAGGGCCTCATAGAAACAGACAACTGGTGCCAGAGCCATGGCCTCAAGCTAAATGCCAAAAAGTGTATAGTCATCCCCTTTGGCAAAAACAAAGTGCCCACAAATTACCACATATGTGGTAATCCACTAAGTACAGAAGAAGTAATTAGGGACCTGGGGACCTAAGTTGATAGCAATCTCTCATTTGACAACCACGTGGCCAAAGTGGTTAGAAAAACATTTTATATAGCCCACCTAATCATGAAGGGATTCACATCTAGATCAGGGGAGGTCATCGTGCCTCTTTACTCATCCCTCATCAGGCCCATAATTGAGTACAATGCCCCTTTTGGGATGTACCTTACCAGACACCTGCAGCAACTGGAAAGACCCCAAAAGTACCTCACCAAGAGGATCAAAGGGCTCAAACAGATGCCATATGCTGCCTGGTTAAAGAAACTCCAGCTCTACTCAGTGACATACCGCCTGCTCAGAGGCGATCTGTGCCTGATGTATAAAGCCATGTCCAACCCGGAATTAATGGACATGCTGCACCTTAGAAAATCCAAATCCCATAGAGCTACGTGCTCGAGAGACTTGAACCTCAGCACTGAAACAAATAGGACATGCTGGAGGGACAGATTCATAACCCAGAGGCTCCCTTCACTCTGGAATAAAATCCCAGTCCAGGTTAGGCAGAGTCCCTCATTGACTCTCTTCAAGAGGAATCTTGATGAGTGGATGGGAGATCGTAGGTTTACCCCGGGTATCACTTCTGTGTCACTGTTAGACAGAGGCACAGTATACTAACCTCAAAAAAGGGCATAGCAAAATTAATTTAAAATGGGTGGCGAAAGCCAAACACACTCTGGCTAGGCTTATAAATGCCCTAGGGCAGATAGCCTAGTATGAACCTATGAACCTATGAAAAATGAGTTCTATTTGTTTGCCACTATATTTGAGTCATATAAAATTGTTCACTGTTGTATGTTTTGTGCAGTATGTTTTACTGATGTATAAAGCACTGTTGAGTATTTAAGCATAGAACACACCATGATGCATATTGTTTAAATAGTTTCTAAATATATTCCCATGTGTAATAGCCTTGTCTTTGGTTCATTAACATTCTTTGTGGACTGCATATAGCACCATACCCTTCTGTTTCATATAAGCAACCCCCTTAGAAGAGCACAATGAAAATAATGTATTTATTCTTCCTAGCAAAGGGTAGCCTTATGCCACAAAAATACTGAGCATTATACTTTTTCATTTTCTGTCATTATAGACATACTATCATTGATTTTCTTTGGTATCTTGGTCATCATTTTTACCAGCCTGTGCCCCATTAACCAGTGTCTACACCAGGTGTACCAGCTACTCTCCAGGCCTCCCTCTATTTTTGCTGGAGCCAGTCATGGATGCTGTGGGTGTCCTGGGGGGGCTTAAATCATCTGTGATTTTCTTTTTTTTTTTAATGAATTACCCACTCCCCTTCCCTTCCCATCTGAAGCCCATTCTGCTCTCATTGGACCCCTTAGGAAGTATATCAATGCGTAACCCTCCTACTTTGGATCCCATCCTTTCTCTGCCATTATGTCTGTCACCTGAGTCGGTAATCAAATCCGGGTCAGCTGAGCCACAGTCAGGGCATTATCTCTCTACACCACTGGGGTGGCTAGTATCATTGAAGTTTTTGTGTAAAATTGATTTTTTGAAATGCAGTTTAGGATTCACAGATGTACACTTCTCTGCTGCATAGGCATTACATAGTAATGAGTTAAATGCATGGCTTTCTGAGGTATTCTTTAGGCTGTAATAAGCGAACAAAATTTCACAGCAACAAAGTGAAAACAAACTGAGCAGTGCAGTGATGCCAAGAACTGTGGCAATTTGGAGGAAGACCAAGAAATAGAATATGGGGTGAAGATCATTCAGATGCAGTAATAAATGAAGGAAAGGACCAAAATTGCCAATGCATGCCATTTAAATAAGAACAGGTGTCATCAGATTTATGGCATTAAACATATTCTCATATAACAGAAGGCAACAAGGACATATGAAAAATATATATCTAAAACAAGGAAAACACACTTACTAGACATCAGGGTTGCCAGAAGCATACTGTGAATTGTGATGTATGGTAAATGTCACAAGTACCTATGCCACTGAGCTCTTCAAATGCATATACATAATGAAGCAACTCACTGAATTGCTTTGGCAACGTCATACTTGTTATTGTTGCATGCATGCATGCATGCAGCTGTTTTATCTTTCACTAACAACTTTTTAATACCTGATGCAATTACTTTCATGATTCTAACAAGAAACAATCCATAAGTGTCAATGAACAGCTGACAACTGACAATGAGCTGACAGGCTAAAATCTTGTAATGGTACACACTAAGAAAATGACAAAATTACTCGAAAATGCAGCAAACAGAAGCTCCCACATGCTATACCTTTCAATGAATCCTGCATAAATTATACTGGCAGGGATGCAGAATGCAGATGTGTTAGCGCTAGCATCAGTATTATAATTTAACTTCTCAACCTGTTGCAGAGTATATGATCTAACACAGACATGCAATTCCTTGCATCACAGTAGTTGTGAACCTAACTAATTAAGGAATTCAGAGACCTTCAATTCAATTGAACATGATTACCTTATGCATGGTGAAAGAAAACTAAAAATTAAGAAAAAGCATCAGTCAGCACCCATGTTTGCTTGTTATGAATACATTTAGCTATTATGAAATGGCAGTCCTATGGCCTTCACTTGTCTGTAGGTTTCATGTTCATTGTGTGCTGTATTAATCCATCACATGTATAGATGATGGCGATTAACTAAGCTGACATTTTTCTATTATGTGAACTGCAACATGACACATTTGTGCTTGTGTTATTGTGTGTAATGAATAATGCATAGTGTGAAATGACTATTCTCTGTACTACATAGTTTCCACTGTTTTCAACACAGCACCTACTAGGCTGCTTTCATCATTTTGTTATATATGGCTGTGTTACTTATATGTTATAATTATAGATAAGGCTGTATCAGATGCCAACACTTTTCTTGAACTAATCTATACTGGGTCAGCATCCCCAGGTCACCGGACCATCTCCATCATTTTCTTTGTCATTGATGCCACTGTCAACCCCTGGCAAATGTGGCTGTGTTTGTGCTAGCTGGCATGGAACTGGTTGTCTTGGAACAGCTGAGACAATCCATTTCCTGTCAATTTTGTTGTGTAGCCTAACTCACAACAAAGTCTTTACTAACATTACAAGATTCTTATCACACTGCCCATTCGATGCTGTTAGACTTTCTGAAGCATGTGTTGAAGAACCCCAAAAAATATTTCTGACAAGTAAAACGAATAGACAGAACAGGGTAAATCCAAATCACTCGAAGCCAGTTCAATCACAGATAACACTTTATTGTAGAAGTCACACAGGTTGAGCGCTTTCATCTGCTGAGATGCAGATTTCTTCAGAACCATTAACAAGGCATCAAATCGAACTATAAATACTTGTTTTGGCGCCAAACTTTAATTAATTGAATTAAATTAAATTTGTCTTAAAACGGCCATGTTCTAAAAACAGAACTCTTTAAAATATAAAAATGTGTATAATACAAAATGTAAATAATGCGAGCTTGCTAAACTGCTTAACCAATACATTAGTGTGCTCTAATATTTCTGACAAGCACAGGTTTGTCCGTAGGTGGCATTATAACAACATTCTAGTGATGTGTGTGGATGCTGCAGTGATACCTTCAGCCATGACTCAAGGGGTATCCTGAATCACCCGTATTACCTGCAAAGTTTTGGGGGGGTGGGTAATACGCATCAGAACTATATGAAATGATGTATGTATTATTAGGCACTGATTTTAGCTAGATTAAAGACCACCTTCCAGTTTGTAAATAGTATCCTTTCCTGTTGATATGCATATCCATACAGGAACTGGCTAGTGCGTTTCACTACTATATAATAAATAATATATAAACTATCAGAAATAGTGGTGCTATTTTTGGTGGTTTATATATTTTTTAGTTGATTTTATTACCACTATCATTGGAATTTTCTTATTTATTTTTTGGTGTTTTTTTTTTTTTTTTAATTATTACATACTTGCAATCAACTATTACTGTGGTGGTGGTGCTGTGGTAGCGTTGTCGCTCACAGTAAGACATTGTCCTGTTCGATTCTCAGCTAATGAGTCTTCTGTGTGGAGATATGTGTGAATGGGCGTACATTCATTGAAGGTTGTGCGTCAGGCCTGGCAATCATTAGCGGACCGGAGTTCCGCTGCGGTGACCCCTAACTGGGAAAAGCCGAAAGACACAACAACATACTTGCAATCAGCTATATCCAAGACAGAAAGAAGATGGGTACCATCAAAAAAACAAAACAAAAAAAAAAAACATGCATGGTGGTGACTCTTTCCTGCTTGGTCCTATGTAGCCACAAATGATCTTTCACATTTTGTGCACGTGCATCAAGGAACTTGTCCAGTGTCCTTGAGAAGGATGATTGGGAGATCCCCTATTTTCCCCTCTGTTGGATATCAGAAACCTCTTGTAACCAGAAAAGCTAAGATAACACATAGCTTAAGATACTATGGTACAGGTGAGACACAGATTCCTTGTGGTGGTGCAGGCATAACATACCACAGATCACCCTCAGTAAATCACATTTCATTCAGAACTAATCAATGACCTGCCTGTGAGTTAAACTATAACAATACGTTTATAGATACTATTGTGTATACTGCCATCAAACACATATTGGCTAGCTAGGTCATGGCTTGCCTGTTACAAGTTATTATTATTATTATTATTATTATTATTAACATAGTTATTAAGTAGGCTAGTCTTGTTGAAACTTGAACATTTCTACTATGGACACTGATATCTTTCTATGCACCATACTAGTCTGTTCTTGCTTCTTTTGTCTGAGAATCTTGAAGACATGATACTTCTGAATAAAGCTACCTGAATTTTGTCAGTCATTTGCATAAACTATCTTCTCATTTAAAAATTTCTGCACACTGCAAAAATCACCCATGCCGACATTGTTTTTAAATTGCCCCTGCCCTATATATTCACAAAACCCATGCAAACGTTCCTTGTGCATCACCCATTGTTTGTGAATTCTGTCCACAGCTTAGTCATTATGAGAGCCCTGCTGTTTGTTGCTAGATGTCTCTGAAAGATTGCCAGCATTTTGTCATGGCAATCAGACTTGGAGAACAGCAAGCAGATAAGTGATACATTTTCTTCATTTTTTCAGTCTTCTCTAAATTTGTGCTATTTCAGAGTTTGTGAGTACATGTATATATGCATATGTATATATCATCTATATATACTGAGGTGATATAGATATATATAGAAAGTTTGAGTGTACGGGGACTTGCTTCTACACTGTGGGGTACAGGAGTGCATGGCCCCTGCTAAAATCTAGCTTTTGTGTTGTGCCAGTTTAGGAGCATCACTCTCAAAACTCTCAAGGTTTAGGTATTCTTTGGATTTAAATAATCATGTATCGACTAAACGATATGCAGTTTTGCATAGTACACCTGTTCATTATGTTCTGAAGTAAACTTTAATATCTTCCTATAATACTGTAAAGAGCAAGTATGAAATGTTTTATATCCTTAAACAATCATAGCAAATGGCTTCCTTACATCTTGTTGAATTCCTAGGAGTTAAACCGTCAAGTTCAGCTCCCCACTAGTGAGCTCATCTGTCACATAGGTAATCATTGATGGTGTGGTTTACAAGTGTGAACCAACAGTGATGCTTTTCTTTTAATGATTTTTTCTATCCTTCATGTTTATGCAAACATGAAGTTGGTATTTATATGTTTCAGAGCTGTGTATGGGAGGACTTGTTCCCTTCTTGGGGGTATAGGCAAGGATTACCCTGAAAAAACACCTCATGTTAGTTTTTTCTCAAGTTGGTATTTTACAAATTGACATCAGGCAATAGCCCTCTCAGTGAGTCAGCAATCAGTGATTTAATGCAGAAACCCAGTATTTTATTAAAAAGTGTAGGAGTGACCTGTTAAACCAAAATCAGAAAAACAAATGTTCACTAATGGAAAATTATCAACAAAATGTTACTTTCCAAAACCTGTAAACTTCATCATGATTATTTTTGTTCTTTTTCAGGCACCTACTAAAAGTAAGATTGCTGAAGTCCTGCCTAGGTGCAAGAGATATGAAGGTTATCATTTTATTTTAATTCAGGACTGCAAATCCCACCTCTCAAACAGAAACTTTTTACTAATGTATTCCATTGCATATATTACTTTTTGTTATAAAATATGTTAGCATCTGCTGTCTAGGTATGTCAGGTAGGCATGTTTGTATTCTTGCAAAATTTGCAAGGCAGATTTTTATGGGGTGAGCAGATTTGTGTAGAAATTAGGTTTTAAATGTTCATCATGTTAATCACTACTGCAGTAGCCTTAGCTATATGGGTTATATCTTGCTAAGGATATAACAGCTTGGGAGCTTCCAAAGCTTCAGAGCAACTTCCTTGCACCCAAACTTAAAGAGACAGGTTTAGGTACCAAGCCCTTCAGAGCTTTCCTACACTGACAACTGTGCTTCTCTGAGGCATTCGAGGATCAGTGGTCAGTTTCTGGTGATCCTTTGCTGGGCAGATAAGTTCCCTTTGGGGAAAAAAAACTTCTATTTTAAAAATGTTTTTGAATAATACTTTCCTGTTCAGAAAATGTATTTTAAAGCTAGGAGATTGGGATTTAACCATCTGTTAAGAGACTATTGTATTTTTAAATGAGAAAAATGAACAAGCATAGGAATCTGTCTAGTTCCAACCTCACTACTATGGGTGCTGAGGAAGAAATAAAAAACAGAGAAATTAGTGGTCTTAAAATTTCATTCATGTGCTGAGTCACAATAATTTCCAAAAATCATGAAACCCAGGTAGTGTTCCAAAGCAACAGCCCTTTATTCATCAGAGACATATGATCCTCAGTAACAAAATATCAGAAATCTGATTTTTTGTTACTGGGGATCACTTGTCTGGATGAATTAAGGCTTGTTGCTTTGGAACACTAACTAGGTTTTATTATTTTTAGAAAATATTGTGACTGAGCTCATCAACAAAGTTTTAAGACAACTAGTTTCTCTGTTGTTTAATTTGTACTTTTAAATGAGAATTCTCATTGAGAACCATTTTTTTCTATAGAGAATTTGTGTTTGTTTTACTTTTTAGGGATGGTGAAGTGTTTAAAGTGCCTTTACTGCACTGTTATGTGAAAAGGTGACGTTTAATTACTTTTGTTTTAATGGCTTTTGATACTTGTTTTCCCTGGGAAAGAAGAACCATTTTTGGTTTGACCATGGAACAAACTTTCAGTCCCACAATCAATCTTTTTTCCAGCCACAAAAAAGAAACACATAGGCAAACAGCCATTGCCACACAGCAGACTAGCAATTCGCCTCTGCTGCAGGTGGGAGACTCTGATGTGGTAATGTGTTGTACCTCAAACCACTTGTCTTTTACCTTTGACCCTCTGGTGTAGCACCTGCAGCCACTATAGACTGGGGGTCAGCCTTGTCATCTGTGGCTGTTGGGGTCCCCTTGATGGGAAAGAGACTCTTGTCAGTCCTTGGACAGGAAACAAGGGAAGGCTTCCAACAGTTTCAGAATGTTGTGTCCATCTCTCAGGAAGCTGCTGATACTATTAATAACAATGTTGGCCCCATCATTCCTGTCAAATAGAAACAGAAAACTAAACAGTATCTACTCTTCCTCAAATTTTGTTAGATAGGAATAGTTTACTGTGTCTGGATCAGGGTTTAATTCAGCCTGTTGATTCTTCTTATAAAATACTTTCTGGTTAAAGAAAACAGGATACTTCTTATCCTGAAGAGTTTCAAGATTCTGAATCTACATAAGGAGATGAAGGAACAGATCCTCAGATTTGTGATTCATACTCAGAGGAGAGCTTGGTTTCTGATTCTCCACATGGTGTTTCTCTTTCTCTATGACTATTTCTTGAATTTGTCAGTGTTTCCTGTGGGAGATAACTGAGGTTTCTCAGTCCCTCAAAAAACGCTATGAGGTGTCAGCTCTGGAGGATGTGTGTATTATTGCTTTCACTATTCCTGATAGTCTGCAGCCCCTAAAAAGGCAGATAGGATGTATACAGTTGCTCATTCTTTTAGGTTTTCATACACTTTAACCAAAACCTGATCCAGCATCTATAGATTTAATTAATCTTACTGCTGCTAAAAATGTAATTAATTCCAGTCTTACACTTTCTGATAAGGATGGAAAGATGGAAAGTGTATTCTCTTCCAGCTTTTGTTTTCAGAATTTTGAATT
Organism: Protopterus annectens; assembly: GCF_019279795.1. Taxonomy (NCBI): domain Eukaryota; kingdom Metazoa; phylum Chordata; order Ceratodontiformes; family Protopteridae; genus Protopterus; species Protopterus annectens. The sequence continues at coordinate 1,657,153,180 of NC_056739.1, forward strand.
GGCAGGCTCATGTGTTAAAGTTTATTATGACTAATTGTGAAAGTATGAAAGATGTTTTGTCTGAAGTTTCTTTTGAGGAAAATCTGTTTTAAAAAAAATAGTTGCTTCTATTGCACAAGTCACTATTCGTTGTTTGCAGTGAGTGTATGATTCAGTTGATAGGACTTCCAGGGCAATGGCCAGTGGAACTGTTTTAAGGAGGTTTGCCTGGGTTCTTTCTCAGAACCTCCTGATGATGTTAAAAATGAGATTTTAAATTCTCTTTTGGATAGAGATTTAGCTTTTGGCCCCTCTTTTGCAGAGGTAATCAAAAAGTGTGATGAAACAGGTAAGTTGATACAAGGAATCTCTAGAAGTTTTCAGCCCTCCTTTTCCAAATTCTGTAAGGGATTCTCTAAGCCTCATCCAGTTTTGGGGGAAAAAAAAACAAAATAAATGGTCTCAACAAAATGCAGGCAAACAGATTTTTAAAAAGAAATGGCAGGAGAGTGCCAAAAAATTCTGGAACCACCCAAACTTGTGGACAGTCCAACAAATCAGCATGACTATTTAAGAGACCTTGCCCCCTACCCCCTCACCCTGGCAGACCCAGTTCCCTTCCAGAAAGTCTGAGTTTCCACTTTTCTCTTTGGAAACAGGTAGTTTCAGAAAAATAGCTATGAAGATTATTTATCAAGGTTACAGATGGCAGTGAAAGGAAATTACTCCTTTCCAGGAGGTAAACCCTCATACACCAGACCAGATCAGACTCATTTATTACCACCTGTTCTTCATCACATGCTGTCCAAGGATGTGATGGAACCAATTTCTCCTTCCCAGATGCTGAAATGTTTTCTTTTCAAGGATGTTTTTAGTGCCAGAGAAAGAAAACGCATAGAGACCACTTCCTGGATCTTTCTTTCCTAAACCTGTTTGTCATAGTACCCAAATTCAAAATGATGTCACTTAATCTGTTACTTCTTCCTCCTCATTAACGTTTCCTGGTAACACTAGATTTAAAATATGCTTATTGTCACATCCCTACTTATCCAAACTTCAGGTGTTTCTTAAGGTTTTATGTGTATAGATAACATTATCAGTTCTCTGCCTTACTCTTTGGACTATCCACTGCACCAACAGTGTTTACAAAGTGCCTAACTCTAGTTATAGCTCATCACAGGCTACAGGGGATCCACATTTTTCCATATTTAGATGACTTGCTTGTCTTTTTCAAAATATCAGGGATCTCTCACTTGGGTGGCAGATCTACTTCTGAAGCTAGGATTCCAAGACAACATTGAAAAGTACTTTTTGACTTCTTCACATAGGATTGTGTTGCTGGGGTGTCAGCTAGACTCTTCGGTTCAGCGAGGTTTTCTTTCACAGTAAAATATAGCTCTATATATAGATCTATTTTTAAGGTTTTTCTCTCAGATTTCAGTTACTGTGAGGGGATACCTCAGGATTTTGGATCTCACGGCATCTGTGAGTCTCATAATATCATGACTAGTCTCCAGATGACAAAGATACAATGGTAGCTGAAGTCTGTTTGGTCCCAGCATCAACATCTTTTGTATTTTTAAGTCCCAGTGCTGATGTTTCATAGAAGAGAAATCACTTGGCAGAGACAACAAAAATCCTTAAATCTGGGACCCTTCATCTTCCTCCCTTTCCAAAGCAGTCAGTCAACGCAGACGCCTTGGACTTTGCATGGGGAGCAGTTTCAGGGGGACAAAAGTACAAGATGTGTGGGACAACTAAGGCAGATGCAAACACATAAATATAAAATAGATGCTTGCCTTGATCAAGGCACTCTACTCTCTAATCATGTTTGGTCCCTGGGACTTCTTCAAGTTGTTACAGACCATCCCTCTGTTATGTGATACATCACCAAGCAAGGGGGAACCAGGCTGCATCCCTTGTGTAGATCTGCCATATTAACTTAGGATATACCTTCACAGCACAGTCTCACTCTACAGGTATGCTACACTCTGTCAGAGCACAACTGTGTGGTGGACACGCTGAGCAGAACAAGGGGAGGACCTCACAAATGGAAACTAGATCAGAGGGTGGGGGTCTGCCAAGGTTTGCTCCATTTGTGGGGAGTTCCTTAAATAGACCTATTTGCCTCCTTTCTGAACAATCAACTTGCAAGATTTTGTTCTAGGACTCCATGCAGGCCTGGAACACAGATGCCTTTTATTTTTCTTGGACATAAATGCTCCTGTATGCTTTTCCACCCTCTCACTAATATCCAGGGTAATTCTGAAGATTCAGAAGTAATCCTTCATGATCATGTGGTGACTTATTTTTGGCCCAGGCAGCTGTGGTTCTCATTTCTTTTAGTAGTGACCAGGGGTAATTATCGTGAGCTTCCTCACAGACTGGATCTACTCACATAAGAACAACCCCAGCCCCTGTCAACTTCAGTTGACTGCCTGGATGACAGGGTTTTAAGTCCCTTTAGACAACTGTTTATTGAGAAAGTGCAGGATGTACTAATGGAGGCAAGAAAGCCTGATACTTGAAAATCGTATAATAATAAATGAAAAAAGGTTTTCTAGTTGGTGCCAACAACATAACCAGCATCAACTCAGGGCTAGTTGTTCTCTGGTTTTACAGTATTAGTGTGACTTACTATCTTATGACCTTTAATACTTCTCCATCAAGATTCATTTATCAGCCATTCCAGCATGACTCTCCATGGATCCTCTTCTTTCAATGCATTCTCATGTCAAACTGTTTTTGAAAGGGTTTTTCCAAAAAAGTCCTACAAGAAAAATGGGGAACTCCTTGTGATCTTAATTTTGTGCTAGAGAAGCTAATACTTTCTCCAGTTGAACTGACTAACTTTCCTGACTTGAGGATCAAAACATGGAAAACTGTTTCACTGATTCCTCTGACCTCTGCAAAAAGGATATCTGAGTTGCAATCTCTTATGGAGAGTCAAACCTATTTCATTTTCCATGCAGGCAGTGTTTCTTTGAGAACTAATCATTCATTTGTGCCTAAAGTGGTATCCAAGTATACTTTTAGCCAAACTATCAATCTTTCTGTTTTCTTTCCTGAACTGAGGGAGAAAGCATCATACCCTGGATGTCCAAAGACAACTCAAGTACTATCTTGAGAAAACTAAATATTTCAGATGTTTAGATCAATTGTTCATGTCTTGTCAAGGTAAGATGAGACAACCTGTGTCAAAACAAACTATTTCCAAATTGTTATCCAGAACTAGACAGCTCATGGCATCTGTTATACTTCCAGACACAGTCAAGGCCAGTCTACCAGAGCTTTGGCTTCATCTATGTCTTTTTGGAAAAAGTAGAATTCTAGAAGTATTCTAGAAGCTCCAAACTGGTCCACTGTACATATTTTTACAAAGTACTATAAGCTTGAGTCCTTCTCTAGGTTGAAATCAGGCTTTCTCTTTCCACTTTCCAGATGTATTAAGCTAGGGTAATAACCCATATAGCTAAGGCTACTGCAGCAGTGATCTGTATGATAAATCTAGAAAAGTTGTGTAAATAAGCATACTATAACAGTAGATGTTCACCTGATCACTGCTTCCTCCTTTCATCCTTCCTTGTTTTTTGGTGTTTGTTTATGCCAGGGTGAGGACATTTATTTTTTGTTATCCCTCATATTTTTCTTTTAGAACTCAGCCTCCCTCTATACATTAGCATAAGGGCTCTGAAGAGTTTAACACCCAAAACTGGCTTTTTAGTCATCTCAGCTCAAGCTGACTGATAGTTTTGGTACATGGAAGGTGCCCTAAAGCTTTGGAAGCTGACCGGCTGTTATATTCTTGGCAGTATGCAACACACATAGCTAAGCCTACTGCAGGAGATATCATTCAAACCTCTGCTGTTATGACAAGTTTACTTACACAACTTTACTTTATGGTGAGTACAAGAGATAAAAGGCTGCTCTGACCTGATAACAAAATAAAGCTCATTCCTTAATTAGAATAGTTCAGTAAAGAAATGACACTTTATTTTTCAGGAATGCATTTTACCTATAAGTTAAACTGAAGTGTTTCTAGTTTTACATACTTATATATAAGATCAAAATAAGGAGAAAAATTAAGCATGTTTGAATTCTATATCTATAATTTGAGCAAATATTTGTATAATTAATTTCTTATGGTTTACACATAATAATTAGACGCTAGCAACTTCAGCACTTAAATTCTATGCCTTGAGGTTGTTCTTTTCATGTTTCTCAGTTTTATTCAGAAATCTATCATATAATATTCAAACTAAAGTGAAAGTAGCACCTAACAGTTGCTCATGTTTCAAATTCCTGGACTGATTAAATCAGGACTTCAGGAAAACAATAACGATTTGCCACATCTGCTACTCTCTTTCCAACTCCAACTGTTTTTCCTATTCATTTTTGGCAAATCTTGAAACATATGGCCGCAAGACAGCACTTTCTTTATTAGAAATGTAGAAAAGGGCAAGCAGTGAAGAAAAGTGGTATAACATTGTGTGCTGCTGACCAAAACTAAACAGGAAGTATCTGTATTTCTTTAAAAGTTTCAGACATATGTTGCATTAATAATAATAAAAAGGCCAGTAATTGTGAGGCAGTGCGGAAGCAGTAATACCACATCCAAAATATTTTACAGCACAGCACACTGAAAACTGTGAAGAATGTTACACAGTAATGCAGATTATGTCATATCCTCAGGAAGTACCTTCAGAATAAGTTACTCACATTATTACAAGCTTTAGAAAAGGGAAAGCATTGGTGACTTGGTGATGAATAAAGCTCTTTCTTTATAATACAGAAATAAGAGGGCAAGCGTTCTATCAATGTCACAATGTGTTTTTGTTTTCTATTTTAATCATTATACTTTTTTTATAACATAGCAGACTCCAGCAGAAACGTGTCTCTTTTCAGCAATGAACTGACAACATTGGTCTGGTTAATTGACCTGCTCAGAGTTACAGCATACGTATGATAACTGCAAAATACAAACTCTCTCTAAAAGGATGTGACTCATGTGCATCCATCTGCTTTAACTCTCGAAGCAAGGCAGGTAGCACACAAGAGAAACTTTCTTGTATGACAGTCATGTAAGTCATAGGCTTATTTTTGTTTCTCAATCTGGATAGAAATTGTGACACTGATCAAAACACAGTCTATCAACATTTCACTTCTTTTGCTCATCTCATATATCTCATACTTAACCCTGTAGTTAGAAGTTGGGACACCTTGTTCAACCTATAGCCAAAATGTGGGTCCTTGGACTGCTGGCATTAAGACCTGAAATTACTTTGTAGCAAGGATGACCTCTCTGGTTTTAAACTGGCATGCTTTTTATCATCCTATCAAGCTTGCATCTTAAAAGCTCAGAACTCTGCAGTTTCCATGTTTAAAAAGTGGGTCATCCAACTTGCCAGTACCACAATCATTCATTAATGTGTTAGTGTTCTGTAAGAAGGCAGAGATTTAGAGAGAATATAAAGTGCTTGCTATTGCTTTTTAATAACGCATAACACCATCATGTACACTGAGTATGTAGGAGTGTTATACACCTGCACTGGTGACATAGAGTAACAGAGCCCTGACTATGGCCATGAAGACCTGAATTTGATTACTGCATGGATGCTTGATGAGTCAGGTGTGGCAGACAGGTGTGCCTAACCTAGTGGGATGGAGCATGAAGGATAGAAATTTCTGTGAGTCCTGGTGAAAACCATGGCTCAGAGTGATCTACTGGATGGGTATGTATGGAGACCTGTATTGGCTGAGGGTTAACACACCCTAAAGCCATACCTAATTGTCCATTGAGATTTAACTTTTGTGTCAGCATGTTACGGGAGAGGATAGGTAGGGTTAAGAAACTGCCCTGGTGCTTTGATCTCTGTATGCAATGCTGACATCACTGGCTGTGCTCTGTACACCCTGGACTGCCAACAGTCTGAACCAGGGTGTAATACTGGATAATAGTTCAGTAAATTTCAGTCCACTGATGTCCTATCAGGCAGTACCAGGGGATGGATGAGAATAATGGGCGAGAAAACCAAGCAGTTAATATTTTTGTGCAACGTCATGTTTGGCACCAGCTTCTTTTATCCCTGTTATGTACAATAAGATTCTTAATGATGATGGCATGATCAGGTGTTTCATATCAGGCCAAACACCTTCCTTTATTACATGCATCCAAGAGGTTTCTATGATTCTATAACCTGTTGCTTCAGTATGTATTGGTGGTTGTAGGACGATGCATAATATAATGTTATGGGTTACCTTAAACTAAATACTCACTACCATGCTATATAACTGCAGATTCACTTTTGTCAGCAAACAAGTCTTTATGGTTATTATAGACAAAATCTAATGATGAGGTATCTGGGTCATCTTCTGATAAGTCAGTTCTTTGGAATGAGCTTTACCGAGGACACTTGGTACTCTGATCAATCCCTCTTTGGTTCCCTCTTCAATCACTGCTAAGTAAATAAATAAAAGTCCTGCAGAGTTGAGACCCACCCCCCCCAAAAAAAAAAAAATCCCCCCATCAAAGAGACATTATATTTCTACATGATGGCTCTTTTACCATCTGAAATACCTACTAGAAACTGTAGTAAATGGCTACAGCTCCTGACTTACACAATGCAAGCAAATGATTTAAGTAACCAGTATCACTACTGAGGCTGCTTAATCACCACTAATACAACTTTTCTATCTAGATCTCCAACCAAATTGATCATACTACTGACTTGCAGGAACTGGTTAGCACCTCCTCTGCAGTGCCAGTCATACCCCTAGCAGCTTGCACCTATGGCAGTCGCTTCCTTCACCCCACTCTAGCTATGAGTTTGCTACAGTCTTAAAACATGTAAAAAAGTGCTGTAGGCACTGAAAAATCTTTGAATCTCCATCATCAACATCATCTGGATTTATATATTCTATGTGAAGAATCTTAAATTCAAAATAAGAAGCCACTGTTTATACTGGAGGGATTGAACAGATAGACTAATCCTGGAATTAAAGGGTCTGAAGAGGAAGGAAAGTGTTTTGTATCATTTGAGCAGCTCCTGAAATGTTTTCAGATTTGGAACAATGTGGTATCCTTTAACGTCTTTTTACTAACTGCTCAAGGCATCCCTTGTGGGAAGCCCAAGCAAATAATGGTATGGAGGTCTGTGATTTGACATGGTTGAAGGCTGATTTTTGGTATAACTGTCATGACTTTGAAATGACTGTGACTTTTTACTTGTTAAATCTTTCTGGGTTTCTTTAAACATTTCAGGCATATGTTGCATTAATAATAATAAAAAGACCAGAAACTGTGAGGCAGAGGAAAAGCAGTAATACCACATTCAAAATATTTTATAGCACACTGAAAACTCTTATGCTTAAAGTAAGGTTGCCACCTGTTCAGATGCCCAAAGTGGGACATTTTTTGTAGAAATGTGAGATTTTGTAAGATAAAACATACCCCTGGCCAGTGCAAAGGACAGACCTTCACTTTTTTTGCCAAAATAAAAAGCTGATTTTGTAGCATTTGAATTACTTATGCTGTTTCATATAATATTTATGTGTTTCAGATACAAAATAACTGTTTTACGCAACTATTAAAGAAAATGTAAGAAATATATTTTGTCTTAAAATCTCAGAACATTTGCCATTTTTTAGGTTTTGTCGCAGGACACAACTATCCAAAGTGGGACTGTCCCTCACAAAGAGGGACAGGTGGTAACCCTAGCTTAAAAAGGGTCAGAAAGTCAAACTCCACTAGCTGTAGTATGCATGTTTCATTCATATTTTACCTTGTCAGTACAGCATAAGTGGATAGGATTCAAAGGCCAGGAAACTGAAACACTGTTATGTCCTTAAGGGGACATTTGCATATATCCCATGAGTCTCCCTTACAGAGAGTTTAATGTATTACACAGTGAAGAATGCAAGTTGGCTGGACCTTCCTTGCAGCTTTTACTACATGTTTTGTGTGACCTTTTTACCCTTTGATTTGCATATATTGATATGGTCTCCTAGCAATAGTTATAGGTATAATGGTTCTTTCTTTCTTTATTATCATCTGAATTGTGACTCTATACTAGATAAATCGGACTTTATTTTCCATAGTTATTCAACTCACAATTACTGGCATTGCACCTAAAATAGGGATCTCAAAAATTCCACATTATCAAACAGGTAATTTTCTTATCCAGTCACTTGAAATGAACTAAAGCTGCTGTAGAAAGTCCTAAAGATGGAGGAACCATACAGTGGCAATGACTGCCCCCTTCCCTAACTTTGGAGATTATGAGCATTAGCATTAATCATCACATTAAACAAACATTTCTGCTTTGAAGCAAAACATCATGATGTTTTATTCTGCTGACAGCAGTAATTAATATTTGTCCTAGGTAACTGAAAGCAGTTCTAACAATTTTAGTGTCTACCAGTTCTTACATTCACCATCTTGTATTGCCATCTACACTACTCCAGTAAACTACAGCATGTTCATTGAAAGAAAAAAAAAACACAAAAACTGTACTACAGCAGATAATAATCATATAGCTAATCCAGTCTTTCATCTCCTACACCATTTGGGTAACCAGTCTGTGGAAGCTAACTTGTATTATATTTTTCCTACCACTCTCTAATACAGCATTATTTATGTTCCATGTTAACTTGAATTGCAGAAGAATGTATTTCTTGTGTATAAAAAACACTGAAGATAAAACAACAGAGGTAAAATTTAAAGCTCAATATTCATAGGTTCATAAGTTAATACATAGAAGTCGGTTAGTAACCTAGCCACAATATCTCAAATCGGAGGTACCTTTGGTATGAATAACTTATACTGAGTTTTTATCCTGGAACCACTAGACGGGCTAGACTTAAGTGCACTTATTGTTGCCCATCCATTCATCCAGGTTATGCTTAAAAAGGGTCGGGGAGCTACTTGGTTTTATATCCAAAGGAAGTCAGTTCTCTGGGATATCTATCTATCTTACCAGTAAATCCTATTGGGTGCTAGAGTCTTATTAATTTTGTAATTGTGCAGAAGGTTGCATTGGAGTAGTTCTTTAGAGACTCTGTAGTCTAGACAGAGGTCACCTTTCAAGTGTTAGTGGGAAGAAGAAAAGAGAGACAGAGGGAGATCGAGTGAGGTTTGAGTAGCTCATGGAAGACTTGATTTTCTAATTGAGAAAACACTGAGGTCTCTGAAACTGCATGATATGCTTAGAGAAGTACATTACACACTATTATGGGCTTGATCGGGCAGGAGTGGAGAGGGATGATAACTTCCTTATATCTGGAAGAAATCCCCTGGCAATTAGTCTGATTAGGTAAAAGCATTCCTAGCAACATAGGATAAATGGTGATCAAAGTATAGTTCATTGTAAATGAAAGTGCACAGGTCCCTTATAGCTGAATCAACTTTCAAAGGGGTGTCACCTGTGTGGTAGGTGCATGGATGCCCAATTTTTCCAAATGACACAATGTTGCATTTCTTGACATTTAGTTTTAGGCCGTGGTCCAGGCACCACTTATCTGTGCATATTAGTCTCTTTTGAATAATCTAGAAGTTAGGTGGGGAATTAATGACAGCTCCAGGTTTGCAGTCATCTGCATATTTTACCAGCCACATGCCCTTAATGTCAGGCTTGACTTCAAGTAAGTAAATATCAAAGTGAAGATGTCTTGGGACCAGTCTCTGGGATACATCACTGGCAACTACTTATTTTGAAGAGAACATGCTTTCTACACTAATAGACTGGATTCTATCAGTTAGCCAGTTTGTTATCCATTGGTTAACATAGGGGTTTACATTTAGTTCGATTACCTTATCAATAATGTCAGAATTTGAGATGGTATTGAAGGACTTAATCTGGTCCAGGTAGGCAGTGTAATCCAATTTGCTTGAGTCTAATGCATTAGTGGCATGTTCCAGAAAGCCCACCAGTTTCAAGAAGCAGGATTTGCCTTTAACAAACCCAATCTGGCTTGTGTCCAGTGTTTGTAGATGTTCTATGTCCTTGTTAGTAAGTGTAATTGTGATGCATGCCTTAGCTTTGTCGATAAGGCTGGTGAGGCTCATAGATCTATTGTTTCCCAGATCAACAGTAGATCTTTTCTTCTGGAGTAGGATGACTAACACAGTATTCCATTCCTTTGACACAGATCCATTGGAAAGGTTGAGATTAAACAGGCTTATTAGCAAGTCTATCAGTATCTGGTGCTGACATGAAGGCAGCCTCGCATCTTATGATGAACCGTGGAGTAAGTGGTTTTAGCTGTAGAAAGAGCTTTCAGGACTTGCTCAGAGTACAAACCTCTCAACTGCACAGATTTTCACAGAATGTCCAGTTTTTTGCCTCATATTTTTGCTCCATTTTTCATAAATTTGTGGCTTTCTGGCAAATTAGTGGCAAATCATTAAAAGTTTCTTCTACTTCTTCTTCTTTTGGCTGCTCCTGTTAGGGATCGCCACAGCAGATCAACTGTTTAAATTCCTTCCTGTCCTCTGCATCTTGCTCTGTCACACCAACCACCTGCATGTCCTCTCTCACCACATCTATAAACCTTATCTTAGGCCTTCCTCGTTTCCTGTTACCTGGCAGCTTCATCCTTAGCATCTTTTTCCCAATATACTCTGCATCCCTCCTCAGCACATGTACAAACCAATGTAATCTTGCCTCTCTGGCTTTGTCCCCAAACCTTCCAATCTGAGCTGACCCTCTAATATACTTATTCCTAAACCTGTCCATCCTCGTCACACCCAGTGCAAATCTTAATATCTTCAACTCTGCCAGGTCAAGCTCTGACTCCTGCCTTTTTGTCAATGCCACTGTCTCCAACCCATATAACATAGCTGGTCTCACTACCCTCTTGTAGACCTTCCCTTTCACTCTTACTGGTACTCTTCTGTCACAAATCACTCCTGACACTCTTCTTCACCCACTCCATCCTGCTTGTACTCTCTTCTTCACCTCTCTTCCACACTCACCATTACTCTGAACTGTTGATCCCAAGTATTTAAACTCATCCACCTTCGACACCTCTACTCCCTGCATCCTCACCATTCATCTATCCTCCCTGTCATTCACACACATATATTCTGTCTTAGTCCTGCTGACCTTCATTCCTCTTCTCTCTACAGCATATATCCACCTCTCCTCCACCTGTTCCCTAATCTCACTACAGATCACAATGTCATCTGCAAACATCATAGTCCACGGGGACTCCTGTCTAATCTCGTCTGTCAACCTGTCCATCACCATTGCAAATAAGAAAGGGCCCAGAGCTGATCCTTGATGTAATCCCACCTCCACCTTAAACGCATCCATCACTCCCACTGCAGACCTCACCGCTGTCACACTACACTCGTACATATCCTGTACCACTCTTACATACTTCTCTGACACTCCCGACTTCCTCATACAATACCACAACTCCTCTCTAGGCACCCTGTCATATGCTTTCTCTAAATCCACAAGACACAATGCAACTCCTTCTGACCTTCTCTGTACTTCTCCATCAACATTCTCAGAGCAAACATCGCATCTTTAGTGCTTTTTCCTGGCATGAAACCATACTGCTGATCACTAATCATCACCTCCCTTCTTAACCTAGCTTCCACTACTCTTTCCCATAACTTCATGCTGTGACTGATCAATTCAATCCCTCTGTAGTTACTACAGCTCTGCACATCACCTTTATTCTTAAAAATCGGTACCAAAACACTTTTCTCCATTCCTCAGGCATCCTCTCACTTTCCAAGATTTCATTAAACAATCTAGTTAAAAACTCCACTGCCATTTCACCTAAACACCTCCATGCTTCCACAGTATGTCATCTGGACCAACAGCCTTTCTGTTCTTCATCCTCTTCACAGCTATCCTTACTTCCTCCTTGCTAATCCACTGCACTTCATGATTCACTATCCGCACATCAGCCAGCCTTCTCTCCCTCTCATTCTCTTCATTCATCAGCCCCTCAAAGTAATCTTTCCATCTGCTCAACATACTCTTCTCACTTGTGAGTACGTTTCCCTCATTATCCTTTATCACCCTTACCTGCCGCACATCTTTACTAGCTCAGTCCCTATGTATAGCCAATTGGTACAGGTCCATTTCTCCCTCCTTAGTGTCCAACCTTTTATACAACTCTTCATACACCTTATCCTTAGCCTTCACCACCTCTCTCTTTGCCATGCACCTCATCTGCTTATACTCTTGTCTACTTTCTTCATCTCTCTGACAATCCCACTTCTTCTTTGCCAACCTCTTTCTCTGTATACTGTCCTGTACTTCTTCATTCCACCACCAGGTCTCCTTGTCCTCCTTCCTCTTTCCAGATGTCACACCAAGCACCTTTCTAGCCATCTCTCTTACTAGCTCTGCTGTAGTTACCCAGCTATTCGGTAACTCTTCACTGCCAACCAGTGCCTGTCTTAACTCTTCCTTATACATCACCTCACAATTACCCCTTTTCAATTTCCACCATTTGGTCCTTGGTGCTGCCCTCACACTCATCCTCCTCTTCTTGATCACCAATGTCATCCTACAAACCACCATCCTATGCTGCCTAACTACACTTTCCCCACACATTTTATCTACATAAGATATAATCCACTTGTGTGCATCTGCCTCCACTCTTGTATGTCACCCTATGCTCCTCCTTCTTGTTAAAATATGTATTCTTCACAGCCATGTTCATCCTTTTCGAAAAATCCACTACTATCTGACCTTCTGCATTCCTTTGCTTAACACCATACCTACCCATCACTTCCTCATCCCCCTTGTTCCCTTCATCAACATGCCCATTGAAATCTGCTCCAATCACCTGTCTTTCACCCTTGGGTACAGTCATCACCACTTCATCCAACTCACTCCAAAATTTTTCTTTCTCATCCATCACACACCCAACTTGTGGAGCATATGCACTAACAACATTCATCATTACGCTATCAAATTCCAGCTTCATAAACATCACTCTATCCCATACTCTTTTCACCTCCAAAACACTCTTAGCATAGTGTTCTTTCAGGATAATGCCTACGCCATTTCTCCTCCCATCCACACCATGATAAAACAATTTGAAACCATCTCCGATACACCTAGCCTTGCTCCCCTTCCATCTGGTCTCTTGTATACATAGTTAGAAAATACTGACAGACATTTGAGTTTCAAACTTCATACCCTTCAGAAAATTCTTGCTAATTATTACCTTTATTTTATCAACTTTCTAAGTTTATAACAGCAATATTTAAAAACTGTCCATATTTTTGGGCCTTTGTCCCACTTCTCTTTATGGCTTTGTCCAGATTTCTTGCTTAAAGAGGTTGAGAGGTATGCACAGCGATGATCATTAAGGGTAGTGTGAGTGTGCTAATATATTGGTGAAAGTAAAGGGAAGTTAGGCGAGTAAAGTTCAAGCTGAATTTGTGCCTAATATGTTGGGTTGTTCACTCAGAGACTGAATAAATGTTTTTGTTATATACAAGCTCTGTGCATTACTGGACATTAACTCTAAGGTTCTCTCATAGCTGATGAAGGCTTTGTGGTAGTCCTTAGCGGAGACAGCAATTCTCAATTTGTATTTATTTTTGTAGGATATGATTTTGTTTCTGAGTTTTTTGTTGATCTTTTTGGGTTCATCTCTAGATAAAAGACTATTGAGTTTTTTTTTTGGTCTGAGTTTCTTCTTCTTACTGTATAGTTTGCCTGTACTACTATTTTACCATAGAGTTTTATTCCTTAATTTGGCAATGTATTCGTGTCTTATGTGGACAGATGCCTTAATGCAAGCCTTCAGGTGTGGATTGAAATTATCCACAAATGTACATAATTAAGGCATTTTTGCAGAGAAAGTCACCTCCTTGAACCCACTGACTATGCTCTACCTACACCCCTGCTGATTGCAAGAGCAAACTCTGAAATCACTACACTGCATATTATGGAGAATACTCGAGTCACTATAAATTCAGTTCTAGCTTATATTCCCACATATTTGCTTCTACAGTTTTACTATTCTGATTGACATAATTATGGCCCTTGGAATTTCAAAAGCTAACCAATTTTCTACTGAATCTTTATCTCCTTGAACCTTGTCTAGCCAATGACTAATGAAGTGAAGCTCTACACATTGTCCCTTTTACCTAAAGGCCTATTTTACTCCCAAACCAGGGTGTCTGTTGGCAAATGAATAACTAAGGTTAGGATGGTGCCTAATTGCACCTAGACTGGTGAACTGCAAATATTAGCTCCAAAGCTTTGATCATTCTCTGTGAATCTGATTTTTGGCTTTCCCTGTATTGCAGTTGTACTTTGCACATACTACATAGATAAGGGAGAGTCTTACAATACCCACAGTTGACAAAGATGTGCTTCCTCACCTGTGGACTCCTCATTCCATTTAGCTTCTCACTCCCATTGTTTCTGGAGAGCCCTTCCAATGTTTGGGCTGTTACACAGATTCAGGCCATCCATATCATAGTATGGGCTTTAGCCTTCTATGCCACATCCCTAATATTTTGGACTTTGTTTAATTCTGTAAAATCGTATTTGTCATTCCCAGAAACCCTGCAATAAAAATGACAAATCACATTTTCTTTGAGTAATACATTTTATGTTTTTAGTACCAACTGTTTATGCACAGATATTTTATAAAATTATAATTGTTTTTGGAATTGTTTATTTAAACCCCTGTTTCATTTTAAAAGTTAACAGGATCTTTGTTGACCTACTAGAGAGCATTAGCTTCTCTTATTCATTCATCTGTCTGGGGTGTTATGCTGAAGGGTTACATCTCTAATTCAACTTTTATGAAAAAAATGTTTTTTTTTATTATTGCCTTTTCTATTTTTTGCATCATTTATGAATTTTTACAGTGTTTAACTCCACAAGACTGGCATATCTTTTTCAGACTGTTGTTTTTGATAACTCTGTGAAGGGAGTGATATTACAGCCTATTCATTTTTCAAATTTTAAAAATGATAAGTTAGAATCTAAATTGTAAATTCAACTCAAATAAGATGGGTGGGCTGACTGATTTAGATATCTGGTCCCTTACTAAGATAGCTTCTGCTATAATGATATACTATAATTCAACCAAGTGACCTCTTTGTAAGACATTTATGTTTATTATTTTTAAAATATAACTAGAAAGTTTTTAGATGCTTTCTCTACTCTTACTGGTTATTTTAAGAAACAATTAAAAAATGTAAAAGATGCTTTTCTGGCTTTCTAGATATTCTGTATGATTATCTTAGTCAATTTTATGGTTCTGTTATCAGTATTACTATATCATTGTTATTAATATTGTAAGTAATCAGACCACTTGCTGCAAATACTGCATTGTATACGTATTGCTATTTGTACTTGATAAAATATACATAAATATTTCAGTGAAAGAAAGATCGAATGAAACAAGGGCCTACTCTCTTCCAAGAGGACACAATCTTTCTGTATCATATGTGAGGTGATGAGTTACAGGTAGAGAAACTCGAATAAGCAAGGCAGCTGGGAGCACTAAATGAGCAGAGAGAAAGATAAAGGCATAGCAGAGTCCAAAATGATAACAATACTCTGAGAACCTCATGAGATAGATGATTTCAATTGTTTCACAAATTTATTTGTTCATTTTCTTAATTTCAGAGATTCATCAATTCATAGACATTCCAAGTCTATATAGTTTTATGACCATTTATGCTTTGCCAGTACCCAGCCTTAAGCCATGCTTCTTTTCTCCACAAAGTGTGCTATTCCAAGGCCACTGAGGCTTATGTCCATCTATGCTTTGCTAGTGCCTCCTTCAGGCAACCTCACCTTTCCCAAGGAGGGTCATGCTAGTCAATCCCACAGTAAATCAGTGAATCCCCAACCAGTTATTTATGTTATTCTTATAGGAAGAGTGTGAGTTCCACTATTTAACATGCAGGTGAAGCTTAATCTATAGGTTTGTGAGGTACTGATTTATAAACTATAAACCTAACTTTCTACCATGTTTTGTTTATCTGTTATTGAAGATTTAGTTTTCTAGTTCTAGTACTGGTGAATCTATTGGACATGCAGAGACACAGGAGGTCCAACAATCTCGGGTATCCGATGGCTTGGTAAGCAAAACAGAGATCTCCCTTCAAAAGTCTATAAGACATGGAAGAAACAGATCTTACAACATATCTTATAACTAAGGAATTTTAGTCCTATGATATTTTTGGTTAGGAAAGTTTGGGTCTTTCTAATTTTTTGACATTTTTAGTGAGATACATCCTAAAGGGGGTATTGTAATCAGCAAGTGGTCTGATTAATGCTGAATATAAGGGAGTGATTATGATCTTAGACTCTGAATATATTACTTTGAAAATTAGTTGTGCTAAATAAAAGGATTGCCTGGCAACTGTTGTCACATGATTGCAAAAGAGAGGTTATTATAAACTCTTGTTCATATGTCTCGACTATATTTTTCTTTTGTGATGGTATATTATCTACAAAGTATGGTGAAGTGAGGGAACTTATTTATTTGACATTTGTTTACCTGGAAAGTCCAATTGGGTATGACCCCATTTTCAGCAGAGAGAAAAGCCCCACAGTACACATTAAACAGAATTAAAAAAATTAAAAAAATATATAAAAAACACTAGGTATAGCAGCAGGATGAACCAATAATTTAGCATATCACAGCTTTATTCTTCACTTTCATCTAAAAACAACCGACTTCTTCAGAACAATCGTACAAATTGAAACATTTTTTCTTTATATATATATATATATATATATATATATATATATATATATATATATATATATATATATATATATATATATATATATAAGTACAAAACCAATAATCAAATCATACAATTTCATCAAATGATAAGAGAACAATTAAATCAAACTAAATAAGTCATAAATAAGAAAAACAATAACTCAAAAACAATAATTACAAGATTAATCATTAACAATTTAACTTTCTCTTTCTATTCCTAAGAAAACATTTAATGTTAATAAAATCATTTAACCCAGGAGTGGTGCAGTCTTAAGTGCATTTTGGTATTTCATTATAGAATATTTATTTATTTATTTGTTTATTTATTTATTTATTCATTGTCATTTGATTACTTGGAAAGTCTGACTGGGTAGGAGCCCATTTTAGAAGAGGCCCAGGTACAAAATATCCAAATTAAATCAGTTGTGAGTTATAAAATTGTGTTTCAGATGCTGTAAACCTTTCTGAGTAATTTGTAGAGGTGTGCCACATTGTCAGATGTGCAATTGAGTGTGGAGCCATCTGCATACTTTATAAGAGTGGCAGTATGGAGGGTATTGGTGATAATGTTAAAGAGGAGAGGACCAAGGATAGAATCCTGTGTTAGCCCTGTGGTGGCTGGTAAGTATGGAGAGAGGATGGAATGCTATTTTACTGATTTTACCTTTTGGCTAAGTAGCTTTTGAACCATAGAAGCTTGGGCTGAAAGACACCTAATAAGGACATTTGAAGTAGACATTTGCAGTGGCAAACTGTGTTGAAGGCTTTAGACAAGTCTAAAAATAAGGAGAAGACTAGTTTGCTGTTACCTCTAGCTTTATTTACAGTATCTTTATATATTAGAAGTGCAGTGTTAGTACTATGAGAAGGACAGAATGTATGTTGTGTGGAGGACAGGAGATAGTTTTCCAATTGTTTGTGAATACATTTTTCAAGTAGGATAGGACTGCGATAACTAAAGTTAGTAATGTCTGCTGAATTTTCTCCTTTGTGCAGAGGGATAATGTATGACTTTTTCCAGAGACAGGGGACATGGGATTCCCAGCTGATGTATTTATACAGATTGAGACAGTGTAGGCAATGCTATCAGCTGCTATTTTAAGGTATTCACTTGGAAGGTCATGAGCAGACGTAGAGCAAGGTTTGAGCTTAAGAGTAATTTTATATAGGATGTGGGCACAGCTTTGAAGGTGAGAGTGGATACTGTGATACATAGCTGCTGAGCAGGGTTAGAATTAGATGTTGGGGAATCCCTGGTAACAGATACTATACTATCTATGAAATAAGAGTTCAGTTGCACTGGGGTTTCAAGTTATGAGTTATTGGGAAAGGGGTTAATATTGAACTTATGTCAGGGATGCAATATTTCTCTAATGGCTGTCCATAATATTTTTAGGGTTTTTGTTTACTATTATTCTGAAAGTTATTGTATCATAGATTTCGTCTTCATTAATTTGCTTTTCAGTACAGTTGCAAAGCATTCTGAAGTTTTCAAGATGTTGTAGTGTTTATATTTTTGCCATTCTTTCCATATTTTTCTTCTATCCTGCATTAGTATTCTACTCTTTCTGGATAGCCAAATTGCATTATTTGTTTTGGTCTGTTCCTTCTAAGAGATATAAGACTATTCAGGATTTACATTGAATTCATTTACATAATCATGTAGGGGGAGAATTTTTAGGAGGTTCCAGTTAATAGATGGATTTAGCATCATAATGTTGGGAGGCAAAACCCCAAATGTAAATAACCAAATTGTTTCTGCAAATTTCGTATTGCCGACACATCAGAAAGTTGAACAAAAGAGCAAATGTCAACATTTCTGACCACTCCTTACCTAAAACAAGTGATAGCACTTGTTTTAGGTAAGGAGTGGCCAGAAATGCTGACATGGGTCAAAAAGGGGGTGAGCTTTTGTGGTTCTGAATATTGGTATTCACTGCTTTGAGGAGTTGCAGTTTGGAGTTTTTGGAAGTTGTTTCAATGATGTGTCTGCTGATATTAGGATCGTAAACCAATAGATGATAGGCTAGTAATGAACATTTCTAGATTAAGCTTGGAAAGGTTATACGTTGTTTTATAAACCGTTCTGTTTAAGTGGATATTTGAGATGTCTGGTTATACAGATTGGGAGATGATCACTGAGACAGTCAGACATTGTACCTCAGGTAATGTCAGATATCTTCCGAAAATAGCTGCATTGTCACCATCAGGGATGTAAGGAACAGAAATGCATATTTGTTTAGAAATGTTAAATTTCAGGAAAGTTATAAGAAGCTCTGCTGAACTGAATTTTGGTATTGGTTAGTTGTAGTGAGAAATGTAGTAGTTGTTGGGAAATATTAAAGTAATACCCCCAGCTTTACTCTTAATACAGTCATTAAGGATGATATTATTGTTGTTTATACTGGGTTTAAGGCAAGTTTCAATTACAAAGAGAATCAGGGCTATGCTGGGTAATCCAGACATGTAGTTAAGCAATTTTATTTCTTATGCTTCTAACATTTATGGCAGCAAATTTAGATTACCAGGGTTGGTGGTTGACCATTGTAAGGTTATAGTAGTGTGTGGAAGAGAATTGTCTTGAAGTTCATTGTGATAGGTGGGTTAGGATTAGGCTGACTGTCTCCTCCTAGACAAATTTTACTATATTGCAATATTCATTTTTGGAGTGTATTTTTCCACCTAAATATGTTTTGGTTTGAGTTAAAATGGAGTTAGTCTATATTTGGAGTAAAGGTGATGTCATTAAATAGGTTTGGTGTGATGTGTGGAAAGTGTAAGGAGGAAGTATGAATAGGTGGCTGGGACAGAGTTGGAGATATGCTGACCACTATTATAGAGTGATGGTAGGATGAATATTGGCCTATTAGGAGGAAAAGATTAGAGGAAAAGCTAAGTAGTAGCATGATTAAGTAAAGTGATCTGTACGTAATAGTTGGCAGGTATTAGGGAAGTAGTGATCAAGAAAGAAAAAAGAAGTAGCAGGATAGAAGGATATTTAGTGGTGGTGTAGACTGGAAGTTGATAGAGGGTAGGTAGGAAAGAAACATTTTCTATGAAGGAAGAGAGTTAGGTTGCTGTTCTACCTTCTCTGGAATGTAAGGAATGGGGTGGGTGGGGTAAAAGTCTAAAGATTAAGAATGTAGGTAAAATAGGTAGAAGTGAGGGTTTATTTGGGAAAAATAAAATATACAATGAAAATAGATGGTGTTAGGGAGGGGTGTGACTATTAATGTATATAGAGCAAAGTGGTGTGGGATACAGGTAGCTAAAATTGGTACTACAAGATTAAGCAGATATTGAAAATTAGGTGAAAGAAACAGGAGTGTTTCTATGATAGTAGTAAGGTTGTTTGGAGCATAATGAATATGTAAGAAGTATAATAGTAGAGTAAGAGGGGTGGTTGGGAACTGGGGATAGGGTAGAGGAGTGAAGCGAAGCCAAGCATAGGGGACTTTCACCCTCAGGTCAAGGTATAACAGAGAGTAATCATTTTATAGGCAATAGTGAGCAATTAGAGATTTATCAAGAAGAACAGGTTTTCTTTCATTTCCTTAATGCAGAAATCTGTTAGTCAAAGAAATTAAGTAATTGTTATATGCAGTGGAATCAATTAGTCAAGAGAAAGGACAGTTTCCATCATAATAAGTGATCCTTAAAGTGTAAGGACAACTCTGTTGGGGGATGTTGAAAAATAATTTCCAGCCTAGGCAGGCACATATTTGACAAGATGGTTTTAATAAACAGCAATGTTCTTCAAGTTAAAATTGCTCACATTGAACAAAGGCAAAATTCTCAGTGGAAAAGTTTGAGAGTTGGCCCTTGTGGCAGAGCTTCAGCAGTATCTGGGTTGAGTATAGTGACCAGAATCTATTGTACAAAGAAAAGATTGAAGATGGCACACTTGTAGTCTAATTTTGATACGTGAGTTGTTGGGATTTGGTGAATTTAAGGAAGTGGTTTAAATGTCTTTGGTCAGATTTCGTAGGAAAGACTGATACCAGAGTAGCAGTGCATGATGCGACCATATTTGTGAGAACCAGGTCAATAATTCTGTGTCCTCTAGTAGGTTTGTTTACTAATTACTGAAGGCATTTATTTTTGCTAGTAAGTCTAGGAATTTTGTAGTATATCCAACATTGGAGGGATATACTTCCCATTTTATTGAAGAGTAGTTAAAATCACACAAAATATTATTTTTTTTTTTATATGAAGAACATTTAGAATACTGAGGAATATTACCTGTTTATAAGGGGACAAAGAAGGTATAATGTGACAAACTATTAGTTGATAATTACTCCTGTCTACAGTGATCTGTTGTTCATTGGGATTTGTTTATGGGTCCCCAGGGATCTGCTTGGAAGTATTCTGTTCCTTGACTAACATGGAAACTCCACTTCAGTTACATTCAAGTCTGAAGACATGAGAAAAGCAAAACCCAAGTGTGGAGGGATTGCACTCTTTACACTTAAACCAAGTGTCAGAAACTACTCAGACATGCATGCTTTCCAAATGCAGGAGTGATGCACTCATGGACGAGTGCCTATATACTGAAAGACATAATAATGTGGTAAGACTGTTGGTTTGGCAATTGAGCAAACACTACAATATAGAAGTAGATGAGAAGCATTGGAAACATGATCCACAAAACATTATTAGCAATGAGGATATTCAGATCACATGAGATCACCAAATGCCAACAGTTAAGAAAGTAAATGCAAGTAAAACAGATATAGTAATCTAAATAAAATAATGATAAAAGAACAACAGTTGCATTAATCATTGGAAAAGTTATACCCAGTGATTAAAGTTTCTTAAAAACTGAGAGACATAAAGTAATAAAGTAATGAGATTTGCAAGCAAACACTAAAGCAATATGGAAGAAAGAGATTGAGAATGTTTCAATAGTATTAGGAGCAACAGGACTAATACAAAATTATAGTGTGTGTGAATATGCTACCTATACATGTAACCTGGTATGAACTGCAGAAGGAAGCAATTATGTGTACATTGTTTGTGCTGAGAAGAGCAGCCCTGGCAAACATCAAAGATTGAGGTAATACTAATGTCATAAACTTTACCCATAGCCTGCATAAGAAATGGAATCTACTGTTGTCACAGTATTAGAAACCCAAAACATATGGATAAATTAAAAAATACAGGAGTGCCTCAAGATTAGGAAAATTAATGTTTAAACTTCTGGCATTGAGGAGAGCCACTTTACTGTGATTAGACTTCAGTAATGATATATTAGTTACTTTGGAGTATCCATCAACTGGACTCTGCCTAAAAAGAGACTGTTGAGATGTGCAGCAAAGGCTTTAATCAGTATGCAGAAGCCTTTTCACAAAATGCACTGGATCCCCCTTGAATGACATGGGATATTTAACCAGCTATTGAAAAAACATATTGTTCTTTGCAACTAGGCATCATTTAAGATGAAGGAAGGATTCCATCATCATCCTGTGTCATGCCATCTTCCATAACATGTATGGGAAGTCCTGATATGTCACTCTGAATGTCCTTAGAGTTTATGTATCAAATCTATAGCTATATCTATTAGATATTAGGGTTCATAGGGTCCTTGTATTGTTAGAAATCCTGAAATCTGAAAGACAACTCACTGTAACCTTCTCTCTGTCAAGCCTTGTGAATGGCAAGTCAGTGTACCTGACGAGAGTCACTTATTAGTAAAACATTTCTGCAGATTTGGAATGTTTTGCTCATTGTTAATCTTTTTGGTAGGCATGCACAAGGTAGGCGAGTGTCCTGATTTTTGCTGACACTTAATATTATTACTTCAGGGAGGCTTTTTGAGTGGCTTTTTCACAGCCTCAGCAAAACACATTTTGGCATGACTAGAGAAGGATTCCAGTGGAAGCATATGAAGCTTACAGGGCAAGTTTTTAGGTCAGAAGGAAGTCACTTCTCAAAGACAGAATGGTCTGTGAGCATCAGAGAGTTAGCACACTGGTTTAGGAGAGCTAGTGCTGAATGGCTGGCAACAGTGGTGAAACTAGCAGTCTGATCTTCCATATTATGTAGTGCCTAGGTATTTAGATGAGTAAAATAAATGCACCAGCAAATGTATGTGGTTATGGAAGAATACACAAAATATGTTGAAAGTGAAAATGTTGCAGTCAAATTAACATAAAGGGCAGAGAACAAGAGGGAGACACTAGGTTTAAGAATGTAACAAGAACAGGATGGGAAGTTCTTCATTCTCAGTTACAGACAATAATAATTTATTTGCAATTTAAATGATTCAAAATACAGTTCCAGTAAAGGAATTAGCAAATTAAAATCAAACACACTATAGTTTTATCTCCAGATATGTTTAGGTGTAGCATCAAAGCTGTCCAGTCTCAAAGGACACCAAAAATTCACTGCTGCATGCTACTCATAATAATTTAATAAAACAAAAAAAAAACAAGAGAGCCAAACAATTAACAAATTTGGAAAAAAAAACAGCTGTGCTCAGTCTCTGAGAAAATGACAGCAATTAACCATCTCTCACAAGAGTAAGTACTGCAATTTTCAATGTGGCCTCAAACACCAAGCTAAATAAACTATTTTACTTACAAAAAAATTAATGCAGTTGCAGCGTAAATGCTTGAAAAACAATACTTTTTTCTGTCACAGTTAGTTAAAAAAAATAAAGCAGTTGCAGTATAAATGAACCAAACAGTTCTTGTAACAGAATTTTTCTGCCACAGTTAACAAAAGAAAAAATACTTAGGTTACACTTCTAATGCTTCAAATACAGTTCTAGCAACAGAAATAAGAAAACAAAACCAAACCATATTATAGAATTGTCTTCAACCAGTGCACTAAGGTGCAGCTGCAAAAGACTAAGAAGGATACAGTTTGTCATTTGACAATTAACTAATCTGAGAAATCTACTTGCACAAAAATCTTTGCTGGTGAATATAGGAGAATTTCACAGAAGTGCTGCAAAATCTGAAAACATCAATAGTGGTCCTGTAGCATGCACATGAAAATCCGTGTGCAGAATTATAACCTTGTTATAAAATGAGAATAGCTGCGGGCCATAATATACAACATTCCTTATTAATGAAGCTCATAGGAAATGCCTTTAAAACTTTTCTCATTAGTTTTTAGCTAAACCCCTTGACTGTTAACCTGCGATTCAGAATCATGCCTAATGCAGCCATGCAAGGTCTACCATGATGTTACAGAGTAATGTCACATGGCCCTAGAGCAGTTATCAATTAAGACATTTATCCCTTCAGCAATTAAAGGAAAATTCCACCTTAGAACTCAAAAAAATGTTTTTTTCATTGTATTTTGGTTTTCTGAGCTATTTTAATTCCTCAAAATCACTCCAAGTGCTTCGTTTACAGTTTTAATGTGTTTCTCTTAAACTGGCGGATGATGGGGCCTGCCTTTGTTTTCTTGCTTTCATTCCTTCTTCCCAGAATATGTTTCAAGTCCTCTTTATATGAGTCATGCTGCACAGAGGAAAGTGGTGTTGTTTTCTCATGCTATTAAGATAGAATGCCAAGACTGTGAAGTACTGTCATTTAAATACACCTATAACAGAGCTACTTTTATGTTTCCATGACTGAGACTCATGTATGTGTCTGCCAGAGCTTGTTCTATGCTATAAATAGCTGTTAGCTACTTCCAGCAAAAGAAAGTATCTAAATAGCAGGCTTTTGTAAAGGGATTATTTTGTAGTTCTAAAAGAATTGACAGACCTTCCCCAACACTCTTATGCTGAGGTGTAAAAACTATCACTACAGTAAATGATCCCTGCTGTACATTTACAGGTAAAAATAGTAGGAGTCTAAACTAAGTCTGTCTGCTACTTCCCAATGCCTTCAGTGAGAAGTTTTTTCTTTATCATGAATGATGCAAAATTAAAATGTGTTTTACTAGTTCCTTAATTATTTCTGTCATATTCACTAACCCCTTTTTTGTATTTCATATTTATTTATACTTTGGTAACCAGGAAAGTGGACTAATCCCAGGACCCTTTTCAGCCACAAGTTGGGCTACATTGGCAAAAATAATGGCAAGTAACAAATGTACTCAGCAATACAAAGAAAAAAAAATACTAACATAAAGACATTGACAAAGATTGTATGTGCAACACAATAACTGATCTGTGACAGTGACTAAGTAAAACATGAAGCAACATTTGCTATAATCTATACATTAAATATGCTTAATTCTACTATGTTAAGTTTATTATATGTACCAAATTCTATTCTCCCATATTGCACATATCTATATCTATATAGGTATATGTGTATGTGTGTGTATATATATATATATATATATATATATATATATATATATATATATATATATAGATAGATAGATATGTGTGTGTGTGTGTGTGTATTCAGTGCATGTGAACAAAAACATATGAGTGTGAGTGTGTGTGTGTGTATGTAAAGGTGACCAAAACATACGAATAACTTTGCAAGGACGGCAAGTGCAAAGGCCAAAAACTATGTAACGCAAATCGAAAAAACAGTCAGCACCACACGGAGAATCAAAGACTTTATTAAGTCTTAGTACCTTTTAAAAATCCAAAGACTTTCTTAAGTCTTCATACAGACCATTTTCAATGTGATACAACACCCAATGGCACTCCGTTTTATACAATACAGTCACCCTTTCAACCAATAAAGAGTCCCCAATAGTTAAATAGCCTAACTAATGCAATCCCCTTAAAATAAAAATGAACATACATAAATATTAATGAAAAACAATAATTCAAAAAAATAACAACACATGTAATACACCCCATACTAAACAATAATCATTAATCTTTACAGATGTTCATTCAAGCCAGTTGGGAATAACCCACCCAGTCTAATGATCAATGCTTTTTCCTTTTTATTTAAAAATTCATGCCATTTGGTTTGGTTGAATCTTTGGCCACCAAACTTATCAATAATGGTAAAATGAAAATTGGTCGTATTATGAACAAGAGTATGTTTATATAGTGCATTGGTAATAACTGTATTTCTTATATTACTCAGATGTTCCAAGATGTGCAGTTTTAGAGATCTAGACGTTTGACCAATATAAAATGCAGAACAATGGCAAACAGCCAAGTACACTACCCAATTACTACTACAATTAGCAAACGTCTGAATCTCAAAAATACGTTTGGTGTTTTTAGTTGTAAACTCCTTTGTTTTAAACACATATCTACAAAAACTACAATGTTCACAAGGAAAACATCCAAATAATCTAGTACCAGACAATGTCCATTGGATTTTCATATTAGAAAATGGGTGCTTTTTTATAAAAACTAAGGTGTCCACCTAAAGTGACCCCCCTACAAAAAGAAAAGGCACACCTATTATCCAATATTTCACCCAAATATTCATCTGATAACAAAATATCCCAATGTTGCTGAATTAAATTGGTCAACTCTTTGGTATTCCTACCAAATGTTGTCATGAATCTAATTTTAGATCCACTGTTGGACTTATGGCTCTGATAAGTAAGCAATTCCTCTCTGGGAATCTTACCAACTGTATCACTGTTTTGCATTAAATGTTTGACAAAATAACACTGTTCAATAAAACTCCTAGTTAAATCATCATTAAATTGTGCAAAATCCACTTATCTGGAGCAAATGCATCTAATCCTCGTATGTTGGGATTTATGAATGTTCTTAGCAATGTGTCCTGGATGACAGCTGGATGCATGTAGAAGGGAGTAAGAATGGAATGGCTTCCTATAAACTGTGCTCTGAAGGGTACCATGTTCCTGTTTATTAACTAACCGTGAAGTGAATACCCCATTTATTTTCATTCAGATATTGCACAAAGTCTTCCAAATATGCAGCATCAGATTTCCAAACCATCCAGCAGTCATCCAGGAACCTTCTCCAAATGAAGATTTCCTCAATGAAATTATTATGACTGCTATCATAGATCATGAAATGTTCAACATAACCCCTGAAAAGATCTACATAAATGGAGTCAAAAGCAGCCCCCATTGCAGTACCTCTGATCTGTAAGTAACACTTACCATTGAAGAAAAATACATTTTTCATTAGCACATACTCAGTTAAAGAGAGAAGGAAGGTATTAAATCCAGGACTATAAAACCCCAGCTCAGTAAGCCAAAAATCCAGTGCCATTAACACTGCCTAGTGAGGAATGCTAGTGTAGAGTGATGGAACATCTAAAGTACAAAGCAACCATCCATCTTCCAATTGTACATCAGCAATGATATTTAAAAATTCTGTGGTATCTTTAATTCTAGCCCTAACAGCTTGCAATAAAGGTTTCAAATACATGGTTAGATATACAGAAATGGGTTCTGTGAACCCCTGCCTGAAACAATTGGTTGCCCTGGTGTGTTATGAAGATTCTTATATACTTTAGGCAACAGATAAATAAATTGTGAAGCCTGTTCCTTAACCTTAAGATGGAAACATGTTTTTTCATCAATGATACCCTCATCTAAAGCCATATCCAGAAATTCATCAATTTGCGTTTTAAAATGTGGGGTAGGATCAATGGACGTGATCATATAAAATCTTCCATCACCAAGTTGTCTATTGGCTTCCACCTCATACATAGTCCAATCCATGTAAACCAACACCAATGATTAAAGGTCTAACTGTGCCAAATAAATATATAAAGAAAACAACAAAGCACAGTACAACCAGCATGGCAAGCAGCATAAAAATTCAAGGAGACCAAATAAGACTGTATTTAATAAAAATCAGGATAAGCGCTTTCACATAAAAATGCTTCATCAGATCCTCAGTATACACAAACCAAGTACATTTAAAAAGCACATTTTAAAAAGAAATTACCCTATCAAACAGCTAGGCCAATTAGTGATGTAATGGCTTTGATTTCAATGCTGGCTTTAAAGGAACATTGCAATTTAAGCCTATTGTTCTATGTGCCTGTAATGTGCCTGTAATGTGGCAATCCACCTCATCTCCACACATTCTTTTCACATGGAAAATGGATGGTTGCTTTGTACTTTAGATGTTACATTGCTACATAAAAGCATTCACCACTGGGCAGGGTTAATGGCATTTTTGGCTTACTGAACTGGAGTTATATAGTCCTGGATTTAATACCTTCCTTCTCTCTTTAACTGAGCATGTGCTAATGAAAAATGTATTTTTCTTCAATGGTAAGTGTTACTTACAGACGAGAGGTACTGCAATTGGGGCTGCTTTAGCCCCATTTATGCAAATCTCTTCATGGGTTATGTTGAACATTTCATGCTCTATGACAGTAGTCACAATATTTTCATTGAGGAAATTGACATTTGGAGAAGGTTCCTGGATGATTGCTGGATGGTTTTGAAATCTGATGCTGCATATTTGGAAGAGTTTCACTTCATGGTTAGTTTTGATAGGAAATGTATTCCTTTTTTTGGATGAGATGATTAATAAACAGGAAAATGGTACCCTTCAGAGCACAGTTTGTAGGAAGCCATTCCATTCTAACTCCCTTTTACATGCATTCAGGGCACATTGCTAAGAACATTCCTAAATCCCAATATATGAGGATTAGACACATTTGCTCCAGAGAAGTGGATTTTGCACAATTTAATGATGATTTAACTAGGAGGTTTATTGAACGGAGTTATTTTGTCAAACATTTAATGCAAACCAGTGATACAGTTGATAAGATACCCAGAGAGGAATTGCTTACTTATCAGAGCTATAAGTCCAACAGTGGATCTAAAATTAGATTCACGAAAACATTTGGTAGGAATACTAAACAGCTGACCAATTTAATTCAATGACATTGGAATATTTTGTTATCAGATGAATATCTGGGTGAAATATTGGATAATAGGTGTGCCTTTTCTTTTCATGGGGGGGGTCAATTTAGGTGGACACCTTAGTTTTTATAAAAACACTTGCTTTCTAATATTAAAATCCAATGGACATTGGATGGTACTAGATTATTTCGATGTTTTTCTTGTGAACATTGTAGTTTTTTTAGATATGTGTTTAAAACAAAGGAGTTTCCAATTAAAAACACCAAATGTATTTTTCAGATTCAGACATTTGCCAGTTGTAGTAGTAATTGGGTAGTGTACTTGGCTGTTTGCCACTGTTCTGCATTTTATATTGATCAAACATCTAAATCTCTAAAACTGTGCATCTCAGAACATCTGAGTAATATAAGGAATAAGGTTATTACCAATCCACTATATAAACATACTCCCGGATTCACTATGCCTTGCTTGGTGTGCAGGATCAGTGCCAGAGCTCTAGCAGGCAATATGGCTGCTGTGCGATCCAGGAACTGCCTGCAGGGGCATGCATGAGAGCTCCTGCACTAGTCCTGCATGGACTAAGCCCTTGTATGCAAATCACCCCATTTGTAGGAGAAATCCATGCAAATAAGGTGATTTTGTGATCCAGTAACCGAGTACATTTCTGCAAAATCCAAAACGGAGCTGTGACACCTCCAAATAAAGGCTGCATATCATCAAGGAAGCATGCCAATGGCCAAGTATAAGGTCATTGGCATTGCAAACAAAACAAAAAATAATCAACTTTTAATTTTTTTTTTAGCCAATCTCGACTGTTTAAGCATAGGGCAGTGGCATGCAAACGGGAACGGGGGGAAAATAAAAAAAATAAACCTAAATTAAGCATTGTAACTAAAATCAATATTCTGCCATGCAAGTCAATGGCAGGCAGAAGACAACATGACCAGTGAATAGTGGTTGCTAAGGGGGGAGGCTCAGTGTGAGACATGTAACTATGCATCAGCAGGCAATCCTACGCAAATGAGGGGAATGATAGTGAATCCCAGTTTTCCCCAGCATGTGAGTCAGGTCCCAACAGTGTAAGAGTAGGAATAGCTTGGTGCAAGCCTAGGAGTTAGGTAACATCATGGGGGGGGGGGTGCCAGGTATACTATAAGCAGATTGGAGCCCTGTGGCTCGGATTTGATTCTAGCTTAGCACAGCTAAGCTAAGGGGTGTGTTTAAACCTGCCTAGCACTCTTTACAAAGCCTAAGCGGGTGTGTGTGCCGCACACCAGGTTTTACAGGAAGATAAAAGTTAAACCAGGAAATAGCAGCAGTGTTCACATTTAAGCACTGTGTTTGGCGGTGTGCACACGTGCTTAAACAGGAAAGCAATGGGAAGGAAAAACAGTAGTAGGAAGGTAATCAAGGAGAATTAGCTTAGCTGGCAGGTGAAATGTATCAGAATTAGCCAATTACACAGGCAGCAGACCAGCCCAGCCCAGCCCAGAACACCACTATAAACTAAGCAAACACCTTCCCCTCTGGTTTTTCCCACACTCTACAACACCGGTGTAAACAAGTGGGGAACTTTTAACACTCACAACAGAAGATGATAGGGGCTACAATAGCTATCATACAACTTGTGGAAGAGGGTGAGGGTGGTGAGGATGTGAATGCTGCCAACCAACTCACAGTGAGGAGACAGAGAAGAGTGTACAGACCCAGGATAACCTACCAGGGGCTACATGAGCTGGTGATAGTGGAGTTGAAAACCGCACTTGTGCCTGTTTCCCACCTTTCCTATAACTAGCCTAGTCCGGTTACAGATTTGCTGTATCCAGAATTGTTAGTAAGCTTCTGAGCCCCCAAGCCTTTCTGTGTTGGAGGACAGCCTTCTAGCTTATCAGTGGGAGTGGTAAGCACTAGGTAGCCTATCCTCCATGGGAAGAGTGAGTTTTGGCACAGAAATTGTAGTTTATTTGACCGTTTGGGCAGTTTTCCATCTCTTTCAACTTGCTGGCTTAAAAGCCTATGTTTGTACTTGTTCTCCACTTTTCCTGTAACTAGTCTAGTCCAGGTACATATTTGCTGTATTCCAGGACTCGTTGTAAGCTTCTGAGCCCCCAAAGCCTTTCTGTGCTGGAGGGAAGCCTTCTAGCTTATCAGTGGGAGTGGTAAGCATTAGGTAGCCTATCTACCACAAGAGGAGTGATTCCTGGCCCAGAAATTGTAGCTATTGGCCGTTTGGGCAGTTTTTTTCCATCTCTTTCAACTTTCTGGTTTAAAAGCCACACTTGCACTTGTTTTCCACCTTTCCTATAACCGGCCTAGTCCAGATGCAGAGTTGCTGTATCCAGGACTGTTGGTAAGCTTCTGAGCCCCGCAAGCCTTTCTGTTTTGGAGGAAAGCCTTCTAGCTTATCAGTGGGAGTGGTAAGCACTAAGTAACCTGTCTACCATGAGAGGAGAGGTTCTTGGCCCAGCAATTGTAGTTTATTGACCATTTGGACAGTTTGTCCGTCTCTTTCAACTTTCTGGTTTAAAAGACCACATCGGCACTTGTTTCCCATCTTTTCTGTAACTAACCTACTGGGTAGCACTAGAAAGCCTTAAACTGATACAAGCCTTCTAGCTTAGGAAAGAGACTTTGGAGTGATTAAGTATCAGTTTTCTCTACTTTCTTGCTGTACTTAACTGTTTTCCGCCTAAATGCAGATTTTCCAGCATTTATTGTGATTTAAAAGCTTGTTTTTTTCACATATTGTACTTATTTGACTGCCTGCACTTTTAAAAGGTTGTTTTTGTTTAAATAATTTATTTAACTGCTGTGGGCTATACACTAAAGTGCAATAGCTTTTTCTGATTGTTTGTATTTGTTTAAAGCTGTTTTAAGTGTATTTTTTACTATTTTTGCCTTATCTTTTTTAAAAAAAAACAAACAAAAAAAATTCCTTGTTTCCCGCCTTTCTAAGCTAGTATAGTCCAGTTTTTAGGCTAGTGCTGAATTCAGAGCTGTGATACTAGTTTCTGAGTTGCCCATACCTTACTTGGATAGAAGGAAGTTTCTCTGTTCACCTGTGAGAGAGGGGAGCTTTGAGCAACCTATCTGTCCCTGCAGGAGTTGTTCCAGCCCAGAAGTTAGTAGTTTATTGGCCATTTTGGGCTAATTTCTATCTCTTTCATTTCCCTACTATAAAAACCGTGTTTGCACAGTTTTGCGCACTGGGCAGTGCCGGTTTGCTACGGTTAAATTATTCCCGGCTCCACTAAGTCTCCTCTTCAGTTTTTCCCTTGAAACTAGTCTAACTCTCAACCTAAGCACTCAAAAAGCATCTTACAGCCCAGTACTTGCTCAGACCTAATAGCAAGCACTAATATACCCTGACACTGATTGCACAGCAGGGCAAGGCTCTTTATTCACCCCTCACCAACCAAGCAACTAAGCAGCTCACCCTACTATTCAGGCATGACCAAAGGGCAACTTCAGATGCACTCTCCAGTCCAGCTGGTGAATCTGGGTATCCTGAGGCAATGTTACAACTGCCTCATGTACACAGACAACCCTCTCCTCTACCACAAAACACTAACATATGTGAGAGATGCAATTATACAGCCAAACTGGAAGTTAAGCTGTCTCCACCCAAAACTGGAACTGACAGTCAAGAGGAGGAGGTTAACACTTGCACCACAACTCCAGATGCACACAGACCTACTAAAACAGCACTGGCAAAAAAATGCACATAAATACACAAAATCATACTTGGAGGCTCTAAATAAAAACCTGCAAAAGCAGCAGAGACCTCCAAAGCAGACACCCAAATAACCTGCACTTCCCGTCACAAACCAGACAACACATAAAACACAAAATCAGTGTGCCGCACAATCACAGCCCTTAAGGCGAAATAACATACCTAACACACTAGTAATAGGTGAATCTATAGTCAGGCACACTGATGTCCCACTCACTAGGCTGGACAAGCAGAAGGTTACTGTTACCTGCCTGTTGGGAGCCAGAATCCGCCACATAACACAAGCACTCAGGTCACTCCAGAAAAAGTACAAATATGACTCTGTCATTGTTCATGTTGGTGTGAATGACCTGAGATGTACCTCCCTGGACTACATGAAAAGAGACATGGAAGAGCTTTTTGATCATGTAGCCCAGGCTGGTATGACCCTGAACCTGAGTAGCATCCTGCCCTCACCAAGAATGATACCTCAGTATAAAGAAAAAATTATCAATTTCAACAACTGGCTAAGATTCTGGTGTCATTCAAAGGGGATCCAGTGTCTGTCAGCCTGGGACAACATGCTCGCCAAGCTGCATTGCTTTGCAAGAGATGGCTTGTACCTGTCACCCCTAGGCTTTTGAATACTGGCCAAGGCTCTTGCTACCCCCATAGTGGCTTTTTTAGGCAAGGCTCAAAAGTCAAACCCACCTCCATAAACAGTACAATTACCAAAAAGCTGAGGGTTATGCTACTCAATCCCAGGAGTTTAAATCTCAAAATGCATGTGCTCGAAGCACTCCTCAGTATGGAGAATGTTGACATCTGTGCAGTAACTGAAACCTGGTTCAAGGCTCCAGAGATCCCCACATACCACATGTTTCGGCCACAAAACACTGACCGAAACACAAAAGGGGGGGGTGTATCCAAATTCATCAAGGATATCTACACCTCCAGGTTAGTGGTGCAGCATGATACCTCTGAGATCATCCATGTGCAACTAACATCGGGCAAATCTGCAGTGCAAATTGTGGTCTGCTACAGATCACCCTCCATGACCCAGGACCACCACTCCTCCTTTCTGAAGACACTGGAAAACATGAAGGTCCTACCAAACACCCTGATATTGGGCAATTTCAATTACTCTACCATTCACTGGGAAAACTACTCGAGTACAAATTCCCAGTCCCAGCACTTCCTGGAATTCATCAACTCAAACTCCCTGGATCAGCTGGTAAACTCCCCTACCAGAGGTGAAAACATGTTGGACCTGGTCATCACCAACATGGGTGACAGGTGTTCCACACCAGAGGTCAACCCGTCACTAGTTAGATCAGACCATGAACTAATCACTCTGGATGTCCACATCCCACCACCACCCCCAACTAAGGAAACCACAGTAAAAAACGTTTCTAAAGCAAACTTTACCTTACTTAAGACAGAGGTGGTAAGTTTCACAGCCCCCACCCTAAAGGATAATGCTGCCCAAGATACAGAAACCTTTACAAATGCACTCTATGAGCACCTACAAGGATGCATGTATTGTGCCATCCCTAGCAAAACCAAGACTCACTCCTCTAAGAGAAGGAAGCCACTTTGGTGGACCCCTGCAATAAACAGGCTATACAATAGAAGGAGGAAACTAGTTCATAAAAAAGCAAATCCCAAGAAGGAAAGACATCCCTGATCAGTATCAGTAAGAAACTGAGGTCCCTCATGAAATCATCCAAAGCTAACTTCGAAAGAAAAATAGCCAAGGATTCAAAAGATAACCACAGAGCCTTCTTTAGCTATGTTAAGAATCTAAGTGGCAAGTCACAGATATGCACTGAACTATTGCAAAATAGCACAAAATATACTGAACCTACTGATATTGCCAACATCCTGGCAGATAGATTCAGTGGAAACTTCACCCCCTTTTCACCTCCAAAAGGGCCCACAACAATACTGGAAAAGTGTAGTGTCCCAAAAATCACAGATGCACAGGTGAAATCAGCCATTTCAAAAGCCAAAAACACAGCTTCAATGGGACCAGATAGTGTCCCAGGCTGCGTCTCGCATGAACTACAGAACGAACTAACCCCCCACTTAAACACGCTGTTCAACCTCAGCCTCTCCACATAGAATGGTGCACAGCAATGGTTATTCCTCTCCACAAAGGAGGGGCCACAACTGACTCTGGTAACTATTGCCCCATAAGCCTGACTAGCCTGGTCTGCAAGGCTATGGAGCGCATCATCATGGAACTCATTAACAAAGACATTGGGAACCTCCAAACACTTGACCCAACCCAGTTCAGCTTTGTTAAGGGCAGATCATGCCTACTAAACCTGGCTGACTTCTTCGAGATAGTCACCAAGGCCATAGACAAGGGAAAGGTAGTTCACACAGCCTACCATGACCTCACCAAGGCTTTCAACGTCATTCCCCACTCGGGAATTACAGAAAAACTCATCAGCCTGAACATAAACCCCTATGTCATGAGATGGGTTGCCAACTGGCTTACAGACAGAACTCACACGGTAAGAATAGCTGGCTCCAGGTTCGACTCTAAACCAGTCACAAGTGGTGTCCCATAAGGCTCAGTACTGGGACCCATACTGTTCAGCATATACCTCTCAATAGTACAGGCAAACACAGGAGGACTATGGCTAACCAAGTTCACCGATGACTGCAAACTGGGAGCCATAATTGACTCTCTGGCTGACACGGACATCCTCCAAAAGGGCCTTACTGAGACAGACACCTGATGTCAAAGTCATGGCCTCAAGCTAAATGCCAAAAAATGCATAGTCATCCTGTTTGTGAAAAACAAAACAACCATGAATTACCACATAGGTGACAGCCCCCTTAATACAGAAGAGGTAATAAGAGATCTGGGGACCCAGGTAGATAGTAATCTGTCCTTTGACAATCATATTGCCAAAGTAGTTAGGAAATCCTTCTATGTGGCCCATCTAATTACTAAAGGATTTGCATCTAGAAATAAAGAGGTTATAGTGCCCCTCTACTCGTCACTCATTAGACCCATCATAGAGTACAATGCCCCATTTGGGATGTACCTCACAAGGCACTTCCAACAGCTGGAAAGACCACAAAAGTACCTCACCAAGAGGATTACTGGTCTCAAACATATGTCCTATGCAGCCCGACTGAAAAAGCTCCGGCTGTACTCAGTGGCATATCGCTTACTCAGAGGTAATCTCTGCCTGACTTACAAAGCCATGTCCAACTCAGAATTGATGGACATTCTCCACCTAAAGACATCCAAGTCACTGTGAGCCACGTAATCTAGTGAGCTAAACCTCACCATAACAATAAATAGAACATGCTGGAGGGATAGCAGAAAATACACCCCTGGGATCACTTCTTTGGCTCTGCTTGACAGAGGATCAGTTAATTAATCAATGGGGCAGCGAAAGCCGACACACTCTGGCTAGGTTTGTAAATGCCCTCGGGCAGATAGCCTAGTTCCTACCTATAAACCTATAAACCTATGAACCGATGAGTGCTATAGGATGGACAGGGACATCCTACAGCAAATTGTTGAGCTGTGCTAGCCACGCCTAACACACAGAACTAACAGAGGGGAACCCATCCCAGTGGATACCAAGGTATGTGTAGGCCTAAGAATACTAGCTACAGGTACCTTCCAAAGACCAACTGGTGATATGATGGGGATTTCACAGGCATCAGCATCCAGGGTACTCCACCAGTTCCTGGATGCCATGTCAGCACATGTCAGTAAGCATATATATTTCCCCAACAACCATGAGGCATTGCCCAGCAATATCCAACTGTTCCACCAAATAGCAGAATACCCTGAGGTAGTGGGTGCTATAGACTGCACGCACATATGCATCAAAGCACCACCCGATGAGCGGGGTAGGGGATACATCAACCACAAGGGCTTCCCCTCAATCAACTGCCAGGTCGTGTGCGATACCCAGGGCATAATAATAAATATGTGTGCTGGCTGCCCTGGAAGCTATTACGATTCCCACATCTGGCATCTGACGCAGCTGTACCAGAGATTTGCTAATGGGAACATCCCTTACTGTCACCTAGTGGGGGATGCTGGATATGCACTGGAGCTGTGGCTGATGACACCCATCAGAAATGCACACACACCCAAGTAAGAACTCCATAATGAGGCACAAGCTCAGACCAGAATTATAGTAGAGCATGTGTTTGGGATGCTCAAGTCACAGTTCCGGTGCCTGGCCACTTCCGGTGGAGCCTTGCAGTACTCAACAGCAGCATGTACCCAAATCGTCCTTAGATGTGCCATGCTACATAATATGATCCTGCAGAAACAGCTTCAGCAGAAACAGCACTGGGCAGGGCCACACAGCCCCCCACCATTGCCAAGGCCTGCACAGGCACAGAGTGACTTGGAGGAGGAACAACCTGAGCCTGCCCAGTAGGCAGAAGGAGGCATGCCCAGTATGCACTTGCCTTGGCAAAGAGGCAACACATAGCACATACACTGACACAGGAGGGACCCAGGGCATAACACCTTTCTCCAACTCTCACATACAGTAAAAGGGATGCCAAACATTGCACTACCTGTGCCTAACCATGTGTAGGGAGTGTACTATGTGCATCTGACATAGGCAGCCCTGCAGCACCACCCTCAATACTGGGACACCCACAAGGTAAGTGACTCACACATGCCAGTCAGGGGGAGTCATATAACCAACAACAGTCACAGCCAGCAGGACAGGTGTAGACAAACACAAACAAAGGCTGTGTTACGGCCTCTGAATGAGGCCTATGGGTAACCCCCCCACCAGGCCTACATAGACAGACTACAGCTGGTCAAGCAGTGGGATGTCAGTTCTGAAGGGTAGGATGTCAGAAACCAATATGTAGGTAATTAAAAGCTAAGATCTGTAGTACACTGGTATGCCTCTAGCCAGCACGATAGGTAAGACTACAGACTGAAATTGAGTACCCGACATACCAGTACAGTCCTAGCAAATGTGTATAAATGTCAGGTGTGCCCCCCATCCTACATAGAAATATAGTAACAGTCAGGTGTCCCCCCAATCCTGTATAGAACTGTAGAAACAGTCAGGTCCCCCCATCCTATGTAGAAATATAGTAACAGTCAGGTGTGCCCCCTCCCAATCCTGTGTAGAAATGTAGAAACAGTCAGGAGTGCCCCCTCCCGCTATACAGAAATGTAGTAACAGTCAACGCAAAATTATCGATGCATACCCTGCAGAGACAGCATGCCACCTGTCTATGTATAATACAAAGGTCAGCACTGCAGTGCAAACTACCTGGACTCAATCCACACATGCAATACAGATGGCCATACTGAGCATGCTCACACACTTAGAGAAATGAAGGCAGTGTCAGTTAACAACATACTGAAAGTTCATACTGGGTGTGCTCACACACTTAAACACATGAAGGCTATGTCTGCAAACACCAGTGTATCAGACATGTATGGCAGTCGCAGTTGTTAGGGCAGACACTCATCAGTATGCACCACTCATGCCTTACACACACAGTGGATAGGAATACAGACATATATGTAAGGACAACACATTATAATAAGCCAAAAGTCTAGACGGACATAGATGTGTGGAAGAGGGTGGCTGTGACAAGGAGCCATCCAGGTCTATCCCACCCAGCACACAGCCAAAGGGCCCCAAACACATGAGGTGCAGATGTCACTCACTGCAGATACTAGCCACCAGTATCTGTCAGCATGAGAGACTATGTGGTGCACGTGCCAGCTGTGCAACATGACTGTACAAGGAAGTAGTCATCTAGCAGCTGTATACATGTACCTGTGAAATATGACCCTATGTGTGCCCGCATGTGGTGTGTCAACCCCTAGATGAATGGGTTATGGCCCATGCACACACACTGCCCTCCCCATAGCCCTACTATGACAAGCCTGCTGAGGTAATCCAATGAGAAATACAACTTTGGGAAAAGTGTAGCCCAGTAATCTCTGTGGCACGTCCAGTAGCTGTGCACTGCTATAGTGTGATAAACTAATTAGGTAGGAGTTTGAATCCCAGACTTGGCAACTATGTTTGTGTGTGTGTGCCTGTATGCCTCTGACAATATAGAGGGCAATTCTTTTTAGGGTAGTCACACTACCAACAATTCAAATGATCAGCTTTAGCAAGGCTGCTGATTTCATCCACCTAGAAATACATCTCTGGGAAAGTTGCAGTCCAGTAATCTCCATAGCTTGCTCTGTAATTGCATTTTGCTGTAGTGCAATAAAGTAGTTAAATAGGTGTTCTAACCCCAGACATGACAAATGTGTGTCTATCTGTGTAGAGAGCAATGCTTTTTAGGGTGCTCACACTCCCTACAATTCATATACTCAACTTTGGCAAGGCTGCTGACGTCATCCACCTAGAAATACACCTCCTGGAAGGTTGTAGTTCAATAATCTTCGTAGTGTGTCCTGTAACTATGCACCGCTGTAGTGCAATAAAGTCGTTAAATAGGTGTTCTACTCCCAGAGATGGCAAGTGTCTGTGTAGCATGCGATGCTTTTTTAGGGTAGTCACACTCCCTGCAATTCATATGCTCAACTTTGGCAAGGCTGCTGATATCACCCACCTAGAAATGCACCTCTGGGAAAGTTGTAGCCCACTAGTCTCCGTAGTGTGTGCCATAACTGCATATGGTTGTAGTGTGACTTAGAACTGTGGTAGGGTTTCATCCCCCACCCATGGCAGTTTTGGATGTTTTGTGTGTG
Organism: Protopterus annectens; assembly: GCF_019279795.1. NCBI lineage: Eukaryota > Metazoa > Chordata > Ceratodontiformes > Protopteridae > Protopterus > Protopterus annectens. Next base: position 1,657,192,089 of record NC_056739.1, read on the forward strand.
TTTCAATGTCTGTGTATGGAGCAATGCATTATAGGCTAGTCACACTCACTACAATTCAAATGTCCAACTTTGGCAAACGTGCTGATGTCATTCATTGTGAAATACACCACTGGGGAAGGAACCTTCCAGTAATCCCTGTGGTGTGTCCAATAACAGCTACATGCTGAAGTGTGATATAGACCTCTGTTAGGGGCTCTATACCCACACATGTTGGTTGTGGATGTTTTGTGTGTGTGTCACTGTCTGTGTAGGAAGCAATGCATTTTAGGCTAGTCACACTCACTACTATTAGAATGTCTTACTTTGGCAATCCTGCTGATGTCATCTAATGTAATATACACCTTTGGGGAAGGAGCACTTCAGTAATCTCTGTGGCATGTGCTATTACTGTGTAGTGTAATAAACTAGTTAGGTAGGGGTTCTACTCCCTGACATGACAGGTGTGCATGTGTTTTTAACTCATATCCTGTGTGGAGGTGGTTGTGAGTGTTTGATACCTGTGGCCAATATGGAGCGGCTTTTGCATAATTCTTATATGGTGGCCCTACTATATATCACAATGTCCACTGTACAGGGATAACAGATGTGAAATAGCTGGGAGGCTGGGGTGCAAAGCCATACTAATACATGTGACATCAAGGCCAGGCAATCACAGTTAGCAACCACAGTATTACCCAGAGCACACTCTCAACCCATGTCTCATACACACACATGCCTAGGCAACAGCCAATATGTGGGTACCCACACTGCATATTGGCCACTTATAGTAATTATGGAGGGATAGCAGTAGGCTACAGAGGGCATGGCACCCTGTCCATCTGTCCAATATGCACGTACATGCAGAAAGTGTACCCACCTCATGTTCCCCAATGTACATCTGCAATGCCTGTGGTGCCATCACATGTGACCCACAAAGGACATACCATGCCTGATAACATGCCCTGGATGGACAGATGCCACTGGCACCAGGGAATGACATTAGCATGCTATCAATGTAGGTGGAGGGTAAACCTACTACCCATTACCAGTTCCTGCCACAGGTGGGCAAGACTGGCACATCTGATGATAATCTGTGTTCACAGCATAGACCATGCACTGTACATGCATGTGGGAGGTGTGCATATCCCAGACACTGTCTATGTCATGAACTAAGGAACACATACATGGCAAGCAATGCACAGCATTAGCCACAGACAATAGTCACCCAGGTGACTGGATGGGGGATACAATACCCACCTGTGTGGGCAAATGCAGACACCACAGCCCTGAACCAGAATGCAGACCAGTGTCTTGTGGCCTGATGCAAAGGTATACCCATCACCTAGCCTTGTATAGATGTCTGGCACAGTCGACCACCACACACCCATATAGACATGCACCCATGCATGTCAGTACTGGCACCCTGTGTGTTTGTATGTGTATTGTATGGCGCGTATGTTCCCATCCACACTCACTACAACCCCCATTGGCATACTGAAGCTTGCTGTCTGATATCAGACACCTCCCCATACCCTTTGCCCATACAACCTCCATATGACCCATGTGGTGCATGTGATACCTGCACAGTGATGTGTTGTGACAATCCCACTACTGATGAATTTTAATCCTGGCCCTGCCAAGTGTGTCAATGTGTGTGTGTCCATGTGAGAGTGTGGCTGTGTTGACGGTGCCACCTGTTCATGTGGACAGGCATGTGTACGTTACCTACCATATAGCTGCTGTATCCCTGTTGCAGATGTCACTCACCATCACATATATGTTCTGAGGGCTCCACAACCGATAACCCATGTGGCACATCCAATACCTGCATAGAACTGTGATAGCACTACATAGTCATCAGGGATTTGATACCCTGTGCTTGTAGGTGTGTGACACAAACATGCTTAGGTTTTACTCTCCCACTCTCCCTGACTTGTCTTTGCCTCTGTCTGCCTTTCCCACTCCCTCTCTAGTGGATATGGAGACCTACACCTGCTTTGCTTAGGCAGCAGCATGTATATTTTAAGTGATGCTCATGATCAGCCTATGGGCTCTGCACGAATTGCAACCCTCCCCTAGCTGATTCCATGTGGAATAGCTGTGGTAACATTCCCATAGACAATTGCATGGAAACACACTTCAATATCTAGGAACATCACATTGGTGTTGGCCCTTTTCATTCACTGTGAGCAGGAACTAGATCTGTTGTTTGGCAAACAGCATCTCAGATGGATTGGGGATTTACCTCTAACAACATACACTGTGGAAACAGGGCAACACACAGGAGGGGGATGTGCCTGACCTGACTACAGACTGTAAGTGCTGCAAAACTGCATTTGGAGTAATGTTGGTTTAGCAGTGTGTGTGTGTGGATATGGCTGTCCTATATGTCTCAATACCTGCCATGTCAGTTCTATGTTTATGAGGAATCCCCATCTGCAGGGTCATCTGCAGACTGGGCAGTGTGTTGTGCCTTTGGTTTCATGTGTTACCCATGGAGCATCTATCTGTGGACTGCAGAAGGTAATGTGAGGATTGCAGTCTGTAGATGGTGAAATCTGTGACAGTTATTGACTTCATATCCCTCATAGGACATATGTTGCAACAAACCCTGTTACAACAGTAAATGTATGAGGTTATCACTGCAACATATCAATATTGGCCCTGTGTATGTGCTTCCAGCCACAACCGTGTCAGCCTTTGCACATATGTCATGCATGAAGAGGTGCATATGTGCTGTACACCATAATTAGTGTCATCATATCTGATAACAAGCCAGTGAGATATCAGACTGCTACACATGTTATGTACAGTAGGGGTTATATTTGATGACATAACCTGGACATACTGTGGTTATTTGTAAAGTATTGAGGTCTGTGTACTTATGTTGAATGTCAACAGTGTGTGTATTGTTAATATGTACCTTGGCCTGTGTACAGACTGTGGTAGTTGTCATCATACTAGGTCCTGTCCTATCTGATGTTACATGCTGCTCCACTGTATGTTACCGTATTGGCTTACATGTTTGTAGGGCCATACACACACATGTCCTATACCACAGTCAGCCATCAGACCAAACTGTGTAGCGGCCCAGTATATGTAGGGTTAGTGAATGAATGGCATATATGAGGATATTGTTGAACAGATAGTCCGTATACTGTGATATTATGCTAGCTTGCCATATATGGCTATGGCTCTGTTCTCATTGGTTGTGGTTATGCACTTTCACCCAGGTGTATCTTACCCTGTGCTGTGACATGCCTGTACAGCCTGCTACATATGCAGGTACATGTACATTCCCCCATAGGAGATGTAGGCCAGTGCAGAGCCAGCCTGCCTGTAGCCTGCACAATGCATTGTTACATGCCTAGCAGCTTAATGTACTTACCCAGTGAGACGTCATGTGCAGATACTTGCCAGAAGTACTTCTGATGGGCCTCCCTTAACAGTCATGTATGTCAGACAGAGCAGCGGGATTCTGTACAGATGTATGTCAATATCTAGTGGTTAGTATGTGGCCATGGCACCCCCTGTACCAGCGGGTAGTACGTGTCAGGCTAGACAAGTGTGTGTGACTGCATAACCTATGGTGGCATACATATACCAGTTGTTATGTGTTATACCCATCTCCATGGCTGTTAACATCCATGTTGTCAGGCATGGTACACGTTTTGCACTAAGGGGTTCTGTGTATACCTCTGGAATGTACAGAGTGTGTCAGAATGTCCACACATATTAGCCAATCTCTCTGCTGCACTCGACAGGGGTAGTACATGCTAGCAGCAGTACTTTACTATGATGTCCTTAGGATGTCTGTCAGTAGCCAATGGCACACATGTGGAAAACAGATGTGACCCCCCCCCACATACACCATGTCTGTGAAGACAATCCCAATTACAGAAACAACAGTATATGGAACTGTAATATTACACAAATAAAGGTTTTCCATTCCTGCAAACCTGTGTGTGGTGTTTTTTCCTATGACATCTCTGTGGGTATATGTTTCAGGCAATGATTGTCATTTGTATGGGTGGCCCATACAGTGTCCAGTTGTTCAGGTGTGAACTGTAGGCATAGTGGCTGTTCCATATTTTGTGGACCTCCTACATATGTGTCTTACTGTACATATATCTGTGTGTGAATGTGTAGTCACCTGTATATCTATATATATGTAAAAAAAAAAAAAAAAAAATATATATATATATATATATATATATATATATATATGTGTGTGTGTGTATATCTGTATATCCATATATGTGTCTGTGTATATGTATCCTGGGGTTGTCGATAGCTTCCACATTTTACATTTCTTATGGGAGTCAGACTGTACTGCATGATATGTTCCCAATACCACCCTGACATCATACAGGTGGGATGTAGTACTGTTAACATCTTGTGCCCATATCATGTCAGGTCCTGGTTATGGGATTTGCAACACTTGGTAGTGTATTGCAGGGTGGATGTGTTTGGCTTTGGGGGTATGCCTATTCGTACAAGACGTATATTGTTTGGGGCCTCTCAACCCCATTAACGATGTATGTGGACATATTTGTTTTTGTTAATCTTCCATTGCTACCTACATATGTATATATATATATATATATATATATATATATATCAGCTTACATATGTATGACTATGTCCGTACATGCATACATAGCTATATACCTGCGTACATATATGTATCTTGCTGTGCATATGTCGACATATAGGTGTAGACATATATATGTGTCGATGTAGGCATTTGCATGTATATATGTTCATATATATATATATATATATATATATATATATATATATATATATATATATATTCCTAAAGATATATATATACATATATATATATATATATATATATATATATATATATATATATATATATATATAGATATGTTGTATCTGTTTAGATATTAATATATTTACACACACACATACATCAAGATGTTAATTACATTTGCTGTACTGTAGCATTACTGGGCTGGAAGATATGTACCTGAAAACATCACATTTATGTATATCTGTCATCACTTAGTGGTAAATTACTTTGTCTATGGTGTGCAGGGTCCTGGGTCTGAGCCTTGCAGAGGCTGTTTATTTTGTTGCTGGGCAGAACACGGGTCATTGGATACAGTGTGATTAAGGCACTTTAAAGCAGTTGTAAGTGAGTTTGCGTGGGTTTGGGCGGAGGTAAGCACTGCTAACTTCTGGTTACAGTTTCTTACACTCGGTTAGCTTCTAAATTGCTTAACCTGTGTAGGCATTGCTTACCCCCACACAAACAGGCTTAAACCCACTCACTGCTGCTTAAAAGTGCTTACTCCCACTTACCCCTGTGCTAATTTCTTTAAAAGAAAAGAAAAAGGGGTTGATAGGAAAGTGGTGAAAAAGGGGCACAAAGAGGAAAATACAGTAGGGAAAATAGCCAGGGATGTGCAGGAAGGGTGTAAGGAAGGTCCATAGCTGCCTATTTCTTCTACAGAAACAGCTGTGCATATACACTGAATTTGGAGGTAGATTTGAACACTCAAACCCCTGGGAGGGAGTGAGGATAACAATAATTCATTGTGATGCCAATTAGACCAGATTACATGTGTCCAGTGGACATGTGTGCAAAATGGACAGCTATGTATGGGGCAAAATTATTTTTTGTGGAAACAGATTGCCCTTTTTTTTCAGGTGAGAGTGAGATGTTAAGGAGGAGCAGTAGGTATATTTGGGGAGGTAGGTTGGGTAGGTAAACAGGCAAGACAAACAAGATGCATACAGTGGCGGTACATGCCACATGTGGGGGGTAAACACCTTGGACAGGGAGGGGTGTTTGGAAGTCGCAAGCCCATAAGCCCCCAAATGGAAACAGTGGGACTGAGGTCCCCACCCCTGGGCAGTCACCACTGCACCTTCACGGCCCCATGGGTGGCTGTGGGCTGGATAGAAGGGGCAGGCTCACCCTCTAATTGTGCCACGTGGCCCTCAAGCTGACGTAGCTGGTCTCGAAACTCCCTGTTGAGCTCCCTACACACCACAACCCAGACTTGACTGTGGGTGACAGGTACCTCTCTGCTCCCGGGGGGGGGGCGAGCCCCATCCCCTGCGGTGGTTCCACTCGAAGGTGGTGCAGAGCCAACAGAGGAGGAGGTCCCAGGCTGGACCACAGATGTACTGGTTCCCAGTGCCATGGCCAGCTGAGGTAGGACAGGTGGGTCTGCTAGGTCTGGCCTTCCCGTACAAGCTATGGTGTTGCAGTTTTAAGAATGATATGGGTTAGTAATAGTCAAGAGCATTCAGGTTTAGTTATAACAGCATGCATAGGTATTCCCATTAACCCAAGACACCAGATTTACAAAGTTGCAGAGCAAGCAGAACACATGCATATATGGGACAACAGTGTCCATTACAACAGCATGCAGATTTCATTGATGGCAACAGGCCACCAGTATGGGGGTATTTTAACATGGCACATGCATAGAACCAAATGTGAATATTTGTAAACCAATAGGACATATGTCCCAACAAAAGTATGGAGTGTACACGTGCCCATTGAGGTGTGTAATTGGGTTATTGTTGCACATATGGTGGGGGTGAGAGAGAGAGAGAGGTCAATTAAATAATATATCCCTGTAGTTTTCACAACTTTATTAGTCACTGCAATGATCTGTCCCTTACATGCATTATTACACTACCCAATGGCCTTACTTTGTACAATGGTATGTTTGTATGTATGATCTATTCCTCTACTCATCCCATTATATCTCTCACACCTCTCCTTTATTTTTACTCATCCCATTATATCTCTCACACCTCTCCTTTATTTTACCCCACCTCTTTTTCAAGTTATCCTCTCTATTTTCTCAAGCTACCCTAAAGTATGGTTCTTATGGCCATCACAAAAAAAAAAAAAAAAAAGATGTTTTTTTTTTTTCTATTTGGCAATTTATTTTTATGTGTTTAAGGATTTACCTGTCTTAACTTTTTATGTATGCTAATTTTTGTGAATTCGTCTTTAACTGTTTATGGATTTGACTGTCTTAATTTTTATATAGACTGATTTTTTATATTTTTTACTATGTATTACACCTGGAGCTTTTCTCCCCAGGCCTCTACTGAAAATGGACATATATCCAGTTAGACTAGCCCGGTCAACAAATGTAAAATAAAAATAAAAAAATTGTAGATTAGTATATATGTGGACTGTGTTTTACATATAGTCTACACCTCTTACCTGTTATAGCTGTTGAGAAAATCATTGTTAACACTACCTGACAAATTCTACACATACTCCCAGATGCCATGCTTGTAGACAAGTATATGAGTGAACTGTGTTATACCTACAGTTTACACCTGTTACCTGTTATAGCTGTGGGATACATCTTTGTTAACACTACCTGACAAATTCTATACATACTCCCAGATGCCATGCTGATGTTATACACATACCTAACAGTCTGTTATTACACACACTGTGGTCAAGGCTTGCCAGGATGCAGGTGTTAATGTGACATATTTTGGAATAGCTGTCATACACTTTGGGTGAGATGTTACAATGACAGATTTGTTTCCATATACATTCTCTTTTTATGTTCAGGTCTGACTATCCATTATATGCCAGTATAAGATGCCTACATTTCTTGGATCATCACACTTATTTGTCAGGGGAACAGGTTACCAGGCAGCAGATTTGGGCCATTTATCTGAACATGCTGGACAGATCAGAACAGTTGAGGGGTATGACTATGCGTACAGCTTACTACCTCAACATTCTGCCACAGTCTGTACAGTTGATGGTCATGATTATGCTTACAGCTTACTATCTGAACATTCTAGAAAATTCTGTACAGTTGTTGGGTCTAATTATGCATACAGCTTTCTATATGAACATTCTCACAAACTCTGTACAGTTGTAGGGTATGATTATGCATACAACTTACTACCACTCCCGGGATTCAAACCCCTGCTGTGTGTGGTAAAAATGTTACAATTGACATCACAGTACACTGTGCTATCAGGGAATGGGTGTAACGCATTCCAATGGTTTCTTTCTAAATCTCCCTCAGTTGTTCTATATGACTGACCTCTTGGGACTTCTAACATTGTTATACTGAACTTCCTATACATTTTAACTGCGTTCAAGAGTGTGGGTAAGACTGCTTAATACAACAGTAATATTTATAGAATGCAACACTACAATATATGAAAGCAGACTGAACACAAGCACTCCAGGGGTTATACTTTTAATCAATAGATATTACACCTTTTTTCCAATCAACCTATATGACAGTCTTCCTGCCATATTGTCTGGTTTATTCAGTACATCCCATACACAATACATGTTTATAATGGTACAACACTTTCTAGTACTGTTATATTTATTTGTTATAACAGTACATGCAAGAATATTACTAACCTGCCTCACGACGCAGCCTTTGCAGCCTAGCAGCATGGGCTTGCTGGTTCACAGCCCGCTCATCTGCAGCTGTCGGAGAAATACAGTGATATATTTAGCCATTACCTGTCCATAGTATACACAAGCTAGATAAGCATTATCTACATAGTAGAATGAGTATGTACTCAGTGCTGGGGCATCAGCCATCTGCCTGGATTCTTGGATCCACTGGTCCAAGAGATCACCACTCTGCCATTTCAGGTCAGCCTGGTGATGCCTGACCTGCTCACCAGTCTGGGGGACACCAGTAGCACTGGTGAGGTCACAGGCAAGACTGTCCCAGGCCTCTGCTTTATACTGAGAGCCCTGGTACTGGCCCTGCAGTAGTCTCTTGTCATGGTGTTTTACCAGGAGCCATACCATGAATCTGGACTCCTGGGTGTCCCAGTGCTGTGCTCTAAATTGAGTGCCTTCCCCAACTCCAGACATTCTGCCTACAGTAGGGAGCTGCAACCAGTTATGGGAATTATTTGCACCTGTGGGCTTTTAAATACACCCGATTCCCTGCATGTTCCCATGATTGGACGGTTTTAAAAAGGCTAAGCTATGGGCACACCTGCTTACCTAATGTTGGCATTGCTTAAAGGGGCATGCCACTGGGCAGATTGAGTTAGCTGGTCTACACATTGCTTACACTACGTAAGCTGATCTGTGCAATGCTTAGCATTGTTTCATATCTAATTAGCATTATATTTTCCTTTTGACATTGATTTATTATTTGTTACATGTTATATCTGTATCTGGTATCTGTGATTCATGTGTACATACACTGTATGGGGTCCTGGAGAATTCAACACTTTATTACAATAATGCCTCACATCTGGCCTTACTGCAGTACTCCAGTTCACATACTTATCTTATGTAGCAGGTTATACAACATCACACTGTACATAGATTAATTTCACATGTTCAGTTTGATTTTCCTATGGTGAGGATTTGTTTGTTGAAACCTCAATCTTATATACTGCTGTGATGGTGTAGTGGTTAACTACTCTGACTGTAGTGTATAGGGTCCTGGGTTTGAGCATTGCTGTGGCTGTTTGTTGCTGGGTAGAACACTGGCCATTTGGCACAGAGTGATCAAAACAGTTGAAAGTGCATGTGTTTGTGTGGAGCTAAGCACTGTTAACTTCTGGTTAAAGTTTCATATACTCAGTAAGCTTCCAGATTGCTTAATCTGTGTAGCCATTGCTTACCCACACTCCAATGTGCTTATACCTGCTTACTAGTGCCTTATTCATTGTGACACTGATACTTCACATGTGCATTTCCTGCTGTACTCTAGTTCAGAAATATGCATTATGTAGTGGGTTTTGCAACAAAAAATATTGGTTATAACGTGCTTTGCCATGTAAAATAGACTGTGCTGCAGTGGGACTTGAACCAGGAATGCCTGCACATTAGGCAAATGCTCTGTTCACTGCACTATTGATGTGCTGCTTCATTTGTATATATCTTCCTTGTTATCCTCTTTAACCTTTTAAGTTGCTTTAACCATAGCTAAGTGATGGGCACACCCGCACACCTACGGTTAGCTTTAATCAGATTAAAAAAATAAATAAAAGGGTTTCTTCATTTACTTTTTCTGTACTGTTGCTGTTGTACACATAGGGATCCTTTGGTGGGGATCTGCAGACACCTATGAGCAATCTTGCTCATTTCTTCCCACTTTCTGCTGTTCTACATTGCAGTGGCTTGTTTATTCTGAGAGCTCTGCTCTCAGACACGCCCCCTGCACTCGTACATGCTCCGTGTAAGACTAGGAGCTCGGGCAGCATGCCTTCATTGAGATGCATGGCACGCTGCTGTCTTGCTCCTAAACAGGCACTTCCATGCAAAACTAATCTAGTCCTGCATGGAAGATTGGTGAATCCAGGGGTCACTCTTGTTCATAATATGGCCAATTTTCATTTTACCATTATTGATAAGGTTGGTGGCCAAAGATTCAACTAAACCAAATGGCATGAATTTTTAAATAAAAAGGAAAAAGCATGGATCATTAAACTGGGTTGGTTACTCCCACCTGGCTTGAATGAACATCTGTAAAGATTCATGATTATTGTTTAGTATGGTGTGTACAACATGTATTATATGTGTTGTTATTTTTTTTTTTGAATTATTGTTTTTCATTAATATTGATGTATGTTCATTTTTATTTTAAGGGGATTGTATTAGTTAGGCTATTTAACTATTGGGGACTCTTTATTGGTTGTAAGGGTGACTGTATTGTATAAAAGGGAGTGCCATTGGGTGTTGTATCACATTGATAAAGGCACTTAATAAAGTGCTTGATTCTCCGTGTGATGCTGGCTGTTTTTTGGATCTGTATTTAAGGAGAACTAGATTATATGCCTGTGTGTTTACTTTATGTCCTTTAAAGAAAAAACAAATCAAAATAGACATTTTGTGTAACTGTATATGTGTGTCTATACATAAACACATACAAACACACATGCATGCGCACACACACACACACACACATACACACACACACACATACACACACGCACACACACACATATGAGTTTGTGTGTGCGTCTGTGTGTGTGTGTGTGTGTGTGTGTGTGTGTGTGTGTGTGTGTGTGTGTGCGTGTGTGTGTGTATGCATAAAATGTATGTAGTATGTAGAATACTATATGTGGATTGCTGTACTGTGTTTAAATGCATGTCTGACTCTGTGTGTGTGTGTGTGTGTGTGTGTGTGTGTGTGTGTGTGTGTGTGTGTGTGTGTGTGTGTGTGTGTGTGTGCGCACGGGCGTGTGTGTGTGTGTGTGTGTGTGTGTGTCTGTGTGTGTGTGTGTGTGTGTGTGTGTGTGTGTGTGTGTGTGTGTGTATGTACGTTTATGTGCATTTAAACACAGTTAAGTACTTCTGATTTCCTTTCCTTAATATTTTAATGCAAGAGCACATCGTAAACATACACTAAAGTAAATTCAGTTGGATAATACAGTTGCCATCAATGGACACATTTTCTTTGTGGACTACAAAATGCTCATGCATTCTAACAATGTAAGGATTGGTTCAGAGTCAGTGGGTATTTCTTACCATGGCTCTGTGTGTACCAGATATGCATCCCCCTCTGGGAGGATGTCACAAAAAAAGCATAAAAAACTGTTTTATGAATATTATCAGTGCGCCTAGTTGATTTGGTTGCCACTTGTCTCTCTTTGTGCAGTTCTTTCCTGTGGGGAAGGGGGTGGGCTTGAAAATGGTAAATGTGTTGATACTTTACAAAAAAACATGATTTCTAACTTTTCTCTAAATGTCACAGAAACATTTGATACTACATTTAAGTTATCTTAACATATAAATATTATAAATACCCAAGATTTAAAGCTTAGCATTTCAATACTGCTTTGCTGCTTATGTAAATTTGTTAGAAGAAGTGACAAATGCTTTTAAACCCCTGACTGATCTAATTGCTTTGTTTTGATATGAAAGGGGAATGTTAGGTTCTCCTAATTTCTACATTAAAAACAGTGGAAAACAGTTCCACAGCATTCTGCCTTTTTTAATCTGCTGCTGTGTACTCACATTAGCAGGATTAATTGCCCATCTAAGACTGACAGCAATACCTGACAGGGTAAACTTACAGATTTAGCTGTGTCTATGATATGTCATGTATGAGGAGATGAATTCCTCTGCAAAGTATGTGAGAAGTTAAGCTTAAAATAAAGTAGCTGGGCTTTCTCTTCCTTTGATTCTAAGGCAATGGAATGCATATTTTAAAATGTACAAGCAGGTTTCTGGTACTTACACAATACTGGAACCATATTGTAGGGAGACAAGAAACCTAAAGATTGAGTTAAACTCTAGGAGAGGGCAGAGTTTTCCTTTAACTAACTGAGAAAGTCACTTGTATATATAACACTGAGAGTGAATACAGGAATGCACCAGTCCACCAATTACAGAATCCACAAACAGCAATAGTGGGCATGTAGTATGTATGTGAATATGCGCATGCACAAATAAAACAATGCACTGCAACGTGAATTATTGTTAGCTATAATATGTGGCTCCCAGCAAAATAACTTTTGGTTTTACACATTAAAATGGGTAGAGCATTAAAATATTGAATCATAGGAAAGTCATAAAAGGTAAAGAGCAAATAAGGGAACATAGAAAAGGTCACAGGGAAGAAAGAGAAAATTGTGAATTTTGAAGTGGGAGGAAATGTATAGATATAGATGCAGATATAGATATAGATATAGATATAGATATAGATATAGATATAGATATAGATATAGATATAGATGTAGGTATCGGTTGGGAAAAGGTGTTGGGAAGGATGAAAGGGAAAGGCAGGGGGAGAATGGGTATATTGATGGAAATAGGAGCATACAAACAGACATAAAACACAAAGACTTGAACAGAAAGAGTTGATACAATGAGGAAGGGGACAGATAAGGAATAAAGACATACTGACAGAGTGAGGGTAAATTCTGCTTGTGAGGACTGAACTGTTAATGGGGGGGTGTAATACACTAGGAAGGAGAACACCATGACTTGGAATAGGGAAGAGGGAAGAGTCCTAGCTCCCTTTTGCACTGTCTTGGGTGGGACCTAGGCAGAGGTCATTCCCTCAGTGACTCTGTTCATGCTGGATCAGATGGCACACTAGAAAATATAAGGCAGCAATGTAACACTGCTAATTACATGAGGATATCCTTCAGATGGACAGTGAGGGTGTTGAAATCCTGGTCCACAGACTGGATCATCACCTTCTTCAATTTCTGCAGGATAACATAATGGGATCTACTGATAGCATCACCAGACAGTTGGACAATATACGTCCATTGTGCCTCTACAGCTGGAGGCCACAAATGAACTCTCCAAGTCACTCTCTGACCACCTAATCTATATCACCTGATAGAGAGACAAGCCTAGAGGCAGATGGCGAGCTGGCAAGAAATAGCAGGGCAAGATGATAGGGCAGGGGCTCTAGCCACACTATAAGTATGGCAGTGGATAAAACATTTTAAAATCATTCCCTATGGTAAGCTGTGGCTATAAGAAAGAGCATGTGCCTTCACAGAATAGGGAGGCTATAACTAAAATTTCTTAATGCTCAATGCACCTATTTCTTCCAGGTATACCACACAGGAGACACTACTCCCTCCCTGTATAGTTGGGTTCCTATTGCATGATCACAGATGCATTTTGTCGAATGTGTCTTGATCGAACCTAAAAAAAATGAAAAGGCAAAATAGCGAAGAGCTTTTCAGCAAATTCTTTACCTAGGAAATAATTCACTTGGCCGCTTTCATTACTTTGCCATTTTGGGCACTGTAGTGCAATCTCCGAGTTGGTATATTTAAGTAATGTTTTAAAGTTTTTTTTTTTTTTTATTTATTTTGGAACAGCGATTTTTTTCCCTTGGAAAAAAATCACTGTTCTGAGGTTTCAACGTTGTAGGCTTTTGCTTACATGGGGTTGATTAATTATCGTTCACTTTTGTAAGTGTGCAATAATATAATATAGACCCGAATAGTCTCTCTACACTCACAAAATAAAGGCATACACACTCACCTACAGAAAAAACCTACAGCCCTGTACACACACATTGTTGTTACTTGTCACTGTGGAATTCACCACCCATGCAAATAATGACAACTGTGTCCTACCCTTAATACTCTGTTACCTTGTAGCCTACTTCTGATTCACAGTATGATCAGTACACATATGCATGCATCATTGTTAGTGCTGCATGTTATATATAAAGTAATTTATAGTTGTGAATCAGATGCTGCCTGTTAGCCAGTGTCATGGCATTATGCACCGCAATCTCAAATGGTCATCTCCTGTGCTTTGCTCCTCAAAGGGTTCCTATACAGGCACCTTCTCTGCTACTGAAAATGGGTTTATGTTATATCATTGAAGGACGACATCGTCATATGGTATTTTGAACAACATTTTGTTTGACATGCTGTTCATCAAACTGTTCTGACTGACATCACATTACTGTAGGGATCAGGAAATTTGCCTTTTCCCTACTCTAGTGTGATCTCAGAGTTGGTATATATAATTAGATATGGGTTCAATGAATGTAATTTCCGATGAAATGCCATTTGATGATGTCATCCTTCAATGATATGACATAGACACATCCAGTACAGCAGCTTCTTGAATGACATCCTGCCATATCTGTTTGCATACCAATATATTCTGGAATATTACATCACCATCATCACCAGCACCAGTAGTGACATCATCAACCTCCTTTTTCCCATTTTCTATATGGTGTCAGGGTATTTTGCCAAATGCAGACACCTCTCTTGATTCATTGCCACTCTGTTACCTTCTTCAGTAGTCATGCCTGACTGTTGTAGGTCTTCTCTCATGCAGTCTAACCATATCTTGGCTGGATGTCCTAATTTCATCTTAATTTCTTTGCAGTCTCTTCTAAACCTTACATCACTGCTTTCCTGTACATTTGACCAGATCACTGTTATCTGTTCTTCTTGACATTCTCTGTAATTGGGGCTACTTTAGCTTCTTCTCTGATGTCCTCATTTCTTTGTTTGTCCCAGAGTCTGCATACCACCATACAATTGGAAGTACGTGATTTTCATCTCCTCTGGCTTGCTTGACTACTCTGCCTTTACTGACCGAGTTTCTGTACTATACAGCAGTACTGATGGTACCACTGTTTTGTACACATTTCTCTTCAGCTTCTTCTCCATACTTTGTTATGCACTGTCCCTAACATTCTGTTCCATTTGCTGCAGCACCTCTGATTCCTGCTTTAATCTCCTCATTTAGAGTTTCATTCTTTTCAACCACCCATTCCAATATACCTGAAGCTGTTAACCTGTTCCACTATTTCCTTTCTAACTCAGTTTGCAGCTTCTTCTGATTTCTGCCATTTGTTGCCATGACAGCTGTGATATTTGTACTTGGTTTCATCCCATGTTCCTTCAGTTTTCCATTCCATTTCCCTATCAGTTAATGAAGTTCCTGTTCTGGGTCTGTTAGGAATATGATATTGTCTGCATACAGTAGCTTTGCTGACCTTTCTCCTTTTATCTGTTTAGTAACATAGTCCATTAGACCATTACCAATATAGGAACTGAACCGTGATGCACACCCACTTCCACTGGGAACCCCTCTGTAAGTCTGAATGTTGTTCGCACTTGTGTCATTGCATCCTTGTAGATAGCTTGTACAAATTTTATCACTGTTTCTGTGACTTTGAGCCCTCACAAGTCACCCCAAATCACCTTTCATTGGACTTTGTCATATGCTTTCTCTAAGTGTAGGAATGCTGAGTCAGACCCATTCCTCTAGTCCTGCTTCTTTCCTACTATCTTCCTTACATCAACCACTGGGTCATTTGTGCTGCATCCTGATCTGAAACTGCACTGCTCATCTCTCATCTTTCTTTCTTCTACCCTGCATATATGTTTACCGAATATCTTCTCCAGCACTTTTCCCACAGATTGACAGGAGTTAAATACTTCTGTACTGCACACAGTTGTGAATGTCCCCTTTGTTCTTGTCCACTGACACTAGAATGCTTATTCTCTGGTAATCTGAGATATATGCCTATCTCTGCAGAGACCATGATGATTACCTTCAGGAACCATTTCTCTTTTAACTCACTCAACATCCTGATCACAACTCCTGTGACTTCATCAGAGACTGCTGCTTTCCCTGACATTGTTTTCCTTTGTTCACTTTATATGTCTTCTAGGATGTGTTATATTTTCTCTTTCATTATAATCTATGCATGGGACAGTACAGCTAATGCATTTCCTTTTAACTTCAGAAGCTTCTGGAAGTATTCCTGCCATCTACCTTCCATTTTCTCTGGACTGGTCAGCAGATTGTTCTAGGCATTCATTATGAATGGTATGTGATGACTATCTTCTTTATCCTTCTGTTATTGTCTTACACCGCAATGCCACTTGTTTTCACCATTTGTTGAGTCAGTTTGCAAAACTGACAATTTATTTATTGTTCTTTGCCATCATGACTGCTTACACTTTTGTTGCCAACCAGTATTCCTTTCTGCCATCCATCTTCTTTCTTTTCCTCTTCTTCCTACAGTCATTCTTCCTCTTATTATAATACTTTATTAACAAATTAAACAGTAAATAACCAACATAAGCTATAACGCATAAGTACAAAATAATGCATATGAAATAACATTAAACATGGTAGGTATATGGTATCAAATCAAATAACATTAAATATGGTAGGTATATGGTATGTCTGTAATACTAATGAAAAAGCAAGGAAGACTATGCATATAACTATGTACAAAGAAACAAGTTGGAATATAATGTAGATAGGTAGAGGCCATACATATAAAGTCAAATGTAAACTAAATATAAAAACAAGTAGCTCTATAAACAGAATATGTGTGGGGTCAATGTGCAGTAAATTGACTTGAAAGTTAATGAACTAAAATCCAAACTGATAAGGAAATTATTCAGCATCACTATTCCTTCAGGAGTTCTAAAAATCTGAATCACATATGACTGCTTACTGTATACCATGAGGGGTAGAAACTGGAAGTGAAGCTCCATACAGAGGTTAGAGATTTAAAAGTAAAAATCATTCATCTATGAATCAGCCATGATTTCAGGCCTTCTTTTGAAAGGGATGAGGGTGACTACCACACTGAAGCAATACAAGCCCTCCCTATTGTAGATAGTTGCAAGATCCATAAATCATATCCCATCTTCTACAAGGCATGAGATGTTGGAAAACCTAACCAGATTCGGGACTTAGTACAGAGGAAAGGGTATCCCAATGTCTTGCCAACACAAGATGTTAGCACTAACCAACATTTATAAACTGAACTACAGTCCCGCAATTTATGAGTAGCAGGTTATTCTGTCCCCAATCTTTGCAAAGTACAGAAGAAGCAAAGCCTATAGTTATGGTGATAGCTTGATCACAATAATCATTATGGATAAAGGTATCAAATTTTTTATGTATATGGGATAGGTTTAAGCCTTTTGATTGGGCCTATGAATACCTTTTGAATTCTACAAGAGGAGGTTGTATTAATTTAAGAAATGCACGCGTCAAAATTGGAAAATCTCTTACTTTTAAAAGACGTAATTAGTGTGGAGTACATGATGAATGCTTTATAGTTACCATTGTGTAGCACTGAAGGGCAATATTTATATTTCATAGTGAGAAGAAGGAAGGATGCATATTGCGAATTGAATATGTGTAAGAACGGTTGATCTATTAATCGGGTCTATGACAACCGATTGAAAAGTAATTTCCGTGAACGGCATATAGATCGAAAATGCCATTAATTGAAATTGGTTTTGTGGGGGGCTGCACCCCTCACACCCCCTGCTAAATATATATTCCAACTCCAAGATCGCACTATAGTGAGGAAAGGGTAAACTTTCCAATCTTCACTGTACCACGATCTCACAACACCACTTTTGAGTAACGGCATTTTCGATCTATATGCCATTCGCGGAAATTACTTTTCGATCGGTAGTCATAGACCCCTATTAATCATATCATGGAGACACAGCTATTTCCAGAATGGAAATCTAGGTATGTTCCATAAGGCCAGAAATCCCTCCTAAACTATTAAGGATTCACACATCTTCAGCTGTGATTGTTAATCTGACAGACATCTGATTCTTAATGTATCCCACACTCAATCATTAATGGGGGAATTTTAAAATTTAAAAGGGGTTACCCCAAAGAAGGATAGAAGACCCCAGATCTCTGACCATTCAAGGGTTTTAGCTAGCATCAATTAAGCTAAATGTGTACTATAAAGAACCATGACTTAACATGTTCAGGGACTGACATAACAACTTAACCCTCAGGAGGATAAAGATTTCAGAGACTTAGCTTCACTGAACATGTAACAGGGTAATGCTGCCTGAGTCAGTGAGAAAAAGTGAGAGAGCCAGAAGGGTTTGACATATTTTCCCCAGACAGGGATCCCTAAACCAGATAACTGAGTAGAGGCTGTTCTTATTGTCCTGTGTACCTGCTGTTTTCTGCTCTTCCAAATAAATATGTCTAACAGTTTACTCATTTTTCTGGGCCAGGAATGGGACTGAGGCTTTGGTATAATGTTTAAGATCATAACCTCACAGATACAAAGTACAGCAGTCAATTCTGACCTCTGATTATTGGCTTGGCTTGTAATAGCCTGCAGACTAATAGAGTAGTGTTTATTTATTGCAGTGTCAGCGGCACAACTGGTAGCACACTTATCATTGGTGAAGAATCCTGGGGGTTCTATTCCCACACCCAGTAGATTTATTGCTGAAACCGCACTGCAGCATTAGAGGGGTGATGCATTCCTGAGTGTGCCATATTTCAAATGCGATGTTGAACCAAGTCCCCATCTGCTTGATTTGGTAGTAGCGCAAGTGAATGCAAAAGATTTTATGGAACCTATTGAATAGAGTAGGGGAAGTTTCCAATGCCATTGTAAAATTTCCTCTAATAGTATAAATATCACTTCAGGTCTCCCCTGAAAAGAGGCTACTACTGGGCCTAGAAAATAACTGTATTGCCACTTAGTCTCTCTAGCTTCTATGTCTAACTTAATATTACCACTGCTTTCATTAAATTCTACTTTGTCAATTATAAAAAACAAAAATCTCCTAAAATTAGTGCAGATAGTGGTGTGAATGTACAGAGCACTACTAACTTTCTTGTTTTTAATATCTCTGATATGGTCTGCTATCCTTTCCCTCATTCTCCTTAGAGTTTTTCCTACATAAAATCCTGGACATGCTATAAACATGGCTAAATATACCACATTTTTAATGGTACAATTACAGCATCCGGGACATTGAAGGGTCCTCTTGTAACCATCCACAGAGACATATGGTCCATCATTTATATATATTACAGAAACTACATGCCCCACATTTATACATTTTAGACTTCTACTTCTCAGTGCACCTACTTACTTGGGACTCAACATTTTTTTTTAATTCTGTCCTCTACTATAACCCACTTTGTACTTCATCCCCAGTTTTGCCTTAAGTTCATTGTCAAAGCTCCAATCTCAAACTTTATGGAGCTTGGCCACTATATTAGACGCATCATTATTATATTGAATAATCATAACATCACTACCAAACAGCTGCCTAGTTGCATCAGGACATAAATTACTCTCCTTCTTCAAAATTGGGGCAAATGCTGTTGACCTTTTTCTAAATATTTCTCGCCTTATTTTTAATAAAACTTTTATTGGATACCCTCTGTTTTTAAACAAGCCAGTTAGGGTACCCATCTCTTTTTTAAAATCCTCGTCTTCACTGGTTAGTCTGGATAACCTAACCATCTGTCCTATGACAAATTTGATGTTGGGGTGACAGCTATCACAACATAACAACATATTAGAGTAGGTTTCCTTTCTAAAAACAGTGGATGTCAAACTTCCATCATCCATGTTTCTTTTTAATAAAATATCTAAAACATCAATCTGTACATCATGATGTCTGTAAGTAAATTTAAAAAAAGAAGTTATATTATTCAATACATCAATAAATTCACTAATTTCCTCCACCTTTCCTGCCCACAAAATCAGAATGTCATCCAAAAATCTCAAATATAATTTAAGTTTTGATATATAATGAGATGTAAATACAAAGGTTCTTTCCCACTCAAGTAACACCAGGTTGGCAAATATTGGGGCACACTTGGCATCCATTGCTACTCCTTACACATGATGAAAAATTTTGCACTCAAAAAACAAAAAGTTATGTTTCAATACTAATTCTATAAGGTCAACCAAAGGGTTGGCCTTGCTATTCATCAAGGTAGTTCAATTCACCAAACTTTTGTAAAAATATTCCAATCTAAATTCATGGGGGATAACAGAGAATACATTTTCAACATCAACGGTAATAAAAATATATTGCTCCTCTCTTTTTATATCCCTTAATATTTCCAATCAATGCCATGAATCCCTTAAAATGTGAGTAACATTAGTTAAGGCTGTTTTGCATACTTATCTATATATGCTGTCATTGGTTCCATCTTGGAGCCTCTAGCTGACAAAATCGGCCTGAAGGGTGGTTTGATCTGGTTCTTATGTATTTTGGGTATACCAAACATAACAGGAATAATAGGTGGCTCCACTATTAAAAAAATATAATTCAACCACTTCTATAACCCCTTGTGAAAAGGCATGTAGCAATTCAAAATCAATCTTTGAGTGTACCCTATTTATTTCATTCAGTGAAACTCTTTCGTAGGTGGTGGTGACATTAAGAATTTCACTCATTTTGCACATATAATCAACCTGAAGCATAATCACGACACCACCCCACCTTGTTAGGTTTCATAATCCTGTTCTGGCTATCCCTGACTAGATCGTAAAGTACAGTCCTTTCGTCTTTAGTTAAATTATCTTCGTATTCACTTTTATGGATTAACATGTCTCTAAATTCAAACTCACACATTCGTTCAAACAACAAAACACTGGCATTGTAGGAAGGAAGGAAAAAAATAACTTTTCCATCTCATTGCAGTATTATTGTCAAGCCTTCACATAGACAATTTTTTAAGCTTAGAATCCACAAATTTAGCTAAGGGATCTGGTATGTAACCTTCAGCAGAGACTATTGGCCTTAAGGGTGGATTAAATAGCAAAGAGCAGCAATTCAATCCAAAAATATGTCCAAAAACGTGAAAAGATATGAATATAGTTAAAATTTATTCCACAAAACTCCACAAGTACATAGATTTAGCGCACACTTTCATAAAAAACTTCATCAGAATCATAACGGTTCAGACCAGCACCACATTTTAAATACCCTTTCCCATAAAACCTTATCCAATGAAAATTATTGATCAATTAATAACAATTAACAACTCACATTGTTTAAAGACACATGAATACATTTTATGTCCCCATGACATTCACACAACTCATAAATAAACCTTGCAAACTTGTTTTAAACAATATATTGATGGATCCATAATCAATAGTATAATGCTTGAGCATATTTTTGATAGTTCTACCCCTTCTAAATACTATATGAGGTTTTACCTCCACCACATTGGCCATATCTTTAAACAGAGAGAAAATGTTCCAATATTTATAAATAATATCTTTAATAACACCACCGTCATTGCAAAATTGAGTAATGAATGCTTCTTTAAGGTCCACCCTGTTTTTTCCAAGATCTCTATGGAATCCAGTTTCCCCTTGTGCCAAACTGCTATCAAGAAGAGGGATGATGTCCCCCCTGATTCTACTCTCTTGAATTTTGTTCATATAATGAACAACCAGACTCTCAGGGTAACCTCTCCCTTGAAACTTAACCATCATCTTTTCAAATTCTTTTCCAAATTCATTCCAATCTGACACCATTCTAGCGAGCCGTATATACTGGTCCTTAACTATTCCAACCTTTTGGTGGTAGGGATGGTTACTTTCAAAGTGCAAAAGGCTATTACTGTACGTAGGTTTATGGTATATAGTACTAACCCATCTATGGCTGACCACATCTTTGTAAATGGTGACATCTAAATAGTTAATCGAAGAGATGCCCACTTGATGGGTAAATTTCAAGAAGGATGTAGAATTTTTCAAAAAAGAAATAAACCCTTCTAGCTCATCATCAGGTTTGTCCCACACCACAAAAATATCATCCAAAAGCCTTAGGAATAAATTCCAAGGTTTCTCCCTCATAATGGAGAAAAATAATGTGTCTCTCCCAGTGAAGAAGAATAATGTTGGCAAAGGTGGGGGCACATGCCACCCCCATCATGACTTCCTTCCTTTGCCTGAAATATTGTTCATCAATAAACACAAAATTATATTTAAGAACCACTTCCATACATAACACCAAAACATTAATGGTATTGTTGTCTAATGGTATACATTCAATAAGAAAGTCGTGGAACCACTCCAACCCCACATCATGGGGAATAACATTATATAATTCAACCACATCTGTAGTTATAAAGGCACATTTTTCTGAAAATTCCACCTTCTTCATTTTATATAAAAAGTCCCACGATTCTTTACATATATGCTGAAAGAGATCTAAGCAATTTTTCAAAACCAACTCTACATACTTGCCAAGGGGGTGGATTTTAGACATTATTCCACTGACGATAGGCCTCATAGGCAGATCACTTATGCACTTATGAATTTTGGGTATCCCAAAAGTAACTGGCACAACTGGATATTTAACTGGAAAAAATCTAAAAAGCTTGTATAAAATTTCCTGATTATCCTGCATATCCTGCAAATAATAGTCAATACTCTGAAATGCCAGTTTGATAATATTCAAGGAAGTTTCTCCATACAACTCACTTTGATTAACATGTGCCAACATCTTGTTAATGTAATAATCCTTCCCCATAATCACAATCCCTCCCCCCTTATCAGGTTTCATAACCCTGATTTGCTTGTTTTTAGAAAGTTCCCTTAATAAGGCAGACCCGTGGGCATTCAGATTCTTATATAAAACCGATTTGTCACAGTTTAAGTTCCTGAAATCATATTCCACTAGTTTTTTCAAAAATAATAAGCGCAAAGGCAAAGGTGGGTTGAAAGTGCTGCTTCGCTTGAAAGCATTGAGCACACATTGAACTTCCCAGTGAAACAACAATTTCAAACACATTTTCCTACGGAATAATTTTAAATCAACATGTAACTTCTCAATATTAAAACTGGTTGCAGGCACAAACAATTCCCCCCTACTCGGCAAGTTGGCATGCTCCATACAAACTTAAAGTCACTATAATTATACAACATAAAATCCCCTGAGCAGTTCTGAACCAATTCAAAAGGTACATTGGAAGAAACAGAGGAAAACCCTCAACAACAGTACCTTGAGTTCCACTTTCAATAGAGGTTTCACAAAAATTCACCTCTGCTCCCAGTTCTTGTTGAAGTGAAACTTCCCCTGATGGTAGTTCCCTTGCTGGTAATTCCTGTTGTTGCATTGGGCATAATTGCCCCTGCTTCTCTGATTTTCCAACCATTTGGACCTCCAAGGCTCAATTGCTGGGTCCCCTCTAAAGGGATTGCTGATTCCTCGGCAGCCCGGTTATCCCATTTAGTAGAGCCCTCCCAATGATGTACATCAGCCATATTCTCCCTCCTATTGGCTGAGGGCGGATTCGGGTATGCCCTACCTTCCGTAAAAGCAACGCGGTCCCTTTAAAACTTTTTCATTTTATTATTCTTCATCTGATCTATGTTCCCATCAACCTTTTTAAAAATAGTCAAGTAGTCATTCTGATATTCTCAGAACAACAAGTCCTTATGAATAATATTGTCCAATTTTTACGACTTGGCAATCAACTCTTCTATCTCCTTTTGGTTGTGTTGCACCAAACATTCAATAAGCTCACACCCATGCCGATCAAAGAGCTGCAACAGCTCATCAAGAAAGGGAGACCCAACCTTAACCCCATTGGGGAATTTCCATGTCTGCAGACCTTTCGGCGCCCTTTTAACTTTAAGGCACTCCTGCAAATAGGCATTCTCTAATTGCAACCTTTTGCACTTAAAAATAGCTGATTCCAAGGAATTGATAGAATTTTTCAACATTTGGGGTTCAATCTGTTGTCCTTGTTCTTCAAAATACACTGCTCCACGGAGCCACTGTTTCACATTATTGACTGAACCACTCTGGCCACAACCCAAAGTGGCCCATGATGCTGATTTAGGCACCTGCAGTCCATCCGCCTCATTGAGGAAACACACAGGGGTACGCAAAAAGTAATTGTCTCAGAAACACGGTCTAAATGGTTCTGCATGTGGTTCACCTTACCAGTCAGTTCCTGTACCAGTGTGGTTAACAAACCCACACTTTGAGTAGGATTCTCCACACCATTCAGCTAGACTCCTGGAAAGGACATACCACCCACACAAAAGCCAGATAACCATAACGTGTCCTACGTTGTGGTTAAGGGTGGATTACCCACATCCTTGTGGACCTTGGGGGTGCCAAAAATTGATGGAACCCTAGATTTCTTGACATGTAAAAAAATTGTAAGCATCATTGTCTATAAGCCCTTTAATGAGCAAATCATTTAAACATACTTGTATTCTTTTTTAAGCAATATTTACTTCATTCAGAGAAACCCTCATATACTGGTTGACCTCACCCAAAATGTTCATCATCTTATCTTCATATGTGATTGTATCCATTAAAACTACACTCCCACCTTTACCTGGTTTCATAATTCTTAAATTCTTGTTACTTCTACATTGTTCTAGTAAGTCTCTCTCTTCCCTTCTAAGATTCGGGCTCAATTTGTTTTTACATAATGCTTGCCTTAACTCATTCTCCACCATACATTCAAAATTCTTTAATTGTGGAAGCAAGGGCAGGTTAAAAGTGTTATTCCTATGCAAGGTGGTGTTATATGAGTTGGACCTTTCTTGACCATTAAAAAATAGTTCTAGATTCTTTTTCATATATATATAATTTAAAATCCAACAATAATTTAAACATATCACACTTTCTCCTAGGAATAAAGGTAAATCCCTTTATGAATAAGTTAAAAATGACATTCCTGCACATCAATGTTACTATAATTAAAAATTTTGAAATTGTTGTAACTTATTTTGGGGCCATCCTTGACCATTCCGACCCCAAGGCCTGTCTCTAGTGAGCTCCCTGTTGTCCTGTCCAGGCATTGTAGCTGTAATTGGCTGGGTCTTTTGTTTTCAACCTTTCTGACTTCCAGGGGGAAGGAAAATCTAAAGGGTCCCGAATGTTAAAAGGAACATCATTAACCTGCCCAGCAAACCCACCATCATGTACACTTTCCCTGTTTAAATTGTCATTACCATAAAACCTAGCCCCCTGCCTAGGTTTGTGATAAGTGCACATTCTCTTTGTATTCATTGATATCTCTATCTATCTTTTTCATCATTCTGACATGCACTTATTTACATTTTAAATCAATATTCTTTAACAAAGCAAAATATTTCTCCTTTTCACCTTCGACAGTATACATTAAATCACTGATACTGTTGTTGTTGGTATGCTCAACCATGTGGAAAATATTATTAATTTCATTGTTTTTAATTATAGCTCTAATAACATCAATGCCACATTTGTCAAATGCAACAACCAAATATTTGTGAAAATCAGAGCCATTAGTAACAATGTTTGGATATTTGCACACCCTTAAACCCTTAGGTACAATATTCAACTGCAAACAGTGCTTTAAATAGTCATTGTCCATTTGATACATCTTATATTTAGTTAAATAAATGTAATTTATTTATTCAAGTTTATTATTGTGTGTGATCAATAAAACAGTGGCTTTTATTCTGGTGAACCCTCCGGTGCCTTACTTTTGGTTATAAATTCTTAAGCTCTAATTTTAGGAAATCCCACCATACATTAACTGGCATACTTGAAAAGAGATTTATATATATAAACTGGTGAACATCTTCAGTAATAAAACTCATCAGTCATGGATCTTTAAGAATCAAATGAACCATCCTCCAGTGTCTTTCTCCAAATGACTAATAATGAGGAGATACGTGAAAATCTTCTGTTTCATGGGCTGCATTGAGAGCAGGAACAGTGGTTAAAATAATGGTAAATTGGACTAGTCCATCTGAGAGTAAAGTTTAAACAATCCTTCTACTTGAAGAATCCTAAAGAGGATAAAAGTTTAAACTGTTTCACTGGGATTTATTGTTTTTCCAGATGTCAATAACAGCCAAATGTTGACATGCTTTCTGAAATATTTTTTTGATTTTATATGCATCTCATTATGTGGACCAATTCTGTCTTTGATTTAGTCAGGAAATGTATTGAAATCCCTGGCCAATACAAGTTTATGGATGTCTACAGCCATTGTTTTGACATTACTAAATAAGTCAAAAGAACAAGATAAATTAATCATAGGTAGGGCTATAAACTGATTCCAAGATCCAAAGGACCTCTGTGGAAGAAAACAGTCCAAGCAGCTATCTACCCTGTTTATTAGTGAGATTTTCTTGTAACTGAAGGTTCAGAGAGGTTTGTCCCCTAAATAGTACTCCAAAGTAAAAATGAGACTGCCTTCCCAGAAACAGGGTAATAGTTTAGCATGTTTCTGGATGACAATGTCTTATGGTATACAGTTCTCTCAAATTCTTACAATACTCCTAGTATATGAGGGATAAAATTATAGTAACAAGTTGACGTCCCAAATTAGTGAACAGTCACATTAAACATATGGCTATTGATGAGTTACAACTCTGCAGACATTTGACAAATGTAAGAATTGAGACAACAGTAAAGGAAAAAAACAAACATACTTTTCCCCAGTCCAATGCTAATATCAAAAAGTACCTTTGTTTTTCTGGTTAACATTATTAGGTTTAGCAGGCAGCATCTTGGACTTCATGAATTTATTCATAGCAGGTCAGGCCCCTGAGGCTGAGAAGGGTAATTTAAAGTTAAATCTTTTGTTCAGCTGTAACTCAAAGTTCTTATAACTACTACCAATTTCTTGTTTCTCTAATGAAAAGTCAATACTGGTGAAGGCCATTGACACAGAAAACATTTCTAAGCTAACAGTTTCCTTGTACTGTATGGACTGGCACTGGGCTCACATGATGTAAGATCATTCCTTGCAGAGCTGGTATTTGTTAAGAAGTGTGTTCTTCTTATTATCATTGTCTGGCATTAGTATCAAACCATTAAGACAATGAAAGCAGTTTATGTAAACATTTACTATCCGAACAGATAGCAGGACATCTAAACTATTCTAATAAAAAGTTTAGACAGACACTAACAGCATGGCAGACTACTACAGACTTATATCTACACAAAAACAAATAGACAGGCTTTGGAATATTCCTCCCAATCATAACTAAAAACCTTGACTGGCAGTAGAAATATGTAATTATTATTCAGACATCGTTGCTCACTATATTGCTTAATTATTCTGCACTTTCACATGACTTTATTTGCATTGCTGCACAAATAAATCTGTATTTATAAGACCTGTATCAAAACAAGGGAAATATTATTTTTGTTGCTAACTGCTTTACTCAAGTACTCAATATTCATTTGTTTCAGAACAAAGCAGTATATTGCTTGAAACATGAACATGTTTCTTTTCTGAAATACAGAAATCCATTTTGTCAATTGTGATGTCTGAAATAATATTACTAGAGAAAATCTATCCTGACACCTACATTTTTATATTTTAATATAGATCTAACAGTGTCCTATCCTTTTTCTATTGTTTGAAACCACAACAAATTTGTCAGGCACTGTTAGGTCCAGAAGAGAAGTAGTAGACTCCATATTGGTTGTCTGGAAATCCCAATTGCAAATTGCCTCATTCATGACAGAGTCATTGAGTAGGTAAGATTGCAGGAAGCCAAGAAAATGTTCTGCTTAGATAAAACATTTTAACTTTGTCTTCCAGTCAAAGCAAAGAGTGGAAGGATGCTTCAGAAATGTGGGGATACCATACTGATAAAAATGCTTCCTTGATGAAAATGTCTTTCTGGCTTGTGTTGTTTCACAGAATAAAATGGTAAAGCCTTACTTGCTAATTGCAAAGTAAGCAAGAAAACGCACTCCTCTTTAATGACAAACAAATTGTGCCTCCTATTTCATTGGGTGGGTCTCCTAATATATTCCATGCATGGAGCAAATGGTGGGCCCATTTGATAGTAACTGGGAGAGCTGCAATAAAGTTTAGGGCTTCAGATAAATTATTTTCCAAATAATCAGAAAGTTTATTTGACTCAATCCCTTCCTTAAGACCCACAAATCAAAGGTTATTGCTTTGGCATCTCTCCCTCAACAAAATAATTCAGTCACAAATTCTTATATAATCCTGAAGGTTGATATAAGGTCCTCATTCTTGTAGTCAAGTAGCATGTGTATTAACAGCTGCTTCAAGAAAGGCAGCTTAGGTAGTGCACACTTCCACTGCAGTTTTAATTTATAGGCTTTTGGCTTTGATGGTTGATGCATCTTTTAAGACTTGGGCAACCAAGTTGGTTAGCTTATCAAGCTTGGTAACAATGTTATACTCCATGCACTGGGCCCAGTCATCTGACAGATTTTTAGAATCCTCACAGGAGCTGCTCTCTTTTGAAATGTTAATTAAAGAGCAAAGCCTCACCCCCTAAAAGTTGAAAGGCTGACACTGGAGGAGAGTTACAAAAAAAAAGAAAATCTAAAATAAACAAAAAAAAGGGGAATCACAACATTAGTATGATCAATGTTTGCTCCATCATGACTAGTTCCAAGTACCAACCTTTCTGTCTCTTTATATCTTTCTAGACTTCTGAATTTTATCACCAGCTTTAATTTTGTACCTTATTTTTATACCTGGCTAAGACATATAGCTGTACTATGCTCTTCCCACATGCTCTTTTTTGACACTGATATTCTTCAGCTCAACCTGTATCTGAATTGCAAAATCCCTGATTATTTCCTTGAACATCTATGCTTTCATTCCAGCCCATTTCCTGATCTTCACCCATGTTAGAGCCTTTCTATGACTACTGCTTGCAGGTTATTACCACTGCCAGTGGTACATACTAGAAGCTAACAGTTTTATTAGGGATGACTTTACAATCTGTGATTTTACCTGAATGCCCTTTCCTTACTCTGTGGAAGTCTACCTGAGATGCATGTTGACCACATGCGTATGTGATCTTGTAACTGTCTCTATTGTCAAACTGTGTGTTCACCACTGGTCAAGAATAGCCTCTAATTACTTGTTCCTATTGTTATAGCTATGCAGAACAAGGCAATACTCATATCCCATGGTGTCTATGCCAATATGAAGATTTACTTCCCTGTTAGCAAAATCAATTCATTTTGTCCTGCTTTATCAAGGCGGTCCTGCAACATGACACTTGAATGTCTCCTTTTCCTAACCATCACAATGATTACTTGAAGCATAGGCTGACATTATTAATAATTCCCTATCCTTACACTGGAGTCTGACTGCCATGATTCTGGCACTAATTCTGATGACATCCCTCACTGTCTTCTAAAGCCTCTGCCTCAGCACAATTCACACAACATTTTTAGTCTGTCCTCCCCTGAGGAATAGACTCTGGATAACAAGCCAAGCAACATGTTACACTGCCTTCCCACCTTGTGTTCTGGATACACAGGATAGCGAAGCTCCTACTTACTGTGACAACCGTGCCCTGGCCCAGCAATCAAGGAGCCTCAATACTCACCACTAGCACCAGGGAAGTTGTCTCATAGAAAAGGAAAGAATGACTAATACACACAGTAAAGTACAATTTCCCTTAAGTCCACACAAAGATCACAGTCATTCTGGGGCTGGCTGCTCCCTTGCTCACCAGATCCACAATAAGACTCCCCACTGGCACAGCTATAGGGTCCAGGTCTCAGCCTAACTGGGCAAGCTAGAACCTCCAGTACCCTCTCTGTCCAACCAGTGCTTCATGTCCCTGCCCAAGTAGCTGACACAACACACACACACACTTTGAGATAAGTATTTATACAACCTCACAGACACTCCTGGGAAAGGCTGACACAGATTCTCCAGCTGTGCCCCTTTAACCAGACTATATGGTAGTAATTACTGCCACCACCCAGTTAATAATATCAGCTACTTAAAGGCCATTAAAAGGGTGCCCAATTATTACCTTGCAATATTAATATTTGTATATAGTAAGTATAGTAAATATTAGTAAACTCAATCCTAGTACAGTGCATATGTACTCCATGTAATATGGCTCGTTAAAGCCTTTACAATGTTGTACAAACGCAAACAGTAAATTTATCTTGTCTAGAATTGTAGTTAACCTCTTAATAGCTGATTTAATCCTTAAAACTCTGCTCAGACGCAAACTGTGAATTTACTTTTCTGAAGAGTGTAGTTAAACAAAGAAATAAGCCTTAACGGCTCCACTTTCGCTCAAACATTGTAAGTGTGGTGCTCGTGGGGCTATTTTTAGCGGCTCACGTGCTGTGGTAATGCATACATTCAGCGATCATGAGCGGAGTGAATTATACTGCTACTGCTATCCCTAATGTTTCACTAGCCTTGTAGTAACCCTGTATTACCACTATAAAGCTTTTATAGATATATATTTATACAGAATTCCTATGTGCGACATTGATTTACTTATCTTATCACTACACTAAAGTACACAGTGCAGTATAAGCTGAGCCTATGTGTAGAGTTGATAAAACCCTTCTACAACGCGCTGAGTTCAAATTACCCTTACACTTATCACCGTTTTTACAGCATTACACTGTTCCCTTATAGTGCTGTGCACGATGTTATGAAATAACTGGCTCCACTGTTGTGAACCAGACAACATATCTTGGTTCTACCATTCTCTAGCGCTGAGGTTTACCTAAACACCTAATATAATGCTCAATACCCAAATAATACCTTACCACAGTGACAGTCTGCCTCTATATCCTATATTAAATAAACCATAAAGCCAGAACTAAATGTGTTCATCTACCTACCAAAAGGAATCCTTGCTGGCTTCTCTTATGATAATCTTAAACCTCACCAGCGAACTAAGAGTTGTCCATTGCAGTACTACCTAACTTCTTCTGTCTAAGTATCCAAACTATCCTGAACTAGGTACTTCTAAAGTACAGTGTCCTGTATCTAAACGTTGTTTGAAAGTACATTATTATTTTTTTTAAAAGCAGCTCCTATTTCCTAGCTAGCTGACTCTGTAATATATAGGTGTTAGAGTTCTCAGAAGTACTGATACATTAAGTAATTCTTGTTTTGTTAATGGATTATCTCATCTAATCTAGCAAATGCAGCTTCTTCTTTTTATCCCAACTATCTGAATGTGTTATGAGTAGTTTTAAATTCTCAATAGCACCTGGATTATATTGTAATCTTTAGAGATTTGTTATATTAGCAGAGTATTTTTTACTACAACAACACATGCAACCATGTCTGTGAAATGTCTTTACCTGGTCTATAATTTTAAGTATTGTCTGCCTTACCACCTTTTTCTCTCTTCCTGTATATTACCAGCCTTCTGTTCCTGTCGTCCCTGCACCACACACCTGAATTAACCCTGCTGGATGCCTCAGAACATTATTTCAAACTAAAGAATTAACCTAACAGCTCCCTGAGAGACCTTTTCTCTCTAAAAGACAGTGAAAGTATGTATTGTTACAGCTAAGAGCAAATAGCAATGATATGAATTTGTAAGACTCTGCTAGGTTAGGCAAGCTTCCCAGTTAGGTTAGCCAGCAGCCAATCCCCCCCTACTGAACATCTATCATTTTGTATAATTGTCCTTCTTCCAGCTTATATACTGTCTATTACTATCTGGCTCATCCCCACCCTTCTCCCTTAACCTGCCTCCCCCTCTAGGTGACCTACCTGCTGCAATAAAGTGAATGGCCACTAGGTGGCATCTCATCACAAGCCACTGTATATTAATTTCCTATCCTATTGTTAACCGTACCTCCATAACTCTGTTCCCACTTTTCTATAGACTTACTCTTTCACCATTTCTCCTTTGTCCTAAGGTATCCTTAATTACCCTCTACTCCTCTAATATCCTGACTCTGTCCTTACTCATCTCTTAACTTTCTTATACACTCTCCCACTCTCAGACTTACCTACTGCATTGTCATACTTTACTGATTGTCTTCCTCGGCAGTCTACTCTCTTGTCCAAACCCGCTCCGTTCGCCCTTCGGGCTCACTCCACTCCCCTACCCTGACCCCAATTCCCACACGCCCCTAGCACATCTACACATATACCTAACAAGCTCCACCTACCCAACCTACTACCCAATCACAGTCCTCTCCCACTTACTCCTCCCCCTATTCTCTAATCAAGAAAAACCCCACCTCATTTTCCACTCCCACTGATGATCCTCCCCACTACTCTCTTCCTACCCCTGCACACTTTGTTTCATTTTATCTTATTCTTCAATATCTAATTCCCTCCATTCACTTCTGACCTTTCCCTTCTCAACTAAAATACATCATTATTCTTCTCCTGTCTGTATATTACCCTACCTTATCCTGACATGCCCTACCAACTCCCCTTAACTATTCAACTCTCCTGCTCCCTTGTCATCTTACTAATAACTCTTCATCATGCTACTTCATACTCCCATAAAGCTCCTCCTCTCCTATGTCCTACTCAAACTACCCCTAACCCCCAACTACTACCTCTCGAACTCTCTCACTTTCACTCCATATGCTCCTCCCTTATTCCACCTAACCTGTTACACCTTTTTCATCCCAAACTATTCTCTACCTCAGCTAAAACTCTCTCTCTGAAACCTCTGCTAAACCCTAACAAATACCTACTATACAAACCTTACAGTCCAAAACTGATCACCTGCAATGTCCTAGCCTTATCTGGAGACATTCATCCTAACCCTGGCCCTTGTCCCAGTGCAAACTATTCCATCCCTCCATCCTCCTCCTCACCTACAACAAATAACACTCCCCACCCTTCCTGTCCCCCTCCCACTTCCCCCCTTAACACTCTGAAAATCTTCACTATCAATGCCCAGAGCCTTAACAATAAATGTCACCATCTGCAAGCCTGGATTAATCACAATAAACCCGACATCCTAGCCATCTCTGAAACCTGGCTAAAACCCCATACCACTGACTCTGAAATATTACCTCCTGGTTACCACATCTGCAGAAGTGACCGTTTAAACAAAAAAGGTGGTGGCTCTGCCATAATTTACTCTAATCATCTTTCTCTAATACCCCTTCAAATTCCTACCCCTAATTTCACAAACTCCGAAATCACAGCTAGCCTTCTCCGATTAAATAAACACAAGAATATCTGTTTCATATCCTTATATATCTCCCCTGGCAACAATATCTCCACCCTTGAAGATATCCTGTACTGGTCCTCAACTCAAATAAAATATGAAACATATATTCTAGGCGATGTCAATATCGACTGGAATAAAATCAACTCACCATCACCCTCACTTTCCATTAACCTTCTAAACTTCACCCAAGTAATCTCATCAACTACTCGCCCTAACAAAAAAAAAACCCCAGGGTCCATCTTAAACTGGATTCTAGTCTCCCATCCAAATAAAATCACTCTCAGTGGCACTATCCCTGACACCTTCAGTGACCATCTCCCTGCCTTCATCCATCAATCAAACAGCTCCACCCAATACCAACACCTCTACATTCAAACTCGTAACCTCAGTAACTTTAACCCCTTAATTTTCTCTAACATCTTCAAACAAATCAACTGGCAACCTCTAAATATCCTCCCACTTGACAATGCTGTTGAACATTTCAATTCCATCTTCCTAAATACTCTCAACTCCCTAGCCCCTCTAAGAAATAAGCGAATCAAAATTAACTCTGCACCATGGTTGACCAAAGAAACTAAACAAATCATGCATCATAGAGATAAGTCCTGAAAGCTCTACCAGAAAAATAAACTATCCTCTACCTTACTGCTATACACCCAACTCCGCAACCAAGTAAAGAAACTCATTATCAAAGACAAAAAAAACTACTATAAAAAAATACTATAACTACTCCCACTGTGGTGCTGCACTGACATATCATATGCTTGCAACTCCAGACTCCATCTTAGCAATTTGGCATTTTGCTGACTGGCTCTGTTTAACCATGTTAGAGGGTTGTAATCTGTCATCACAGTGAATTTTCTTCCATACAGATAAGGCTGAAGTTTTTGCAGTGCCCACACTATGGCTAGACATTCCTTTTCTACCGCTGCATAGCATTCCTACCTGGATTGGAGCCTATGACTGAGATAAACCACTGGGTGCTCTTCGCCCTCTGAAGAAATCTGGCTACGTACAGCCCCCACCCCATAGATTGAAGCATCCACCTGCACAACAAAGTCTTTGCTGTAGTCTGGACTGGCTAACACAGGGGGTCCTTCCAAAGCTTCCTTAAGTTCTGAAATGCCTGCTCACATGCTGGGGTCCACACTACCTTATTTGGCCTGTTCTTGCTTATCATGTCTGTGAGGGGAGCAGCTATGGTACTATAACTAGGAATGAACGTTCTGTAGTACCCTGCTGTCCCCAAGAAAGTCCTCACCTGCTTTTTGGTAACAGGTGCAGGCCATGCCTGAATAGCTTCCACTTTGGTGGGTTCTGGCCTTATCTTACCACTCCCCACTCTATGTCCTAGGTAGGAGACCTCTGCCATCCCTAGCTGACATTTGCTCAGCTTAATGGTCAACCCTGCCCTCTGTAGTCTGCCCAGCACCTCCCTGACATGCTGAAGGTGCTCTTGCCAGGAATGGCTATAGATAGCAATATCATCAATATAAGCAAGGGCAAACCATCCTGCTCCTGCTAAGATATGATCTACCAGCCTCTGGAAAGTCACTGGGGCATTCTTCATCCCAAAGGGCATCTTTGTGAACTCATGCAAGCCAAAAAGAGTCACAAAGGTGGACTCCTCTCTAGCACTGGGAGTCAAGGGCACCTGCCCATAACCTTTGGTACGATCAATGGTTGTAAGTTACTTAGCCCCACCCAGCTGCTCTAGGGGCTCATCTGTCCTAGGCATGGGGTAAGCATCTGACTCTGTATGGCTATTTAATTTCCTGTAATCCACACAGAACCTGGTGCTGCCATTGTTCTTTGGCACCAACATCACTGGCGAGGCCCAGGGACTGTTGGACTCTTGAATCACCCCTAGTTCCAACATATCCTGTACCTCCTCCTTCAGAGTCTGTTTGACTCTCTCAGACACCCTATAAGGGGCCTGACTGATAGGCCTTTGGGGTCCTGTATCCACCTGGTGCTGTACCAGGTGGGTGCTCCCTGGTTTCCCGGTGAACATGCCCCCAAACTCCTGCAACACTGCTCAGATTTCTCAAAGCTGGGTAGGAGATAGCTGCTAGGACATTGCTACCCCTTCCAACGAGTTGTCAGCCCGATCCTCACTGAGGAGCTCAGTCCTCAGATCTCCC
Source organism: Protopterus annectens (assembly GCF_019279795.1). Classification (NCBI taxonomy): domain Eukaryota; kingdom Metazoa; phylum Chordata; order Ceratodontiformes; family Protopteridae; genus Protopterus; species Protopterus annectens. Next base: position 1,657,227,385 of record NC_056739.1, read on the forward strand.
TTAGACTCCTCCTGCAATCCGCTGAACATGCTCAGCACAAGGGCCTCCCTATCATAGTAAGGTTTCATCATGTTAACATGGTACAATTTGTGCCCCTGCCATCTGCCTAGCACTTCCACTATATAGTTAACATCACATACCTTTCTTACCACCTTTTAGGGTCCCTCCCAAGCTGCTTGCAACTTGTTGTGTCTGACAGGAATGAGAACCATCACCTGCTGCCCTACAGCATACTCTATAGCTTGAGCATTCCTGTCATACCACATGTTTTTCTGTTGTTGGGCTTCTGCCAGGTTCTCCTGGGCCAGGCCCATGAGTTCCCTGAGCCATGTCCTGAGGTTTAGGACATATGCCACAACAGACTCCTTGTGAGACTCATACTCACCTTCCCACTCATCTCAAATTAAATCTAGAGTTCCCCTCACCCTATGCCCATACAGTAACTCAAAGGGTGAACAACCTGTGGATTCCTGGAAAACCTCTCTGTAAGCAAACAACAGATAGGGCAAATATTTGTCCCACTCCCTCTTAAACGGATCTGAAAATGCCTGTAGCTTGGACTTGATTGTAGAGTTTACCCTCTCAACAAGACCATTAGTCTGGGGATGGTAGGGGGTGGTCTTCATGTGCTTCACCCCAAAGACTTCCACAGACAAGCCAACTGATCTGATATAAAATTGGCACCTCTGTCAGACAGTATTTCCTTTGGGAAACCTACCCTGGTGAAAATCTCTAGCAAAACATTCGCCACCTTCACCTGCCACTGCCTCAGGGTATTGTGTAGCATAATCTACAGTCACTAGGATATACTTTTTCCCTGTGGAACTTGGGGTACTCAGAGGACCTACAATATCCATAGCTACCCTCTGAAATATATATATATATATATATGTGTGTGTGTGTGTGTGTATATATATATATATATATATATATATATATATATATATATATATATATATATGTGTGTGTATATAAATATATATATATATATATATATATATATATATATATATATATATTTTTTTTTTTTTTATTACCTGGACAGTCCAGGTGGACACAAGCATCTGTTTCAGTGGAGGCACAGGAAGAAAAGCTCCATATGCATAAACTTAAAGAACAATACATTCTCCTATCCCATTTTCATACTCTATTCAAACACAAAGACATGATATGTACATAATGGTAGAATATTAGATATACATTTGTACATAACAGAAAGACATAGTAATATAAAATGTTTCCCAAGTACACTCAGTACATATTGGGAATTGTATATCGAAGTGTGTTAAAAACATACTGCAGTTTCAGTACTGAAGTGGTTCAGCTGAAGTCTAAATACAGCACTTGTTTTTTTTGTAGGGTTAGTTTAAAATTGTATCCTGGAGTATAACTGCGGCAGAGTCAAGAGTTAAGTAGAAGTTGTTTTGGTGTAGTTTTGAAGGTGTCTGGGTTTCAGTTAGTCTATTAGAGACCGGGATGGAGTTCCAGGCCTTGGAATACAGGGCATCTCCAGCTATGTTGTTAGACTTTTGAACCATAAGTAGTTGTTTATCACTAGAATGAAGTTGCTGGTTGGGATGTACTTTTGTAGTAAACAGCCTAGGGTAGGGCACCTTTCAGGGTGATGCACTACACTGTATGCTTCTTGTAGCTGAGAAAGAGTGATGTAGTGGGGTAGCTCTAGCTTGCTGAGGTGCTTGTGAGCAATGAAATGATGAGAAGAGAAGCTTTGAAGCTTTATTGCTTGTGAATTTAGCTATTTTATTGAAACATTGCCCAAGTTTGGTCTTCTGTGTCCTGGAGATTAGTGAAAATTGGTAAGGCATACAGAAATGTGGGAAGAAGATAGAAGGAGGCAAGGGCTTTCCTCTGTCCTATTACTTTAGATGAGATATTGTTTAATGCTGAAGGATACCCAGCTGATATTTTTTTTTTTTTGCTAGCTCATTGAAAATGTAGAAAAAAAATCAAGTTTCCATCAAAAGTGACACTTAGCAGTTCAGGTTGGAGACTACCTCAATAATTGTATTGTGATTTGGAAGTTTATTTTGAAATACATATTTGATTTAGAGGTGAAAATGAGCAGTTTTACTTTCTTTAGATTCAGGATGAAGTTAGCCAGCCAAGTTTGGATGAAGGCGAAGGAGTCCCGAGTGAGTTGTTGAAGCCGAGTAGGATACTGGGCTGACCATATAAAAGTGGAATCATCAGCATCTTGTAATAGGTTGGCATATTTAACAGCAGTGTACAAATTGTTAATAAATAAGCTGAACAGCAGGGGTCTAAGTATTAATCTTACATATGAAACATTTATGTAAATAAGTATATAGGTTGAACAAGAGGGGCACGATTATTTATTTATATGTATATGAATATATACAAAAGTAGACAGAAATAGACAGAGATATAGTTATATAAATATATGAATAAATGAATATAAATATATGAATGGATCAAATCAAGTACATTTTTAACTTTGAACAAAGCACAAGAACAGCAGATTGATAGTCGCACTTGATTATGGAATTACAAGGATTGAGGAATATACCCTTTCCCTTGCACTGTATAATCTTGGAGATGGAATATATTATTAGCAAGGAGTGCAGCAGAGCTTGCCCCCTACAAAAAACAGTATTTTACCACTGTATGCTCTGAGATTATTTTCTTGAGCATGCACTCTACCTTGCTGACCTTTTTTTCAATGTTTTTGACTACATTCCAGATGTCTAAATTTGAGCATTTCATTTTCATTTAGAACACCCAGAGATATGTGGAATGTATACATAGGTACATAGATAGATAGATAGATAGATAGATAGATAGATAGATAGATAGATAGATAGATAGATCGATAGACAGATAGATAGATAGATAGATAGATAGATACATAGATAGATAGATAGATAGATAGATAGATAGATAGATAGATAGATAGATAGATAGATAGATAGATAGATAGATAGCTATGGATCTACTTTGTTACATTGACTTTTCATAACATTGAGCTGCATATGGTCGAACCCATATGATCAACATTATAGAACATCAAAAACTGCAAAAATACAAAAGAATTTGATTTTGTGTGTGTGGGGGATTCCTGCACCTCCACACCCCTTGATAATTATATATACCAACTTCAAGATCATAGTACAGTGGGGAAAGGGGCACATTTCCTGATCTCCACTGTACTAAAATTTCAGTACAAACAGTTTGATGTTTTGGAACATCATATAGTCCCGACTAAATGCAGTTTGATGTTTTGAAATGTGATAATATGAAGGGGGCCCATATAATATTTATATACACGCATGCACGCCCTCACACACACACACACACACACACACACACACACACGCACGCACACACACACACACACACACACACACACACACACACACACACACACACACACACACACACACACACACACACACACACAGACAAAAGCACTATTTTTTTCCTGTCTGAGGTTCAGTTATACCTAAAAAGCATCTCTTATCCAACAGATGGACCTGTTTAAGACTTGTATAAACAAGTGAATAAACATATTACTTGTTTTTTTTGGTTTGTGAACTATTCAGGAAGTTGCTGAGTTGACATAAGTTGCAGGCCATTTTATGGAAACTACTTCGAAAAATGTATAAATTCAGCTTCACCTCTTATAGTACACAGGCCACACCTTCCTTACATCTATTTCCAATCATTTATCCCCTGAAATCTTGTCACCTGTTACTCCTTCTGCACTTTTCCATTTGAATTGACTGCTTTGAATTCTGTTCCTCAAAAGTTTATGTTGCCTGCGGCATAAGTGGTATGATTTGGCCCACTTTCTATGAATCTCCTTTACAGATATTGACTATGGGATTTCCAGTCATCCTTTGTATGTTCACTGTTGATACCAGTTCCTCTTGTCTATATGTGTTCAGATAACATTCCATGAAAAATGCATACCTGCCATTTTCTCAGGCAGGCCTCATTCTTTCAATTAGTCTGTGATATGGAATACTTTATGTACTTTCTAAATTACCTGAATTGTAATCTTTAATCCTGATAATTATCCATAGATTTATCACTTCACCATACCATTGCATGTGTGACATAATGCAGAGTACACAGATAACCATGCTGGATTGCTTAGACTCAATAAAGGAAAAGTGAAATGAAACATAAATACAGTAATAGTGAGTCAGCAAAGCCTAAAAGATGTTTGTTGCAACTGTCTTACCACATGAGTAACTATGGTTTGCTGTACAAATCCAGATAGCCTGAAGGCATAGCACTGGCATATTTCACAGTCCTTTATACGATATCTGGCAGGGATTCATGGCAACCTGCAGTTTACAGCTGGCATATGGTGTCCTCATGTGAATGGAAACATTACAGATGTTGAACATTCTAATCCTTTAAATGTGTAATGGGACTCACTGCTAGGAGATGGCTTTTTTGAAACATAATTCTGAATTATAAACATTTCTTGCTTCAAATGAATACATTACTCTGCTGCTATTATAATAAAACCTGAAAGGATGTTACAGAAAACATGCCTGAGGTCGTAGAAGCTTGGACAACCACCAAACTTCTTTGACAGATTTTTTGATGAGAGTAGAATAAACAAAAAATGAAAACAAACTATAATGAGAAAACTGAAAAAACAGAATCATCTTTCAGAAATCTTGATTTAAATTCGTTTCACTTACTTAACTTCATTAAAAAATTTTAGAAAGCAACATCCAGGGAATTGCTCAGAGCAGTATTTAAAAATACATGTAGTTTTAAGGTGAGATTCCTGAAAAATCCTGTTTTGCATACTATCGGTCTGTATTAAGCAATCCAGAAGCCCAATGCACTATATATTTTAATGCAGTATTTATAATTTTAGTTCTGTCTGCACACTATCAGGTGTGTGGCATGGCATTATGAGACATCAGATGTGGCACAGAATCCCCAGGGAATTGTGGAGGTGATGTATGAATGTGCAGAAAGCTATACCACAGCACTCTGGATATGGTCCATAGATAAAGAACACTTTTAAGTAGATTTATTAACTTCTAGGTTGCCTTGACATGCTATGTTTTGCATGCCATGGTATAATGTAAAAGTATGCAGTTTATTCTGAATAATTCTGCTAAACAAAGGGGGTACAATTGCTAACTCAGCATCAAGAGATGCATCTGACCAGCTCTGTGAAATACTGTTCACCAGCAGCAGTGTTTATCATTCATTAGCCTGTAGGAGAGGGGTCCTTTGTTGTTAAAGACACTACAATGCCTAGTTCAGCAGGGTAATATAAAGAAATACAGCTGTCTTAGGTTGTGCATTCCCCTCTAATGACAGTGGCGGCTCCATTGTTCTTTTCTTGTGTGGATATAGTAGGAGCACAGTAGCTAGCTTGTGGGGCACATAGGACACATGGAAAAAATATACCACAATACCATATCAGTAAAGTATAGAATACAAGGCACATGGAAACACCTCACCCACAGTCCACTGTTAAAAAATGAAAGACCATTTCCCTTTGGGGGGCAATAAATGACATAATCTTATAACTCCTAGCAATGTTTTCAACATAGAATAAAGCCACTCATGGATTATGGTTTGGATAAAGTGTTGGTATGCTGTAGTCAAGGGTGCAGCTACCAAAACAAAAGATGTGGGAAAATGTCATGTACAAAGACATTGTTACCTGTGTAGAAAGAAAAAAAATATATAATTTACGCAAATTCAAGAACAGAAAGTTACACTTATTTTGTGCTGTGCTGGATCGTAAGAAAAATATTTTTAAACAAATATAGCAAATTTTGTTAGCATTCAAATAAAACATGCATCTTCCCACTGCAGACAGTGATAATAGCAAAGTCGTTCATATATTTGTTAAAGGTTCTTTGAAGTAGATGCAAGAATGATCAGTTATCAATTTCTGAGTTACAATGATAGCTTTGGCACCTCTGGTGGAATATTGAAGAATGTCTATTAGTACTTGAACTAAATATTGGAAGTTTTAACACATACAGTTTAATCAAATTATTTTGTTGGGCATTTACAACTGCCAATAGGTGAGAGTTGCTCTGAGAACACAACTCAGCATAAATTCAAGAAAAAAAGGGAAAATGAGAATAGGCCCAAAAAATTGTACAAGATGTCTGTAATTCACACTATTGCCATTCTATTTGCATGCTCCCTAAGAACTGACCTAGTGTTCAGAGATCTGGGTATGCATGTAGACAGTAGCCTTAACTTTGACCACTGCTTGACCACAGTGGTGAGGAAATCCTTTTATGTTGTGCAAGTTACAATTAAGGTCATGGCATCTAGGTCCAAAGAGGTCATTACTCCACTGTACACCGCCTTTATCAGACCCATCAAATAACTCCCCTAAAAAATAAATTTAAAAATAACTTAGCAAAAAGTTCAAAACCACCAAATGAAATAAAAATAAAAATGGACCACAACAGTGGTAAAACTGAGCATTAAACTTTATTGAACCACGCTACTAAAATGATTAAGCGCTTTCACCCTGTTCTTTCATGGGCTTCATCAGAGTCAACAGTACAATAAAAAGCACTTCCTTTTATATTGTAAAAACTGGCACTCAAGCAACCAATCAATTTGTTTCAATGTAAATTAACTGCCATCCAGTATAAAATGATTAAAAAATTAAGTGTTTCATAAAACAGGAAACTGTGTATATTTATTAAAATGTGAGCAGAAATATACCACCATAGTTCTCTTTTTAAGTATTAGTCCTATTGAAATCCCATCATTTAAACCAGGCTCGTGTTTTGCATTCAGCCTAAACTGACATTTTGTTTCTCTACCTTCAACTTCCAATTTAACATTCCCACCCCTTTCATTGCGGTCCACTTTGTCAATTATAAAGAATAAAAATCTCTTAAAGCTTATACATAAGGTACTATATAAATATAAAGCACTACATGTCTTTTTGTTTTTGATGTCCCTCACATGTTCAGCAATCCTGTCCCTTAGTCTCCTTATAGATTTACCCACATAAAATTCAGGGTATGCTGTACAAGTTGCCACATAAATCACATTCTTCATATTACAGTTACAGTACCCTGGACATTGTAGGGACCTATTATAACCTTCAATCGAGATGTAAGAGCCATCATTAATAAACTTACAGTAATTACAAGCTGCATATTTGAACATTTTAGACCCATAATATTTTTTGGTTTTCTTCTCATTGGACTCAAATATGTCTTTTAAATTCCTATTACCTACTGTAACCTATTTTTTTCAGTCCTAATTTCATCTTTAATTCAGTATCAAAACTACAGTCCCAAGTTTTTAATATCCTTTTTACCAGGTGGGGTGCATCCTCATTATACTGTACAACCATCACGTCACTACTAATAAGGCACTCAGACGTACCTTGAGCTAGGTTAACCTCCTTCCTTAATATAGGGGCAAAAACTGTAGATCTCTTCTCATTTACTTCCCACTTAATTTTCAAAAGCATCTTAGTAGGGTAACCCCTATTCATAAACATACCTATTAACCTGAACATTTCTTCCTTAAAATCATCTTCTTCACTTACTAATCTACTTAATCTGACCATTTGTCCTTTTGTGACACTGTTTTCCTGGTGGGAGGATGACATCTGTGGTAATGCAATAGCATATTGGAGTAAGTTTCTTTTCTATAAATGGTAGATGTTAAACTCCCTCCACTGTCACCACACCTTCAAAGAGAGATATCCAAAAAATCCATCTGTTTTTCATCATACCTGTAGGTAAATGAAAAAAAGTAGTGGTGCCATTCAAATAATCAATAAATGGTTTTATTTCTTCAAGCTCACCCAACCATAAAATGAGTATATCATCCAAAAAGCTAAGATATAAACTTATTCTGGTCATAAAGGGGGATAAAAAGACAAACCTTTTATCCCACTTAAGCAGTACCAAATTAGCAAATACTGGGGCGTATTTAGCTCCCATTGCTACTCCTGCCACCTGACGGACGTATTCCCCCTCAAAATGGATACAATTCTTGTTTAAGACCAGGTCCATAAGGTCAACCAACAGATTAATCTTACTGTTACTCAAATCACTAAGAATGGTCAAACTACCTTGAAAATATTCTAAGCCAGTATCATGAGGTATAATGGAAAATAGATTGACAACATGAGTTGTAACAAAAGCATATCTTTCTAAGTTGTTTATTTACCTTAACCTTTCTAAACAATGCCACGAGTCTTTTAAAATACGAGGAGCAGTGTTCAATATTATTTTGGAGTGCCTATCAATGTAAGCCATCAGGGGTTCAGTTTTTGATCTTCTCACAGCTACTATAGGTCTAAATGGAGGGTTTGTCTGATTTTTGTGAATTGTGGGTATTCCAAAAATCACTTGTGTGGTGGGTGTATCAACTGTTAAAAAATTCAATTCCTCCCTTTCTATAGTCCATTGTGTAAAGGCATCAGGCAGTTCCATATCTGTCTTATTGTATGCCCTGTTTACTTCATCTAAGGACACTCTTTCATATGTGAGGTGTCATTTAAAATTTGCAATATTTTGCAGACATAGTCAGTCTTTGGCATGATCACAACGCCAACACCTTTATCTGGTTTCATAAACCTAATGTTTTTATCTTTACTTAGTTTGTTAAGTGTAAGTCTCTCATCTCTTTTGAGATTGTCCTTTATGTGGTGTTTTAACACCCAAAATTTCTCAATCTCACACTTTCATTCAAAATTCAACACATTGGCATTATAAGTTGGTATAAACGTACTCTTATGTTTCGTTACTAAATGATCATGTGTTACAACCGGTTGTCAGAAAAAAGCAACCTCAGATTTAACTTCCTAGTAAACAATTTAAGGTTAACCAATAATGTAGCAATGTCCAATTTAAAAGAAGAGATAAAAAAAAAGAACATTTTTTTCAGTCAGTCATGGTGGACAGTTGTCAACTTCAAATTACTAAAATTGTATATTGCAAAATCACCATTTCTGATTATTTCTACATCAATGTCATAATTCAACGTACATTTATCAACAAAATCACCATCAAAATTAAAATGAATGCATACTTCCTGTTGTTTCTCCCTTTCCAACCCTTGGATAACAGCTTTAAGAAAAAGAAAAAAAATCTGGCATTGCTCCCTGTCATAACTGTGCACACTGTAAGGACATTAACACATTTTCATAGACCATATTAGTCAAGAAACGTTTGTGTTTAGAGCATCAGGTACATGTAGTATAGAAAATGTAATATATCTTGCAAACTGTGTCCAATGCCAATGTTTTTATATTGGTAAGACTAATAAGTTGAAAGAAAGAATCAGAGCACATATGTCTCATATTTGTAGAAATATCTCCACTAATACTTTAACAAAACACATATCTATGAATGGTGTAGAACACAAGATTAAGTTTAGAATCTTGCAGGTTATATTTTCAAATGGAAGTGGGGGGGTATAGTAAATAGAACAGAGTTAATTGAATATAAATAGATCAGTTATTTTAGGGCAGATAACTTACCAGAACTTAACAGCAGCAACAGTATTAAACCTATTTTAAAAGAGAAGCATGATGTGATATAATTAGATATGTGTATTTTATATGCATTGTTTACTTTTAGGGTATAATGTTTAGGTACTTTAAGTTTATTACTGTTGTTAATTGGAAGTATGGATTAATTGGCTGTTTCTTATATAAAAGGGAAGCACTGTTACTATGCTTAATACACTGAAGAAGAGTTCTACTCAAAAGCTTTGTGTTTTTATGTTGCTGCTGGTTTTACATTAAATAGTATACTGAGCAGTGGACTTTCATTTTTTTTTTTGTTTTTGTTTTATTATTACCAATTGAAGAAATGTCCAAAAGTGACCAGACAAACTCCGTACTGCTGCATCTGTTATTGTTTATTTGTCTCAAAAAAATTCTTGCCAAACAGTTAATTCTTTTAGAGCTATTTCAATTCTATTATAACACAGCTAGACAGATGAAGATATTGATGCACTCTCATTATAAACGTCACTACCAAGTGAAAACATACTGTCCAGTTTATATACTCTTTTTAAGCAATGTTATTTTTAATGTCCTTGTGACTTGTTCTTCTGGTTTCTGTCTGTGTCATGAAAAAGGCCATGGTTATTTCATGCCCTTTTTTGGTCCTCGCTGTATCACTTGACTTGTCTGCATTTTATTTATTTATTTCTGTATCTGAAAGCCAAGAAAGTCAACTTCCTTTTTGTCTATAACAGGATGCCTTTACAGTAAAGCCCACAGCTATATTTTATTAATATCTAAGCTAAGCATGTACAAGAAATAACTGTTCTTGCAAAGTAAGCCATATTATTTTGAAAACTGCTGTTTGGCCTTGCACATTTTCTTTCACTGTATACACAGTATATTGGGGAAAAGCATTTTAATTTACACAATATGTATCACCAATCATAGAGTACAATGCGCCCTTTGGCATGTACCTGACCAGCCATATGCAGCAACTAGAGCAACCTCAGGGGTTCTTTACAAAAAAGAATAAAAGGTGTACCAAACCTGCCTTATGCAGACTGCCTTAATGCCTATTCTCTCTACTCAATCTCCTATAAATTGGTGAGGGGTGATCTATGCCTGGCTTGCAAGGCATCAACAAACACCACACATATGAATTTCCTACATATTCGTAAGTCAAAGCATACCAGAAATACAAGGTCTAGGGACCTGAATTTTGTCTATGACTTAAACATAACCTGATGGAGAAACAGATATGTCCCAAAGACTACCCCTTCTATGGAACAGGCTTCCCATCCATGTGAAGCTGAATTCATCTATTAACCAGTTTAATCACAATGTAGATCAGTGAATGGGGAATAAGAAATTTACACCGGGCCTCACACCCATGTCCTTTATGGAGAGAAGTAGCTTTTAAATGCCTGTCCCGGTGTCCTATTTGTATACAGGACATCATTATGGATTTACTAACTTTAAAGGTTTAACAGTGCATGCTGCTTATTTTGACCTTCTTAAGACATTGAACACTATTCAACATAAAGAAGTAATTAACAAATTAATATAAGTAAATGTCAATTTCAATGGTTAAAGGATAGCTAAGCAACAGGACATTTTAGGGTGGAGGTTTACCTATCTTTTTCACTGAGGTTATTTCTCCAAGCTCATTCAGGGTAAAATTATTTTAAAATATTTTCTCAGATGGAAAGCTTTGAAGTGGGCTGTGAACAATCAAATATGCTGATTTATGCAACTAGGTAACAGATATGCTTCATTAAAACATAGCAGAGATTTCCATGAATGTCTACAAAGAATGCAAAATTGTATGTGAGTTATGACTCACCTTTAATATCAGTAAACTTAGCTTCACAATAGTTGTAAGAAAGGACATTGGTTATAATTATAAAATGCCCTCATCATTAAAGATGTATAGATAATAATACATGACAATCTAGACTTCTACTAAAGCCAGAAAAGTGTATTATGTAGTGCATTTACTGTTAAGGGGCATATCTTGTCACTCCAGGCAGATTACTCCACCATATCATACTTTGGTGATCTGACGCATTACTGAATATGATGCTGCATTCTGTAGCCTTCATAACAGTCACATATAAAATGAGGAAATCTATGTTGCTTACAAGAAAAATCTATTCTGTTTTCCTTTTCATCTTATTTATAGATTACTGCTATTTACCATTTAAAATCTCAGGACTCGAATTGTTGAGTCATGAAATGTAAAAACCTTACAGATGAAACTAAGTCTAGCATTGCTATTTTGTGGACTATTCCCTTTTCTAGAAGGTATGGTGATCTTACAGTTGATATGACTGAGGAGTGCAGAGTATTTACCCACTGCAGCAAACAAAGTTAAATGAGAGGAGCTATGTTTGATATTTTCTGTTCTCCTGTATTTTAATATTTTTTCTTTCAGGACTTGGCAATGTAAATTTTGTGATTTCAATAGGGAGTCATTGTTACTTCTTGTGCCAGTTCTATTTGAAAGTCTATACCTGCAATGCACTTCTGGCTTACGTAACAACAAACTAGGGCAACTACAACAAAATAAATATCAATAAAACGACCCCCCAAAAAACATGGCAGGCAGACTACTAATATCTTCCATGATTCTAGAATAAGCTTCTTCTTAGAAAGCAGTCATTAACTTCTTTCAAAAAATAATCATGACACATGCATAAATTATCTTTATTTCAGAGATTATTTCTTGAAAATTTTAATATAAATCATTAGTACACCACATGGAATAGAAATTGCATGCAAAAGTGAGCGTGTCTTTGTGTTCAGGGGTTTTGCATATATGTGTGTGTGTGTGTGTGTGTGTGTGTGTGTGTGTGTGTGTGTATGTGTGTGTGTGTGTGTGTTTGTGTGTGTGTGTGTGTGTGTGTGTGTGTGTGTGTGCACCTGCATATGTTTTTGGCACAAAATAGTAACACAAAACTATGACAAACTTCTTAAAGACTGAGATGTTGTTAACTTGATAATCAAACCAATGAACCAATGCTATTATGTGAAATCCTGTGAATGTGCAAGGTCATGCCAGTGTATGGATGACTCTGGAGATGCTGTGTTCAACTTCTGTTATATCAGCAATGCTATTGTCAAATATAACTTTAACACTTTAAGCCTGATTTACTGTCTCAGGCCAGTCATTAAATATTCTTAAAATAAAATATATGTAGTTTAAGTATATAATAACATATTCTTCCCCTTGGGTTTAACATCCTGAAAACACTCACCAATTCAAGGTATGAAAAGAAAAAAAGTTTCTGTGGGTCGTCTTATGCAATGAAACAAAAGCTGACATCCACATCAAGTCTACTAGTGCATATAACAAGCCAAGGGTTTGAAATATTATACAGGGCCCAGCTTATATGGCCAACTGCATTAGAATAGCCACCATAATGATAACAATTTGAAATGTCGGGACTCACTAGAGCAAGTCTCAAGACACAGAGACAATGGCCAAAAGAATGGACTTAATATTAAGGTCAAGATAACCATTTTTTTTAGAATATTCCCTTTTTGCCAAAGCATTGTGATCTTGGAGTTTATATAAGTTTGTGGTTGTCTGAAGGACTTACCCCTCACATCAGGGGTGGAGGAGGGGTTGTCCCCCTGCAAACAAAAAAGTTTAAATGAGAAGAGAGATGTTTGAGATTCACTCTTTTCCTGGGTTTTCAATCTTTTTTTGGATTGTCAGTAATGGACATTATGGATGCTATTGTTTCACTATCACCCATTACTTCATACTGCATACCCTCCAGAATGATTCTTATGAAGTATTTAGCCTTATGAATCCTCAAAATCAACTTGGTCTAATTTATAACAGAGGATCGTTGTTTGCTATTAGCATGCCTTTTCACTCTCTCACTTGTGAAGCCTTTAGACAACTCATTATCTGAACTTCAGCCAACTAACAATGGTTGATAAGTTACTTTACACTAATAAATTCTGGTATTATACAAAATTTGGGCCAGACCTGACCTCTCAAGACCATTTCACTCCATACACTTTCCTAATGCTGTTCAAGCTTTTCTAGTTGTCTGCCCTTTATGTTAATTTGACTATTTTAATTTATTGGCCATCCCACTGCATTCCATAGAACCAGAATGCAAAGTGATCACCCCCTCCCAATATATGTTGCTATTTTAAAATTTGTGCCTCTCAATTTAGATAGCTAAAGCTTAGTTACTCCTCTTTCATATCCAACTGAACACTGCAGCTCTTAGAATATTAACCATTTTTCCATATTACCTTTAGAATTTGCAACATCTACTCCAAGACCACCAGTTATTGGAGAGCTCACATTCTGCCTTTCAGTAGTCATCTAGGGATTAGTGCTTCTATTATGTTCCTGGTGACAGAAGGAGTACGGGGACATTATTTCCTGAAGACTAATGATCACCAGAAAGCCCAATGACTGCTTCATAAGTGCCATCTTGTAATCTGTGCTTATATCTTTCTCCTGATGAGAGAAGAGGCAGAGTGCGTTGGTTTCTGACTGTTTCTGGATGAGCAGTGAGTGTCTGTGCTTGACATGCCTGATTGTTCTGGTTGCTATTCAAGGCATCTACCAGGAAAAGGCTACAACAAGCCTATAGAGTCTTGAATAATCTGCGACTGTGGATTCCCAAACAGGCTGTGGCCTGCTTCTTATCTTAGGATCAGTGCTGTTGTTTTGCTTCTGGTGAAAGATGAAATAAATGAGCATTGTTTATCAGCCGAATGAAGCTGTGGTAAGTCCAGCACTAGTAGTAGACAGGCACTGTCACATTCATGTGACTCCCCTCTTTTCATCATTCTTGACAAGCTAATTATTTGTTTTTAGTAAGCATTACTTGATTTGTTTCTAACTGCAGAATATCTGCCTAAATATTTTATCAATAAGTCATCACGGTCTACTTATTAGTTTCCCCCTCAAGTGTTTGGCAAGGCCCTGTATATACAAAGACACCTTGATTGACATTTTTACCTGTAAAAGCACAATTGAAATTTCACCAATACCAAGCTGCACACAGGACAACTAGATTGTAGTGACAAGCACTGCCCCCCAGCATTGCAAACCGGATACTCCTGACATTGCTTTATATTCTTTCTCCAACTGTCTAATCAATAAAAAAATGGTCTGTTGTCATGGATATGAACTTTTCCACTATCTCAGCCTGGTGGACTTCTTTGAGAAGGTTCAATAAAATAATGGATGAGAGCAAAATGGTTGACTCTGCCAACCTTAATCTGGCCTTGGCATTTGACACATACCCAAGACCAAAACACTAAAGGTGGAGGAGTGGCCATATTCACCAAGAATATTCACACCTCCAGGCTAGTTGCCCAACAAAATGCATCTGAAATTCTCCAGGTGCAACTGACACTAGGTAAGACTGCAATTCAAATTGTAGCTTGCTACAGATCCCCCACCATGCCCCAAGATTCTCACTACACCTTTATAAACATACTGGAAAATATTAAGATACAACCAAACACCCTAATACTGGGTGATTTCAACTACCCTGCCATTAACTGGCAAAACTACTCAGGTACCAACACCTTTTCCCAACGGTTCTTGGAATTCATAAATTCCAACACCCTGGATCAACTAATCCATTGTCCCACCAGGGGCTCCAATATCCTAGACCTGGTCATTACCAACATGGGAGATAGATGCTCCACACTAGTGGCCACCCCCTCAATGGATAGGTCTGACCATAAGTTAATCACCCTTGACATCCACATCCCACCCCCACCCCCAGGTAAGGAAACCTCCGTAAAAATTTCTCCAAAGCCAACTTCATGCTACTCAAGTCAGAAGTGACAAACTTCATGACACCCATCCAGACGGTAGCTGAAAGTTCGACTGATGAATCCTACACTAAGGCAATGTACGAGCACATCCACATCCACTTGTGCATGAATTGTGCTATCCCAAATAGAACCAAGACGCTCTCCTCCAAAAAAAGGAAGCTAATCTGGTGGTCCCCTGCCATAAAGAAACTATACAACAAAAGGAAGTAACTGTTGCAGAAAAGAGGAAAATACCAGGATGCAAAAAACCTCCCTTACCAGCCTCAGTAAAAAGCTGAGATCCCTCATAAAGTCCTCCAAAGGTAGTTATGAAAATAAAATTGCTAAAGATTCTAAAGGCAGCCACAAGGCATTCTATAATTATGTCAAGAATCTAAATGGCAATGCTCAGATCTGCTCTGAGCTACAACAGAATGGCATTAAATATACTGATCTCAAGGATATTGCCAATATCCTGGCAGATCAATTTAGTGTCAACCTCACCCCCTCTCACTCTCTAAAAGGCCCATCTCAATATCAAAAGATTGCCAAATTCCGGTAATCCTGGTCACACAGGTAGAAACTGCACTCTCCAAAGCTAAGAATACAGCATCCATTGGACCAGATGACATCTCAGGCTGTGTACTACATGAACTACAAAATGAACTGGCACCTCACCTAAGTGACATGTTTAATCATAGCCTCACCTCAAGCTTCATGCCCACTGAGTGGTGCACAGCTACAGTTATCCCACTCCACAAGAGGGGAGCCACCTTGGATCCCGGGAACTACTGTCTCATCAGTCTGACGAGCCTGATCTGCAAGGGCCTGGAACGCATTATCATGGAACTTAGAAACAAAGACATTGGCAAACTTCAAAAACTGGACCCCGCCCAGTTTGGGTTTGTGAAGGGCTGATCTTGTCTCCTGAATCTGACTGACTTCTTTGAATCAGTCTCCAGAGCTGTGGATGAAGGTAAGGCAGTCCACTTAGCCTATCTGGGCCTCGCCAAGGCCTTCAACACCGTTACCCACTCTGGAATCATAGATAAACTTACTAAGCTGGGCATAAATCCCTACATGACTTGATGGGTTGCCAAATGGCTTACTGACAGAACCCAGACTGTAAAAGTAGCTGACTCCAAATCCAGCTCCAGACAGGTGACTAGTGGAGTACCTCAAGGTTCAGTCTTGGGACTGCTGTTGTTTGGCATCTACTTCCCTGAAGTACAGGGCAACACTAAGGGACTCTGGCTAACAAAGTTTGCAGATGACTGCAAACTGGGAGCCATTACTGAATCCCCAAATGATGTGGATATTCTACAAAAGGGCCTTACAGAAACAGATGCTTGGTGCCAGACCCATAGCCTCAAGTTTAATGCCAAGAAATGTATAGTTATCCCCTTTGGGAAAAAAAAAAGCACCCATTAATTACCACATATGTTGCAGTACACTAAACACTGAAAGTGTGATGAGAGACTTAGGGACACAGGTGGGCAGTGGTCTCACCTTCGATAACCACATCACCACAATAGTCAGGAAATCCTTCTATTTGGCAGACCTCATCACTAAGGGCTTTTCATCTAGAAAAAAGGAGGTCATTGTTCCACTGCACTCATCCCTCATTAGACCCACTATAGAGTACAATGTCCTGTTTGGTATGTACCTCACAAGACATCTGCAACAGCTGGAAAGGCCACAGAAATACCTCACTAAAAGAATCACAGGCCTAAAGCAGATGCCCTGTGCTGACCGTCTAAAAAAACTCCAGCTATATTCTGGCATATCATCTACTCAGAGGTGATCTCTGCTTAACATACAAGGCCATGTCAAACCCTGAGCTGTTAGACATGCTCCACTTAAAGAAATCTCAATCCCTCAGAGCCACACATTCCAGGGATCTAAACCTTGTCATCACAATGAACAAAACATACTGGAGGGATAGGTTCCTGACCCAGAGACTCCCCAAACTCTGGAATAGACTGCACATAAATGTCAAGCAAAGCACCTCCTTGGCCCTCTTCAAAAGGAACCTTGATGATTGGATGGCAGATAGGAAATTCACCCCGGGGATCAAGGCAGTCGCCCTGCTAGACAGGGTTCCAGGGAAGTAAATATTGTGGGAAGAAATATCCAGGGAATTGTTATGGCTAGGCTTGTATAGGCTCTAGGGCAGATAGCCTAGTACCAACCTATGAACACACTTCAAAGCAGACATATTGACCCACATACGTAGAGGCACTTAAATGTAACTTTCCTAAACCCCAAAGACCTCCTAGATGTAGTACACATAACAAATGCCTTCAGCAGCACCCAATGCACTCTTTCAAAACAGCACCTACATCAGCACATATAGCCACATCTCATGGAGCCTCTGCTTCTAAACCTATAAGGCAAGCCGCCACAAAATCCAACATTTTGGTCATTGGAGACTCCATTGTGAGACACACTGATGTCCTTCTCATAGGCTGAGTAAGGATAAAGTTACAGTCATTTGCTTCTCATGGGCTAGGATATGCCACATTACTCACACACTCAGATTATTGAACCACAAATATCGGTATGACTCAGTCATAATCCATGTGGGTGTTAATGACCTGAGATGTACCTCCCTAGACTATATGAAGAAAGAGCTCTTGAGATATGTATCCCATGCTGGTGTGAGCCTAGCATTGAGCAGCATTTCACCTTCTCCAAGGATAATGCTACAATACAAATCAAAGATGGCTGACTTTAATAATTGGCTTTTTTTTGGTGTCACTCTAAGGGTGTGCAACATTTGTCAGCATGTAAGGAGATGGTCAACAGGCCACACTGCTTTGCCAGGAATGGTCTGCACCTCTCACATCTAGGCTTTCAAATATTAGCTAAAACATTGTTCCCCCTTTTTTAGGCAATGCCAAACTGAAAGTGCTTCCGAAATAGCAAATCAAGACCAAGAAAATCTAAAGGTGTTAAATGCTAGGAGTCTAAACAAACAAACCCATTCCGTAGAAGCTCTCTCTTACCCCAGAGAGTGCTGATGTCTGTGCAGTCACTGAGACATGGTTTAAATCTGCAGAGAGCACAACAACAGTGCAAGGTTATAATGCCTTTCACACATTTATACCAGCTACTACACAGGCGGGGACTAAAGGTGGAGGTGTCTCAATTTACATTAAAAATAAATTTGCAATAAGGTAGGTCAAACTGAACAATTCACTTGAGTTTCTCCATGTTCAAATCACCATAGGCAAAATCCAATGCCAGTTCCTTACAAGCTATAGGTCCCCCTTTATGACAAAGGAAACCTATACCATATATTTAAACTTATTGGAAACACTCACCATCCAATCTAATGCCATATTCATTGGCGTTAATTACCCCACTGTTAAATGGAATCCTATATGATACCAAATGCATAGGCACAGAGATTCCTGGATTTTATAAACACAAACACCTTGGACCAGATTGTCAACCATACTGGATCTGGTCCTCACTAGCATGGGGGAGTGCTGCACACCCCCTAATGTAATGTCTTCCCTGGTAAGGTCAGACCACAAAATGGTCTCCTTTGAAATAAAAATGAAACTTGGACCCCCAGATAACCCTGTAATATTCAGGAACTATTTAAAGGCTAACTTCCTGCTATTACATGGTAACCTGGCAAAATTTCAAGCCAACCATAAACCCTGAGAACACTGCTGCCTATGCAGAACTGTTCACAGAAACCCAATACAGGGATGTTAATAGCTACATGGAGGCATCTGTACCCACCAGGAAGATGTATAGCACTAACTCAAAAACAAGCCACCCTGGTGGAATCACAAACTCAATATACTATATAACAGCAGGAAGAAAATCATGGCAAAAATTAGGAGGTGCAGCACCCAGCAGGATTAAAACACTCTCATCAATCTAAACAAACAACTCAGAGGACAAATAAAGTCTAACAAAGCCAAATATGAGGTAAAGTTGGCTTCTGAAGCCAAGGACAACTACAAGGTATTCTTTAACTATATCCACTTCCTCAGAGGATATACACAATTGTGTGCAGAGCTCATTGTAAAAGGAGTCACCTATACTGAGCAAGAAGTTATAGCAAACATACTCACCAACAATTTCAACTCTAACTTTAAACCTGTCTACCCCTCAACATTCACTAAGGAAACACAATCCTTAATGCTCTCTCTAAGGCCAACAATACTGTATCAATGGCCCCAGACAATGTCCCAGGATACCTTTTAAATATCATGACATAAGACCTATCAGGCCATCTGAAATTGCTATTTAACTGTAGTCTCCAAACAAGCTTCATACCTCATGAATGGAGAACAGAAACTGTCATCCATCTGCACAAAGGTAGGCCATCTACAGACTCTGGAAATGACAGACTCTTAAGCCTCACTAGTCTCACATGCAGCCATGGAAAGAATTATCATGCAAATGATCAATAATGATATAGTAAACCTCCAGACACTGGACCCAACCAAATTTGGTTTTGTCAAAAACAGGTCATGCCTACTCAACCTATTGGACTTCTTTGAGAAGGTCAACAAAACAATGGATGAGAGCAAAATTGTTAACTCTACCTACCTTGATCTGGCCTTGGCATTTGACATAATACTCCAATTGGGCATTGTTGATAAACTCAAGAAGTTAGGTATAAGCCCTTATGCCACTCAGTGGAGAGCCAACTGGCTAATAGACAGGACCTAGGAAGTTATAATTGGGAAGTTCACCTCTATATGGAGGCCAATCACAAGTAGACTCCCTCAGGGATTTGTCCTGGGACTGCTTCTTTTTGGCATTTACTTCTCTGAAGTTAAGGCCATTGTCAATGGCCTCTGGCTGAATAAATTGGGAGATAATTGCAAATTAAGAGCTGTCATTCAATCCCACACCAACAGAAATGTTTTCTGGGAAGAGCTGACAGAGAGAAACAGCTGTTGTCAGAGCCATGGTCTAAAACTAAATGCCAAGAAATGTATAATAGTATCCTTTGAAAAGTCATTCACTCCTGGTAACTATCATATTGACAACAAACTCCTTAGAGTTGACCCAGTAGTTTGCGACTTTGGAACACACACAGACAGTAATCTAGCCTTTGACCTTCATGTATCTACAGTAGTCAGGAAACCATTGTACATTGCACAACTTATAAACAAAGGTATGCCATTTTCTTCCAAGGAAGTCATTGTTCCACTGTGTTCGGCATTCATCAGACCTATCATTGAGTACAATCCCCCCTTCGGTATATACTTAACTAGGCATATTCAACAACTAGAACATCCACTAAGGTTCCTCACTAAAAGAATACAGGATATAAACTATGTAGACTGCCTCAAGGCCCTATCCCTGTATTCTGTCTCCTACAAGCTGTTGAAGAGAGATCTATGCCTGTCATACTGGGCATTATCAGACCCCACTCTGATGGACCTCCTGCATATCAGCAAAGCAAACAGCACCAGAATTACCCATTCTAATGACTGAAAACCTTGCCTGTGATATAAATACGACCTGCTGGAGAGACAGGTATGTATCGCAGAGACTACCCCTTCTCTGGAACAAGTTCCCTATCCATATGAAGAAGAGTTCCTCCCTAACCCAATTCAAGCTTAACCTGGAGAACTGAATGATGAACAGAACACAGGCAGCCTGTAAATGGCTAACTCATGGACCCCTGCTTATAAATGAATTGTCTCTCAAACCCTGCTTATACTTATCAATGGTACTAGAACTTGACAGAGATTTGGGATGCATGGCTAGAGTTAAAAAGACCCTTGTGGTTGTTAGCCTAGGAAACACCTATGAACCTATAATATCAGACAGAGAAACTCATTGTACGGCATCTAGATTGAAAACAATTGAATAAACTCTTTCTCTTAACATATGAAAACTTGCCACTAAACAATGCTTCAAGCCAGCCATCAACTCTTACTTAACAAGTACACATTATTGAATCTGTGGGGTTGCTAGACTTAGTTATGGCTCAGTTATGTAGTCACATGACTTCCTTTCGTTTTCTACTGGGTATATCACTATTTCCTTTGAACTTCCATCCCATCCGCTATAAATTCTTCCCTCTCTCTTCTCATCCTTAAATTCTGTAATCAAATTAACCTGTTCCTGCATCTATATTGATTTACTCCACATCTCTTTACTCTCATCGGCCCCATGTTTGCTAGCATCTGATTCCTTGTGGCACTTAAGAACTATTGACCCCATGCTTCTGTCTTTTTCTCCTGTTTTTCAATCATACTCCCTCCTTCCATGTCTCATACTCATTTGCATCCTTTACTTATCATTTGTTTGAAGTCTGATGGATATTATATTAGATAATCCAAGATTTTTCTTCCTTGTTTTGGTCACATTGAATCTACTCTAGTAATCACCCACACCACTTTTGTAACTGTTATTTGCTAACACAGCCACAGGAAGTGCAAGGCCGAGGGTGATGCTCGCTTGTGCAACAGCTTTTCGGGGACCCCAGCTGGCATATAAAATCTAACAAAAAAGAAAATTTAATAGCACTTTATAAGCTTTCATTAAATGATTTTGATCACTTAATGAGAAATTGTAAACTGACAGCCTTACTTTTCTTTCAAAGATAGCAAAAACTCTCATAATTAAACAAATTTGGATTAAGTTTCTGTTTCTGTTTTGTCATGCTTATTAGTGTGGGAATCTAATAAAACATTACTAACTTTAAATAAATGACAGTTTGCAAGCTGCAGTTAAGTGTTCATGCTTGTTTATAGAGATCACAGTTTGGAGGGTAAAAAGGTGTGTTGCCGGGGTCACAAAATCTCTTGCTACAGCTCTGTTTACTATGCTATCATACATCCTATATCCTTACTTCTTAGTCGGCAGATGTTCTTTGGTTTGCATATTTGCATCTCGTTTGCACTTATAAAACAAAATACCACATTTATCAAGTTTACTATTGTTAAATTTATTATTCTTTATATATAAATTTGTCATAAACCTGTACCTGTATCCAGTGAAATCAATGTACACAGTTTAACAAAACAAATCCAACAGTGATGCTCTTATTCCCGTTGAAATCATCTATGTTTAATTGCATACCAAAGAAACAATGCATAATTGCTACTGCACTTCTTTCTGTTTTCCTTTTTCTGATACAGGTACTTGTCTTTGTTTTCGTAACAGTTTTAAGTTTCATAGTAACAACAGGGTAATGAAGCAAAACTACATGCTGTAACATGTAGCAACAGTGATATGCAGCATAAAATATATAACAGAGGAAAAATAATAAACAACATATGCAAAGCAGTTTTGTTGTAAACATATAAAAATAACTTCAAAAATTAGACATCACTAGAATGATAATATTACCCCTGACAACACACATCATACTATCTTATCAAAGATATATCTTACCAATGAAAGCATAAAAATGCAATTAAAAAAACATAAAATAAAACAATGTCTTCAGTTTTAAATTCTTCTTATCTAAATTGCACTCCAAATCATCCTCCATCTAATCTGCACAACTGGGAAAGCAAAAAAATACACCCAAACAGTATTTAATGCTGGTTTTTAGTACAGTGGATTGAGAGTATAAGCTGTTAATGACCTTCAACATAAGGTCTAAGTCTTGAATCTTTTTTGTTTCCATTTACCTATTGAATGACTCTATGCATGTCTTTTATCCAGATTATTCTCCAGCAGCTATTATGAAAATGGTTCTCAAGGGCAATCCTGTTTGTAAAAGATATCAGTAAAGTAAAAAAAAAAAAATCAAAATAAAATAATATCCAGGTTAAGTGATGGGCAGTACAGTGGCATAGCAGTTACTGTTGTTATCTCCCAGCAAGAGGTTCCCTGGTTTGATTCTCAGCTGGGGTGCCTTTTGTGCAGAGTCTGCATGTCCTCCCTATGTTCATGTGGGTTTTTTCTGGCTGTTCTTCTTTCCTCCCACATTCCAAAGACATGCAGTAGGTGAGTTTGGCACTCCAAATTGGCCATTGTCTGCTAGCGTGTGGTGTGGAAGCACTACAATGGCAGGGCTAGTCACTAGGTGGTATAAACTCTGGCTCTAGATGATTGTCATTGTTGAAGTGACACCCTGACCACTGCTTAAAGAGGGGTGGTGGATGGATGGATCCTGGCTAAGTACCTGGTGATCAAAGGGCTCAATGAAGGTCTAAAGCAAAACATATAAATAACAGAAAAAAGAGTGATGTCCCATTTCAGTACAGTATGAGATCTTGATCAGCATCAGGAAAGGATTCAGGAGAAGCCTAAAGCAAGTTTTGTCATAGTTGTGCCCCACACCTACTGTATAGTTGCTTCAACCAATCTTTTAATGATTACTTTCTTATTTCCTCAAATTAGTTTATGTTTTTCATTTTTAATGTTGATTCTAACCAAGTGAAAATTTGTCAAACACCTTCCACAAGTCCTCTTCCTCTATTGGTTGTTTCCAGTATCTGCACAGTAATGTATTAAGGGCAAGAACAACTAAATGGCCGCACTAGAGTATATTCCAGGTGAGTGTTAAAGGTCTTGTTGATGGTTTACATGTTAAGTAAAAAGTTCTGATGACAAACTTCTAACCTAGAGAAAAAAAAGGACAGTCACTTTACAAATGGAAATAATTATTATCTTGCAATTTGCATTTCAAACATTGTACTGCATATCCAGGAAACAGTCGTCCAAGACGTCATTATAAAGTGCCACTGATGAACAGTGAATTTTTTTGTTATTATTGTGCAGTCATTCCTTAATTTTACTTGTTCATGAGGGTGTCCAAATGCACTTTTTAAGTAACTAGATGTTAAGACCTCAATGGGGTCCTTAACTTTTTAATTTGGCCTACCCTTGAAGAATTATGTTGTTATGGGACCATCAAAGCCTATGAAAAATATTCCTGTGTTGAGCAAACCAAAACACAATACTAATCAGAGTGCTAAATAAGGATCCACATTATGTGACCAATGACTTGGGCATCTTAAATCCTGAAAAGTTGCTACTGAAATATAAAAAATCCTTCCCCATTTATATTAAGAAATGCATTTTATGTAGGATAACTGAATGAAAAATTCAAAGCCAGCACAGAATGATGTATCAGAGAAAACACTTCAGGAGATTTTTCAGTATCACAGGAAAGTACTGGAACTCTAATGACTCAAAAATAGCAAAAATGCAAAATTATAAAACAAGTAATAAAATACAACACTCAGTAATAACAACTACCCAGCTCACATCAGCCAAGAAAAGCATCAGACATGTTAGTTGGGACAGGCCAGCCTCAAAGTGGTAAACACTACAGCTCAGTGACTCAAACAGTTATACTGAAACAGTGTGGGGATTAAGAAGAAAAAGCATATCCTTAACATTATATAACATTAATAAAAGCTACTTCAATAGTCCATTTTCAGCCAGGGTAGTGAATTCCTATGTGTATTTACTATTCACATTTTAAGTAGAAAACTATGTGTTTCTACACTACTTATGTAATGATTATAGTCCCACAAGTTCCCAAAGAAGGAAGAAAGTGATGCTGAGAGAAGAGAAGAGAAGAGAAGTGAAGAGAAGAGAAGAGAAGAGAAGAGAAGAGAAGAGAAGAGAAGAGAAGAGAAGAGAAGAGAAGAAGAAAAAAAAGGGGTCTAAGCATTCAGTCTCAAAAGGTAGCCTGACAAACTAGTGGAATCACCTGCCTTATCTCATTATAATACATTGTTTACACTCAATGTCAGTAGGCCATTCAGCATTGGTTGTTGTTGTATCTTTCGGCTTGGGGGTCACCACAGCTGACCTCCTGTTCGCTAATGATTGGCAGTAGATTTTTACATAACAAGTTGCCAGCCCTGACGCACAACCTTCAATGAAGGTATGCCCATTCACACATGTCTCCACACAGAAGATACTTTAGCTGAGAATCGAACAGGACAATGTCTTACTGTGAGGCGGCAACGCTACTGCAGCATCACCAAGTCTAGTATATATTTGTCACTGGCAAGGCACATGTCTAAGGTGTCTAAACATGTGGCAACCATCCTAAACAATAATAGGAATAAAATGCTTAAAAAAACAGGCTTTTCAAGATGGCTGCACAACAACTTAATTTCAGCTGTCTCAGAATGAAAATAGAAACTGATAGATAAGGACCAGTAATTCATACAATTTGGTAAGTATCCTGCCTGAATGCCAGCGAACAAGAAACTTAGAGACCATGAAAGAAAGTCAGTTAGAAAAGTGTAAAGAGAAAACACTGACTAGGAAGAGTTCAATATGCTTTAATGCAAGATATAGTTCCAGTAATTTAGAGAAAAATAAATCAAATGTGCTCACAGATGATTAAAATAAATAAAACACTGATGGAGTTTATCAATTCAAAAAAGAAAAGGCTTGATAAAACTGAATAAGCTTTAAACAGCTATTCAGAGGAATTGATAAAACTGCAAAAAATCAGAGGATAAAATGAAGAAAAGGCTTGCTGAGTATGAGACTGTTCATGAAAAGCTATTTAAAAAATGGTAGAGTTAGAGTATAGAGCATGCAGAGAAAACCTGTGATTTTCTGCCATACCAGAGAAACTGGAAGGAACAGACTACATTCAATAATTTTAGGAAAGCACAGATAACTAACTGGACTGGTATTCCACAACAGTAATTGTTAATTGAAAAGGCACATTGTGTATATGCTCCAAATCTGGCAATGAGAAAGCAGAGAAGACCTGCATGAGTAAAGATACAATCATACCAGCAGAAAGAGATGATCCTGACAAAAATGTGGCAGAATGGTAAAGTATTAAAAATCTGACACAGTAGAATGTTTGTGGAAAGTGATTATTTACTGTACACCAGAAAGAAGATAAGCAAATTTATCCCTGCAATCAGAGAGTGTCTAGAGGCAGCTATCTTCAGAATATTTTTTCCTCAAGGACGAGTCATTTTTTTATGTGGAACAGGCTAAGGAGGAAATACAAATATCTATCCAACAAAAGTGAGCCATCAAAAAGAATGGGACTCGACTTCTCACTCGTCTGATAATAAATCTCATAGAGAGACTTTGCCAGTGAAACTTTTCCAATGTTCCAAAGAAAAATGCTTAAAAGACAGGAGTTCACAAGAAGAATTGGGAATAACTTCGACTTGAACCAGAATCTGGGGATGAAAGATGGAGATGGAGATGAAAGGGAAGAAGACCAACAAGACTGAAATTAATGAATAAATGTGAGAATCTAAAGCATCAATTGCATTTATGAAATATGGCTTTACAAGAAATGTGGATAAGAATGATTTGATTTTTGTTCACTTTGTTAAACATGTGAGGGGGGACTAAAAGGCATATAGTCCATTTCATGCCATTAATGTTTGGAAGGGTACTAAAGTAAAAAAGGAAAAAGGTAAATAAGTAAAAGAATTTTTGTTCTTAACACTATCTATATTAAACATTTCATAATGTAAATTGCATATTATATAGTAAAGCATTTTCAGTAATTGTTGTATGTGATAAAGATATTAAAGTAAACAAGTTATTTTTTCTTTTTTATTTTTTAAGAAATGTAAGCATTACAATGTAAAAAAAAGAGAAGAAAGGCTGGACAAACCACATTTAAGTTAACAGGCTGTAATCTTGGATTGATGGGGTGGGAGATAGGATGTAAATGTGCATTGATTATAATACATGTAGAGTTGAGATGCTTTCTTTTACTTTTGCAAAGGTGATGTCTAGATAATTCCCTTGGTTTAATCTAACAATATATTTTTATTTATGCAAGTGGGTTTTAAAAATAAGAGAAAACTGTGAATGTAGTGAATAGTTTTCCTTTATCAAATAAATGTTCAATGTGAGTTGAAAAGTCTGTAGCTGTACATTCTGTTCTTATGCTTCCATGGAACCAGGTGAATGCAGAGAAAGACAATAAATATTGAGAGGTCTGGACATTGTTTGTGAAGGAAAATGTTAAATTTAAAGGTACAAGGGCAAACAGCTTAGTAAAAATAAAGACTGAAGTTAAGGGAAGTCAGTAAAATATATCAGCTCTTCTGTTACCTAAATTCTTTAGTACATTTTCAAGGACAATTTATAACTTAGTTTTATTTAAAGATAGCCACTGCACTTTTTAAGACAAAATATTTTTGTTTTCTGAAAGCAAACAAGCTGTTTTTTACATCTTGGGAGGGGGTGAAGATAATACAGTAACAGATAACAATTAGTGTAAATAGGAGCACAGGCTGTGGCTGCACTTTATCATGGATAACCTTAATTTTAGGTTAGGTGATGCCTGTGGGTACAGTTGTCAATTGTTCTTCTCAAGAGGATTAAACTTCATTATTTTAAGATGTGAATAGTTTTGTGTGTTTTCTTTAAGCTAATAGTGTGTGTGTGTGTGTGTGTGTGTGTGTGTGTGTGTGTGTGTGTGTGTGTGTGTGTGTGTGTGTGTGTGTATGTGTGTGTGTGTGTGTGTTTTGAGGGGTTTCATTAAAACAAAATGCCTTGCAAAATAGGAAATAGGTTCAAATGGAGATGACAAGAAACAACTTTATAAAGGATTAGCCTGCCAAACATTATTAGGTGCATGTAACACAAAAGCTGGAAACAGACACTTAAAAAAGGTATTGTATATAATAGGTGTGAATAATCACTTATTATCATAATGACTACACTATCCTTATTATTTTGGAACATGAATGGCCCCACAGATATAGACAAAAAGGTAAGACTGTTGAATTATATTAATAAATACAGACTGCAAATAGTAATGCTGCAGGAGAGACATTTGGAAAGAACTGAACACGTGAGCTTAATAAAGAAGGCATTTCAGGATGGATATTTATCAGGGATTCATGTTGATCCTTTGAAGATGGTTTTGATGAATGCAAATAAACCAAAACCAGTTTGCCAAAACAGCTTTCAGAGAACACTAAATCTATTTTTTCAGGGATGAGCATCCCTGCCCCCTCCCATTGGGGGGACACCCCATATATACCAACTAAATATAATAATGGTAGATTTGTTATAGTTAGAAGTTACTGGAAAGGGAGGAGGATTGTACTGGCATGTATTTGTATTCCACCTGCAGCTACTATTATGGAGCCTAAGAACATTTTGTGAGAAATAACTCAGCTTTTGGCTGGGAACATTACTTATAGATTTGATATGGATCTTGATCTGCAACAGTGAGGATGTATCTGGGGAACCTAGATGGAAAAATATGACAAATGAGGATAGATTTATGAAAAAATGCATGAAAATGTTTTGTACTGAAGATGTGAATTCAGTATAAGGAATGCAGAGAGAATTTGCATGTTATTCCCCAAGGTACAGTAACTGGACTAGAGTAGAGAGAAAATATATTTCATAGTAACTTCTTCTCTTTCAGCTGTTCCCATTAGGGGTCACCACATAGGATCATCTGTTTTCATTTCTTCCTGTCCTCTGCATATTGCTCTATCACACCAATCACCTGCATGTCCTCTCTCATCACATCCATAAACCTTATCTTAGGCCTTCCTCTTACATGACACTTCCATCCTTAGCATCCTTTTCCCAATATGCCCAGCATCCCTCCTCAGCACATGTCCAAATCAACACAATCTCGCCTGTCTGACTTTGTCTCCAAACTGTTCAACTTGAGCTGACGCTCTACTATACTCATTCCTAATCCTGTCCATCCTTGTCACACCCAGTGCAAATATTAACATCTTTAACTCTGCCACTTCCAGCTCTGACTCCTGCCTTTTTGACAATGCCACCGTCTCCAACCCATACAACATAGCTGGTTTCACTACCCTCTTGTAGACCTTCCCTTTCACTCTTACTGGTACCCGTCTGTCACAAATCACTCCTGACATTCTTCTCCACCCATTCCACCCTGCCTGTATGCTCTTCTTCACCTCTCTTCCATACTCACCGTTATTCTAAACTTTTGATCCCAAGTATTTAAACTCATCCACCTTTGCCAACTCTACTCCGTGCATCTTCACCATTCCTCTATCCTCCCTCTCATTTACACACACATATTCTGTATTAGTCCTGCTGACCTTCATTCCTCTCCTCTCTAGAGCATATCTCCACCTCTCCAGGGTCTCCTCAACCTGGTCCCTACTCTCACTATAGATCACAATGTCATCTGCAAACATCATAGTCCATGGGGCCTCCCGTCTGATCTCATCTGTCAACCTGTCCATCACCATTGCAAATAAGAAAGGGCTCAGAGCTTATCCTTGATGTAATCCCACCTCCAACCTAAATGCATCTGTCACTCCCACTGCAGGCTTCATCACTGTCACACTTCCCTCATTCATATCCTGAACCACTCTTACATACTTCTCTGTCACTCCTGACATCCTCATAAAATACCACAACTCCTCTCTAGACACCCTACCATATGCTTTCTCCATGTCCACAAAGACACAATGCAACTCCCTCTGACCTTCTCTATATTTCTCCATCAATACTCTCAGAGCAAACATTGCATCTGTAGTGCTCCTTCCTGGCATTAAACCATACTGCTGATCACTAATCATCACCTCCCTTCTTAACCTAGCTTCTACCACTCTTTCCCATAACTTCAAGCTGTGACTGATCAGATTTATCCCCCTGTAGTTACTACAGCTCTGCATATCACCCTTATTTTTAAAAAATATGTACCAAACCACTTTTTCTCCACTCCTCAGGCATCCTCTGACTTTCCAAGATTTCATTAAACAATCTGGTTAAAAACTCCACTGCCATTTATCCTAAGCACCTCCATGCATCCACTGGTATGTCATTTGGAGCAACAGCCTTTCCATTCTTCATCCTCTTCATAGCTGTCCATACTTGCTCCTTGCTAATCTGTTACACTTCCTGATTCACTATCCCCACATCATCCAACCTTCTCTCACTCTCTCTCATTCTCTTCATTTATCAGCCCCTCAAAGTACTCTTTCCATCTGCTCAACACACTCTCCTTGCTTGTGAGTACGTTTCCCTCAATATCCTTTATCACCCTTACCTGCTGCACATCTTTCCCAGCTTGGTCCCTCTGTCTAGCCAATCGGTACAGGTCCCTTTCTCCCTCTTTAGTGTCCAACCTTTCATAGAACTTTCCATATGCCTTATCCTTAGCCTTCACCACCTCTCTCTTTGCCATGCTCCTCATTTCCTTATACTCCTGTCTACTTATTTATTTCATAGTAATATGTGTTCTTAATTGAAAACATTGACACATATCCAATAACTATTCAGATCATGAAATAACAACTAAGTTAAAACTAAGTTAAAACATAGGCTAATGAAGTACAAATGACATACTTGCACTTCCCCACCTGTCTGTTAAAAAGAGAGGAATTATAGGAATGGGTATTTGAAATTATTTAAGAGTTATTAAGGAAGATATGTGATATAGGTAGTGAGTAGGATAAAATGAAAGTGAAATTTAAAAATAGGGTACAATTAAAAAAAAGATATGGTTAATAAGTAACAAAATATTTTAGAGGGGCTGACAAAGATTAAACTATTGCAAAATAAAGGGAGTCTCACAGAACAAGAAGTGGTCCAATAGTGCTAAAGAGAAAATAAAAGAGTATCTGGATAATATTTATGAGTTTAGAAAGACTGCTGTTAAGCAAGTGTTTCTTGATAATAACTGCAGAGCATAAAAACTTTTACCACAGTGACTTAGGCAACAGAAAGTAGAAAGGGTTGTTGCCAAACTTAGAGAGCCTATAACAAGAAAAATAACCAGAGATCCTGTAGAGGTATTACACATATTTTGGAAGTTCTATGAAAATTTGTATAAAACAGTGAAGTGTAGAAATCAAGAAAAAGTGCACATGGAAATATTTATGGAAGACTTAAGTATGCATTAGTAACTGTATTTAGAGCACAACCTAGAGCTGTTTACTGAATTTCCTGTTTGCACTTATTTTTAAAATCGTTTTTTTCTCAAAACTTGCATTTTATCTGTCTTTGGCCTAGCACTCTTGTGTGGGGTCATTTACTGCACTGTTATAACTTGTTGATACTTGTGAACCTCTGCTATCTCTGAAAAAAACAAAAAAAAATCTTGCTTTTTTCCCACTTTTCTGAGATTTAAAAAAGTTCAGTTACAGGCTTGCTGTTCTTGAACTGTTTGTAAGTTTCTTGCAGGCCATTTTTTGCTTGGGCTAAAGGGAAGTCTCTCTGTTGATCAGTGGCAGTGAAAAACATTGAGCAGCCTGCCTGTGGGAGTGGTTACTGACTGGAAACTGTAGTTTTATTGGCCATTTTGGGTCAATTCCAAACTCCTTCATCTTCCTCTCTTAAAACCTGGTTGCCTCATGGTTTTGGTGTCTTTTCAGGCTTGTTGGCTGTTGGTGAAGCACCCACCAAGAGGAGAAAACGCTAAGAGAAGAAAGGAGCCACTTTTGAAATTTTAAGTAGTTTTCCTCTGTTTATTTGCTAAGTTTTTCTGCATAGCCACCTATTTTGAGCTTTTTTCTGGCTTGTTAAACTTAATTTCTGCATTAGTACCTGTATTTAGAGCTCAGCCTAGAGCTGTTTACTGAATTTCCTGTTTGCACTTATTTTTAAAATAATTTTTTTCTCAAAACTTGCATTTTATCTGTCTTTGGCCTAGCACTCTTGTGTGGGGTCATTTACTGCACTGTTATAACTTGTTGATACTTGTGAACCTCTGCTATCTCTGAAAAAAACAAAAAAAAAAATATTGCTTTTTTCCCACTTTTGAACCACTGCTATCTCTGAAAAAAACAAAAAAACAAAACAAAAAAAAATCTTGCTTTTTTCCCACTTTTCTGAGATTTAAAAAAGTTCAGTTACAGCCATGTTGCTTCGCTAGGGACGGCTTGCACCTGTCACCACTGGGCTTTTGGATATTGGCAAAGGCTCTTGCCACCCTCATAGTGCCTTTTTTAGGCAAGGCTCAAAAGTCAAACCCACCCCCATAGACAGCACAAGGAACAAGAAACTAAGGGTAATGCTGCTTAACGCCAGAAGTCTTAACCTCAAGATGCATGCACTCGAAGCTCTCCTCAGTATGGAGAACATTGATATCTGTGCAGTGACAGAAACCTGGTTCAAGGCTCCAGAGAACACCCCAGCACTACTAGGCTATACCTCATATCATGCTTTTTGGCCCCAAAACCTGGACCGAACCACAAAAGGAGGGGGAGTTTCCATATTTGTCAAGGATATTCACACCTCCAGGTTAATGGCAAATGGCATTGCACGAAGAATCGGAGACCATCCATGTGCAACTAACAGTGGGCAAGACTGCTTTTCAGTTTATAGCATCCTACAGACCACCCTCTCAAAGTCAGGAATCCCACTCGGCTTTCCTGAAAACATTGTAGAACATGAAGATCTCTCCGAACACCATTATATTGGGCGACTTCAACTACCCAAACATTGACTGGGAGCACTACTCAAGCCACAACACCTTAGCTCAAAGGTTCCTGGAAATTATAAACTCAAATGCTATGGAACAACTAGTCACCACTCCCACAAGAGGGGACAACATACTAGACCTGATCATTACCAACATGGGGACTCTATGCTCCACACCAGAAGTATATCCCTCATTGGTAAGATCAGACCATAAATTAATTTCACTGGATGTCCACATCCCGACCCCACCTCCAGCCCAGAAAACCACAGTGAAAAACTTCTCAAAAGTGAACTTCTCACTTCTCAAAACCAAAGTGGAATCCTTCAAGGCCCCAGGGCCAGCGGAAACTATGGCCCAAACTGCAGAATCTTATATAAATGCATTCTACGGACATCTCCAGGAATGCATGGATCATGCTATCCCAAACAAAACCAAGACCCAATCATCCAAAGGCAGGCATCCAGTCTGGTGGACTCCTGCCATAAATAAACTGTACGACAGAAGGAGGAAGCTACTACATGATAGAGCAAAATCCCTAATGGGGAAGGCATCTCTGATCAGTACTAGCAAAAAATTACGATCCCTCATAAAATCCTCCAAGGCCAGCTTCGAGAGAAAAATTGCACAGGACACCAAAGACAATCATAAGGCTTTTTTCAGTTATGTTAGGAACCTGGGATGCAACTCCCAGACTTGTTCTGAGTTGATTCTAAATGACAAAAAATACACTGAACCCACAGACATCATCAATATCCTGGCAGACAGGTTCAGTACAAACTTCTCCCCCCCCCCCCAAAAGAGCAAGTATCTATCCCGGCAGAGGGCTGCCTCCAAAACATCTCTGATGCTCAGGTGAAGGCTGCCCTCTCCAAAGCAATAAGCACTGCTTCCATGGGACCAGATGGCATCCCAGATTGCATCCTACATGAACCCCAAGAGGAACTAATCCCTCTAATAAAACAGCTATACAATCTCAGCCTCACTACAGGATATGTGCCCACAGAATGGCGTACAGCAACAGTGGTCCCACTCCACAAAGGTGGAGCCTCTACGGACCATGGAAACTATCGCCCCATAAGCCTGACTAGCTTAGTCTGCAAGGCTATGGAGAGAATCATCATGGAGCTCATAAACAAAGACATTGGGGACCTACAGACACTAGATCCTACCCAGTTCGGCTTTGTCAAGGGCAGATCCTGCTTTTTGAACCTGGTTGACTTCTACAAAACAGTCACCAAAGCCATAGATGAAGGGAAGGTAGTCCCCACAGCCTATCTGGACCTTGCAAAGGCATTTGACACAATACCCTGCTCGGGCATCATAGATAAGCTATCCAGCTTAAATATAAACCCCTATGTCACAAGATGGGTCACAGACTGGCTCAAAGACAGAACCCACAGAGTGAGAGTTGCTGGAGCGAGCCATGTCAGACTTGAAACCGGTCACAAGTGGTGTCCCACAGGGCTCTGTCCAGGGACCACTCTTGTTCGGTATATACTTTTCCGAGGTACAGGCAAATGTGGGAGGACTATGGCTCACCATGTTCGCAGACGACTGCAAACTGGGCGCCATAATTGACTCTCCAGCTGACACAAACATCCTTCAAAAAGGTCTCACAGAGACAGATAACTGGTGCCAGTGCCATGGTTTAAAGCTAAATGCCAAAAAATGTATAGTCATACCCTTTGGCAAAAACAATGTGCCCACAA
This sequence comes from Protopterus annectens, assembly GCF_019279795.1. Taxonomy (NCBI): domain Eukaryota; kingdom Metazoa; phylum Chordata; order Ceratodontiformes; family Protopteridae; genus Protopterus; species Protopterus annectens. The sequence continues at coordinate 1,657,261,697 of NC_056739.1, forward strand.
ATTACCACATAGGCAGAAACCCATTAAGTACAGAGAAAGTTATTAGGGACCTGGGGACCCAAGTTGATAGCAATCTCTCCTTTGAAAACCACATTGCCAAAGTGGTTAGAAAGACCTTCTACATAGCCCACCTCATCACAAAGGGTTTCACATCTAGATCAAGAGGGGTAATCGTGCCCCATTATTCATCCCGAATGCGTCTGCGAACATGGTGAGCCATAGTCATAGAATACAATGTCCCTTTTGGGATGTACCTTACCCGACACCTGCAGCAATTAATAAGACCCCAAAAGTATCTCACCAAGAGGATCAAGGGTCTCAAACATATGCCATGTGCTGCTCGGTTAAAAAAACTCCAGCTCTACTCAGTTGCATACCGCCTACTTCGAGGCGATCTATGCCTGACATACAAAGCTATGTCAAATCCAGAATTAATGGACATGCTCCACCTCAGTAAATCTAAATCCCTTAGAGCCACTCGCTCGAGGGACTTGAACCTCAGCACAGAAATAAATAGAACTTGCTGGAGGGACAGGTTCATAACTCAGAGGCTCCCTTCACTCTGGAATAGAATTCCAGTCCATGTGAGGCAGAGCACCTCACTGAATCTCTTCAAGAAGAATCTCGATAGGTGGATGGGGGATCGTAGGTTTGTCCCAGGGATTACTCCCGTGTCACTATTGAACAGAGGCACAGTAAACTAAACCTTAAAAAGGGCACAGTATACTCAAATCAAGGGGTGGCGTAAGCCATACAGAATCGGGCTAGGCTTATTATTGCCCCAGAGCAGATAGCCTAGTATGAACCTATGAACCTATGAACCTATGTATGCCAAGTTTAGAGGCAGGTGAGGCTCAATAATTAACAAATAAGATAGTTGGAGGTGAGATAAAATGCTGACATATATTCAATCTACAGGAAAGTCTCCAGGAATAGATGGTTTTGCTGTGGAAATGTAGAAGCTAGGAGGGAAAAAGTGAAAAAGATATGGAAGGTTTTGTTTTTAACAGTATTTTAAAGGAAGGGAAACATCAATATCCTGCAAGTAAACAGTGGTGGCTTTAATACCTAAAGGAGGTAAAGATGCATCAGTCTCAGTTTTCTATAACCCCATTTCAATTTTAAACCATGATTACAAAGTATATATGTCTATAATAGCTAAAAGAAGGGCAATGTTGTTGCAAAACTTGATAATTATGGATCAATGTGGCATTGTGGGGTGGAGGCAAACATTTGACAAAATTAATAGAACAACAATGATCCATAGAGAAGCAGAATGTAAGAAAATACTGATTTTGTTGATGGGACTTGATGCAGAGAATGTATTTGACTGAGTAAGCTGGAATGATATGAGTAGGGCAATGGAAGCATTTTCATTCCCTGATACAATAATAGGGTTAATTTGGAGGATATATGAGGGATTGGAGACAGATATTACAGTGGTACAGTTCCTCTCTGATATGTTGTGAATGAACAGAGAAACCATGCAAGGTGTCCTTTTTCCCCTTAGTTATTTGAATTATATTTAGAGCCATTGGCAAAGAAAATAAGGGACTTAGAAATTCAAGAATATAATTGGTATAGTAATCAAGAACAGTTGGCTTTACTTTCAGATGATATTTTGTACCTGATGAAACCAAGAAAGGATACCTCAGTGTTGTGGAATATTCTAAACCACTTTCAAGTCTTTTTGTGATATAAATTTAATGAAGATAAAACCAAGGCTATAGCTGTAAACTATGTACTCACACTCAAATTGGTTCATCAATGCTCATATTTATGGGTACATGATAAAATGAAGCATTAAGGAAAGGGTTACAAAGATTTCTGTTAAGGCAGTTAAGGATATGTATGAAGAGACTAAATAAAAGATAATACAAAAACTGAAAAAGCCGGTAGCTCTTTTTGTGTATATGGATAGCAAGATACAAGCCGTGAAAATGTCTTTAGTCCCTTTAGATTTATATAAGTGTCAGGCATATTTTTATAAACCAGAAGAGAACTTGTGGATATTAACTAATAAAGAGTTGAATGATTTTATCTGGGAGGGGAAGAGAGCAAGGGTCAAGTGGGATAAGCTGATCTTTCCAATAGAACAAAGTGGTTTATGATTACCTGATTTGAAGGGATATTTTAGAGCTACACAGTTAAAGCTAATATACATAACATAAGCAGAAAGCTATAATTCAAAGTGGAAAGAGATGATGATGAAGCAGGGGGATATTCAAGAAATGAAGTGACAGTGATTTTGGATGAAGATCCTTAAGGAGAATGACAACAGTCATACATATTATTGTATTCTTAGCAACACTGGAAACAAAGCATTATAGAAAATGATAAAGTTTATCTCACATGTGATCAACCATTCCCAACCATTCAAAACATAGATGTGAGAAAACCAGATATAGCAGTCCATGAAAAGAAGACAAAAGTAGCATTGATCATTGAAATTGTTACACCCAGTGACTACAGTGTCTTATGTACAGAGACACACAAAGTCATAAAATATCAGAATTTGCAGGCAGAAATGAGGGAAATGTGGAAGAAAGATACCCAGGCAGTTCCAATAGTAGTAAGCATAATGGGTCTTATAAAAAATAATTTACAATCGTACTTAGATATGTTACTGATATATGTAACTCCATACGAATTGCAAAAGAAATCTTTACTGGGCACATTGCAAGTGCAGCGAGGAGCTCTTCTGGCTAACATCAAAGATTGAAACAATACTAATTTCATGAACTTTAGTCATACTTTGATTTAAGAATGGGGTTCATTCCCACCATGGTATTAGAAACCCAAAAGACTTGGATAAATTAAAATATATATATATATATATATATATATATATATATATATATATATATATTATATTCATATATTAGCAGAAAGTATTCTAAGAACTAAGCCAACATGAGTATGAAAAAAGGAGATCCTGCCAGTAAGGATGACTGCAATTATGGGTAGAGAAAATAAGAAAGAGGGGACTAGAATTTAATGCAGAAAAGTGGCAAGGGAACTGAGGTATAACGAGCAAATAACGAGGCAGGGAAAGATAAGAAAATGGAAAGAGGCCGAGAAGACATTTGAACTGTGGGTTAGAGACTGTCTTCGCTATCGGGGATTAATAGCTGCGTATAGACAAAGAGAAAGGGATAGGGGAATCCGAAGTGAAAAACCTGTACTCATTGTGTTTTTAATTTAATATAGAGCAGAAGCTGCTGTATATAAAGGGATAATTAGTAGGGCATATAAAATACTGCACAGTAACTATAAGAATCAATTAGAGGAGGTTACAAAAGATTTGAAAGAGAGATTGTCTAAGCAATTTACAAGGAAACAATGGACAGAGATGTGTGTGGCTCTCAAATATGCAACAAAGCTAGAAGAGTTAGGATTTTGCTTGGACGTCTTTGCATAGACATTTTTATACCCAAACAGAATCCAAATAATTTTCCTTAGGTAGATGGCAAATGTAGGAGGTGTGATGAGAAAGACAAAGGTAACAGGGAACATACATTTTGGCAGTGTAATGACTTGGTAGACTTTAAAAATTCCTTACAGAGTACTGTAGCAGAAATATCGGGTGACCAAATATGTGTAACTAAGGAAATTATTTTTTTGTGCTGGGATACAAAATCTGACTTTCCTAAACATGGTAAGACTTTGATAAATTTAATTCTGCTGACTGCCAGAAAAGCAATTGCTACAAAAAGGAAATCGAAGTCTAAACCATCTGTTTTAACAGTAGTGAGTATTGTAACATAGATAATATAACTGGAAGTGAGATCTTTAGGAAAGTATAGGAGCAAATTACATAGGAAAAAAAATAGAAATTGTGGAAACGATACATGCAGGATAATGTCCTGGAGGAGGAGTGAGGTTTATGGGGAAGGGAGGAATTGAGTAATTTATGTAATGTTGGCCTGACGAAAGTTATACAAAATAATTTATGTCATACTTAATGTTTGTAACTGTGAACATGTTAATATAGTTTGTTTTCTTTTATATAAATATGGTTGCCTATGTCTTAAGTGATAATTCAATAAAGGTGTTAAAAGAAGGTTTAAAAACAATGCTTGCCTTATCCTATCTCTGCATATACTTTATATTACCACTGTAGTAAAGTCAATACACTTACCTGTTTGACATCTGTATAGTCTATATATCGAAAATCTTATTAGTACATGCACTACTCCTTAACAGAAAAAAATGCATCTCTAACTAAGACAAAAGGACAAGGGAACCCAGTATCTAATCACTTTGGAGAGTACAAAATGCTTAGCTATTTTCAAAACATGCACCAGGAAGTTACTAGCAGAAGCATGCACTACTTTGCTCCCATGGTACAGTTGAGACAATCCTATTCAGTGGGCAAGAAACTAGTGCAGCAGGCCAGAAATGTTTTATAGACAACACTTTAATTCACCATCCAGCAGAGGAGTACCATGAGAAAATTATCAGATACCTCAGTCAGGAATTAGCTGTAAGCTGGATCATTGCAACAATGCCATTCACTTACTTCAGAAAAACTACAATATCAATGACGTCTTAATCGATAAGTGAATCCCTGAATCTGTGGCTGCAATAGTGGGATATGCAAATGTCTTTCACAGTGGCTAGGGCACCATAACTGTTCTTACTGGGCACTGTGCCAGAGAAAATTTCCTCTCCTGACACTGGGTTGTCCTTTTCTTGGGGAACTGATCACTGGTCTAACACTCACTCATGCCTGTGGGGGGAAATTCTTACAGTAGTGCTAGCATGTGACATATCCTTACTCTTTCTGGCTCTTTCTAGCTGTGTGTAATGGATTTCAAAGGGAAAAGACGCTCTCTGACTTGGGCAGAAATTGGTAATCTGTGTTATTAACAGAATGTTCAGTCTTTCCTATTCTCTCAAGGTGTTTTATTCGAGTCTGGTATACAAATGACTTAATTGTCATGCTTTGGAGTTAGATGAAGAAGAGAACTGAAGTATAGCTGTTCTGATAAATCTAAGAATAGCTCTGTTGATTTTAATGTTCACAAATCTTGCTTCTACTGAATTGGAGCTCAAGTGGCATATTGAGATGCATTTTTCTTTTTCACTAAAGTTGGGAAATCTTATAATAAAGTGCTTTGGCACAAAATTAGTTGGATGATTACAGCTTATAATCTGTGAGCTTTTGCAGGTAAAAGAGTAACTGACTTTGCCTGTCTGCCTAGAAGTTTAGAAGCAAAAGGAAAAATAGATCTGGACCTTAAAGGCTCTCTCCAAGGCCCATCATCCGCATGTCATTTCTCCATCTCATGTTATCTAGGTCATCAGTGTCTGCTTGAAAGGTCTTATACTTTCATTACAGTTCTCTACATGGAGCAGAAAGTGACCATGTTTGCTGGTACTTAAATTTAGTTTTCCTCAGCAACACAGTATTAATCATTTTATCTCCTTGTATGTTGCCACTTTCCATCTGGACGTCTAGGATTGTTTTCTTTTCTTGTAATGTGGATTTTAACATTTCAGACATGCCTGTCAGAGTTCCATAACTATCAGTAGAATCTATGGTATTCACTGTTGGTCAGAAAATCAGCCTGCAAATTTGTCATTTGATTCACACTTCCCTTAAATTTCTGGTATTAGTTCTAGAGGAGTCTGTGTTACTAAACATGAAATGGTCTCAGACTGTTAAGATATATACATACGTGCACACACACACACACACACACACACACACACACACACACACACACACACACACACACACATTTTTCTCCATGTATATTTATACATCTATATCATCTATCTATCTATAGATAGATGGAAAATATATTTTGGGGCAGATTCAATAAACCCTATACAGTCTGCTAAGACCCACAGTTTTGGATTCAGTAAGTGTCTCTACATGCTGAGTCAACCTGCACAAACACAATAAACCCTGTGGCCTGCTAATTGCAACATAAGCAGCCGATTGTATACTAATCAACCAATCCAAGATGGAGGAGCTATCAAAAAACTATAAAGCAGCATTGCTGGTTTTCCCTGTGAATTCCAAAACCTGTTTGATTACATCCACAGAAAGTAGTCTACACAGAAAGAATGTTAGGGGCTGCTGTTGCTTTAATTCATATGCATGTACAATAGGCTGAAGTCTATACTTCTGCTGTTGCTGCTAATAGATCATGACTAAGAAGAAGAGGTTTCAGATACCATTTAACTTATCACAATCTACAGTACATGATGTGGAAATTGTAGAGCACTACAGGGTCGATAGAGACACACAACATGCACTCTGTAACCTCTGTCATTCTCAATTCAGACCAAGGGCAAACCAAGGGGAACTAGTATTGATGGAGACAAAGGTATATGTAACACTTAGAATTTTAGCTACAGGAACATTTCAGAGATCAACAGGGGACATGCTGGTGGTGTCACCGGTATCGGCATCCAGGATCCTCCATCAGTTCCTGAATTCTATGCTCCGACATGCCAATGAATACATATATTTTCCCCGTACACCTAAGGAAATGGCCACAAATATGCAGGAGTTTTATCCTGTAGCACACTACCCTAAAGTAGTGAGTGTCATAGACTGTGTACATATAGAAATCAAGGCATTACCTTGGGAACAGGGAAGGGTGTTCATAAATAGAAAGGGCTTCTACTCCATTAAATGCCAAGTTGTGTGCAACACTAAGGGAATCATCTTGAGTTTGTGTGCTGGCAAACCAGGCAGTTCCCATGACTCACATATCTGGCACAACACCTAACTGTATGAGATGTTTACTAGGGGTGATATCCCCCAGAGTCATTTACTGGGGGATGCAGGTTATGCACTGGAACTGTGGCTGTTGACACCCATCAGAAATGCACACCCACACACACACACACACACACACACACACACACACACACACACACACACACACACACACACACACACCAACTGAAGAACTCTATAATGAGGTATACATTGAAACTAGAAATATCAAAGAGCATGCTCCTGTGCTGCTGGAGTGGTGGTTCAGATGCCTAGATACATCTGGAGAAGCCCTGCAGTACAACCTACATATATGTACTGACATTTTCACCATCTGTGTCATGCTTCACAACATCAACCAGAGAAAACAACTTCATCAGGATCAACAAGGGGAAGGGACACAAATCTCACCAGCACTGGCAAGGTCACCACAGCCACATGCAGATGAGGAGTCAGAGGGGGAACCAGCAGCTACTGTGGCTGTAGGCAGATATAGGCATGCTCTATATTCTCTTGGATAGGCTTAGAGGCAACACATAACACACTCACTCACCAACTAAGGGGCTAAAACCTTCATCTTATACACATATATACAGTAACACTGATGCCTTGCAATTCTTACAACCTTTACCTACCCATGTGATGGCTGCGTACTCAGCCCTGAACTAAAACTGTAACAACTACCAGATTTACAAGGTAAGTGCTAAACCTAGAATATTAAAAAAATGTGTAATAATACAAATGAATGGCATGTCCTTGCATACTGTTACTTGGTAATATAAGTAAGTGAAAGGTGGTTGATTTGTACAGCAATGACTTATGTGAATACATGTGTCCTCTATCAAGTAATAGGCCTCAGGCATCAAAGATTCACACATTCATACCTCTCAAAAGTACTAATGGTCACGGAATGTCTTCAGTTTGGCCTCAAACTTTGTACTGGCAAATCTTTAAAAAGAGAAGTTAGAAATTAATGACAAACATTTCAGTTTCAGAGTTTGTATCCCACAGAAAGATCTTAAAAATAGTGATGCAAAAACTGTCTGTTGCTGTAAGGGTGTTAGAGGCATGTGCACATTACAGAAAACTGTAAGAAAGCAGTACAATTAGCAAAACAGCATCACAAACACAGATATACTAAGCACTAGGACAGCTATGCACCTGAGTGATAGACACAAAGCTTATGTATCCATGCAAACAAGGACATGGCACAGTCATCATCACTTTCACAGGTTGTTGTGTGTCAGAGGGCAGGACTCCTAGGCTAACACCTACGTTAGTGAGTGTGTGTAAGTGAGAAAGAGAAACTGCAGACATTTAGATAAAGTATCAAATGACCAGTGAGACAAAATGATCTTTAAGCCTCATGACTGAAACATGTAGCTGTTGTGTGTGTGTCTATATGGGCACTCCAGGTGAAATTGGTGTGTGAGTGTCTGTAAGAACACATCTAAGCTCTTTGCTAGCTTTATGTTTTGGTATGTCAGATAAGTGTGAGCTGTGCATAGCAGAGGTGGCAGTTCATCGTCACTGTATCTGACCATGAGAACTGGCAATGCCAGGTGTTGTGCTGGCATGTCCACACCCATGGTCAGATGCACTACTGCTATCTGAACATGACTGATATCAGTAGAATGATCTCTACTCATGAGTACACCTAGGACCATGCCCTCATGACCTGCCACATCTGATTGTGGACACCTCAACCACTGATGGAGCAGTAGAAGTAGTGCCACTATGGAAGTGCGTCTGGACAGGTCCACATCAGCTAACAGTAGATGATGTGGCTGATCTACACCAACATGGGTGCTGTCCCCCTCCCAGCAGATGCTCCGTCACAGACACTGGCCATTCCAATGTGTCACTTATCTGATCCATTGAATCAGCAACACAGTAATGCATGTCAGCCTGTGCCAGATTTACAACCCTAAGCATTTTTTTGGAGGACCTATTGGAATGTGCCTCCTCCTCCTCCACGACTGCCCTAAACCTATGTTGAGTTGCATGGAAAGACACACCTGGATCAGGTGGAGGATGGATAGCAGTCTTCCTCCGAGCACCCATAACAACTCTTGTGTGTGGCACCTTACCCACACTTTGGCTATGGCCAGAGTCAATAGGCACTGAAGCCACAATATCCACAGTACTCTGATTGAGGCTCTCGCCCACCACCTGTCCAATATCTGTGGGCTCACTGGAATAGGTAGGCATAGGCCTACTGGCTGTGTCCAATGGAATTGCAGGCAATGGCTGAATGCCAATCTCAGTGTCAGATTCAACCTCTGCACCCTTGGACTGTGCCTCTGTTTGCCTACCATCATCATTAGAGCCTGCAGATACTCTGACATCAGGTGGTAAGAGTACTACACTACCACTGTCAGGATCACCTGTGATAATAAGCAACAAATGCAAGAAAGAAATGAATAGCTACACTATTACAGCTCAATATATGCTAACAAACTAACAGTGGTGCCATAATTATAGCCAGTGCAGAAATACACACACAGTCCTGATATCCACATCATAAATAAGGATAAAGTAAATACTTCTGTGAACTGCTCATCAGTACTGAAATAAAAATGCTTGGTTTACCATGTGCAGATGACTCCACGGTTCCTAGGGAATGGTCCTGGAAGATCTTAAGCAAAAGTTAAGGACACCATCACCACAATTAACAGTAACACAAGTGAAAAAAACTTTTGGCCCTTTATATGTCTATTAACAATACATTTAACAGAAACTCGGATGACACATCCACTCCAAGCCCATGTGTAATGAACCAGAATGTGTTGTCAACTGTATCAATCTATAACTAGCCCCACCCCCAAAAAAAATTATTAAACAAACTTAACTATTGCTGGAAATATTTCACTATACAAGAAATATTTAACAATTGACATAGGTAAGCCTACATGGAAGCTCCTCCTGGGACATAGTTGCCCTCAATGAAACAATGTTGTTGTGCACTTTCCACTGAGCTGTCTGGATTCCTGACAGTGGACAGAAACTCTTTATTTGTTGTCAGTGGTGGCTCTATAGCAGGAACCCCAGTAGCCATCTGTCCACTGGCCACTGCACCTGCTGTCCTCTGGGCCAGTGAAATCATGTCAGTGACCCTATGATGCACCTGATCATATGTCCTGCTACAACCCCCAACAGTGCTGACATTGTTCACTATTTGCTGCCAAATTTGCATTCTTCCTGTTATATTTCCATGGCCTCTTTCAAGCAGAAAACCACCATGTTGCCTAAATGCTTGTACAATGACATCACTCTCAGGGTCACTGAAAGTGGATTTGTGGTAATTGGGATGCGCGGGTGCCATAGTCCTAGGTGACATAAATCCCATGAGAAGGATAATACATAAATAAACATATTGCTTAGATATAACACATAAGTAGTAGTTTTTCAATATTACCCACCAGAGAAGCAAAAAAATTTTAAGATATACAAATGTTAAAAAGGATGTATGTGGTTGTAACATATCACAGTCACACACAAAGCAAGGTTAGGTCCAAAACAACAGGAGTAACAATAGCAAAGCAAACCTTTGTACAAATATTTTTTTTTTTGTGTGTGCCAACACAGAAATGGAACTTGACTTCCCCACCCCCAAAATAACAGGCAAATGACATGTTGCTACCAAACATAGGAATAAATCATCAGCAAACTGTTATGAGTGTTATCAAAGAAACTGTCCAAAAAACATGCGTACACATTTACCATAGAACATTTTATGCAATTGTCAGTCATCCCTGTGGTCAGCACACCAATATAAGTATTTATGGACCATCCTAGTAGGCTAACACCCCTGTATCACTGACACTATAGGACATTTAAATGTCACTGACTTAACAATAGAAGAGTAAAGAGATACAGTTGTAACATTAACACTTCTGATGAAAGTTAATAAGACTGTGCATCTGAGAATGTAAAATGCCCTGACAAAAATGCCTATGCCATGAATAAGCTTCTAAGACATGTATACAGATAAAACCGCATTTGCTAATGCATATATAAACATATTTTTCTAAGTGACATCTGATCATACCAGTAAATAACTGAAAAATGCAATCATACTTTATCAAGATCAGTAGTCTTCTGTGCAGATAAATCCAAAGTAATAGCAATCTTCTTCTGTGTTATCCACAGAAACAAGTCTCCTCACCTTCAAGTTTTCTAGCTACATGGTTTTCTTTTTATGGTGTGGATTCAGGCCTGTGAGCATGGTGAAGATGCAAATGAGGGGTAAACTCATTACAATTGCCGAATCCCAAATTCTTGGCTCCATATGGTAGATGTAAACATAGTGCAGGCACTCCCTCAGTGTTTGTTGCTAATGGATTGCAACTGTGAATTATTACTGATAGGGGGAAGGAAAACACAGCAGCAATTCAGACCCCCTTACCTCCAGTGGGTGTGTCAGCCAGGTTAGACTTACAAAGTGTAGAAGTAATCGTATCAAGGTTTTACATGTAAGTAATTCACACACATTTCACAGTTTCTGTTCAGTAACATCCAACCTACCCTGCATTTGTTGAAAACTGTTTATTATTACCATTTAATATTCTCACACATTTTAAGGACAATGATACAAAATGCCTTTCAGACTGCAAGTCTGAGATTACTGTTCAGATAAGAGAAGAATGAGCAGCATGCACAGAAAGATAAGGAAGAGCTGCATTTCTCCAAGCAACAGTCATAAATGGTTGTGTGATCACTCATTGCACTACATCGAAAATTAATAGATGTAGAAACAACTCAGAAGTATACAAGTATCATATGTCTTGTTAATACTGTGGATGATGTTGCAGTTACTTGCATGCACAATGATTTCATTGTCTGCTGTACAACTGTTTCTGTGGCAAACAGGGATAAGACACCCTTGCTGTGTTTTGAAAGTTCATTGGTGTGAGAGTTCAAATGCAGATTTGTATAAATATCTTTCATGTGTACTAATATTTATTTTATAGTGTGGTTTATTTTATAGATTTCTTTCCTGTTTTATTTATTTATTTATTTATTTATGCTTTAATGCCAGCATTTGCACAGTGTGCTGCTTAGTGCAACACAGGAAACAGATAAACACAATAAATGTCATGTGAAGTACTTCTGTGATAACCAGTACATCAACTACATCTGCGAATCAGTTGTGTGTGTAGCACATCTGCTAAACAAATTGATCCACACAGCATATGCTATTTGTATATCAAGGTTCAATTTCCACCTTTGTCTTTTAAGGATGAAGCCGAATAAACACTACTCACAAGGCTAAAACAAGTGTAGCTTTGCTTGTCTTGTTTGCACAATGCTTACCATCATGCAAATTTGAGTAATGGCTTACACACAAAGTAGATAGAATACCTGCAGATAGGATACAGGTAGTCTTAATTTCAAGAAGGAAATTTTGTTGCATTTTTTGCTTTACATCATGCAAACTGCCCAAGCGCCATTGTGCAGCAGTTAGCAGCCTTCCCCAACACCTGTAGGTTCAGAAAACATGCAGAGAAGAAGCAGACAGTCAACTATTTCATAATAGATGCATTCTGACAATTATGTTTGGCACTGCACAAACACATTAAGTGGCATTGCTCGGGAGTTAACTCACAGAAGTTAACAATGAACAGGGAAATATAAAACTGTTATTTAACTATGTCTATGGCAGCAGATGTAAGTGTAGGGCTGCAATACAGATTGTCCCGTATTTTAATGCAGGAAATCCCAAATACTTTTACCATTGTTCCATTTCACTTTATATTAAATGTCACTTAAAACGTTAAACATAATTATAAATAACGATAAGTAAAAATAGCAGTAGAGCTCATGTGAATTGTATGTATGACTGAAGGTATACTGACTACTATGTTTCTGTTATTATAATTGTGCTATCTGGACTTGGATGGCCTCCAGACTTCAATAAGACTCACATACACATGGATGTATAAACCAGGATCTTGTCAGGTTACACACATACATGGTTAATCCCTCAGTCTGTTATGTGTATTTATACATAATTTATGACTACGTCTGAAAAGCACATCTTTTGTGGCTAAGATGTAAAATGACCACTGGTGAAGAAAATGTTTTGTCTGTTATGCATAGGTTTGAATCCCACATTGTAAAAATCAGTTCTATCACTGTATAAAGCCAAAGCAAAAATGGGTCAACTCATGAAATGTATGCCCCCAGTATATGTCTGCAAAGTGGAATCACATAACAGTTCCAACAACAAACAGCCCTAAAACTATTGCCAACTGTCATATTAATCTTCCCTTTTATAAAACTGTTTTCTTCTCCATTTGGCACTGTTGAACTCCACTTAATATCATTCAAAGACAGTTGGCATTGTTGTTGGGGTTTGCGCACTACCAGTAAATACGATAACAGAAATCAGAGGGAAATCATTCATAGTTATTGCTGTTCTCTCTGCTTGGTGATAGAAGGGAATGTGCCCAATTTGGGGTGCAGAATTGGGGTGTTGAGGACTCCAGAACCTTTCCTGGCCTCCTTTTAAAGCCCCACAACCAAAGGTTTTTGCAGGAGGGCTATACCAGCTCCCAGTACAAATCTGAGCCTTGGAATAGTCTTGCAAAGGCTGTCTTCAGTGTGATTGGCATTACATGCATTGAAAAACAAAGTAGACATCACTTTAATGACCTAAAAAGTTGCAAGAAGGATACATTCAACCATGGATGGATGAGTTCAGAACTAGCAAAATCCCACAGTTGTGTAAGTATACTAATAAAGAGAATTTCTAGTAGATAGAGAGCTACATATAGGCAAGACTGGTATGCATAATGCTCTTCTCTTTTTCTTTTCTGTTTATTCTGCAGCTAGTGCAGAGATGTCTTCAAATAGAGAAGCCCATGCTGAGCATCTAAAGAAACTAAGTGAAGCAAGAGGTATGCATGTAGCACAAGAGAAGTACGATTGGTGGCTTTTAAATTAAAAAGTGCTTTTCTATACAGTTGTAGCAAAGTAAGTTTACATATGCTAACTGTAAAAGAAAACATGCATGCTTCAGTCTGTAGCACAAACTGTAGGAGTCAAGTGTAAGACTGTAGTCAGATGTCATAGGTTCAAATACCACAAGTAACAAGTATAAAATAGTACAATCATTTAAATATATTACATAAATTAATTTCTATACAGGTGGCATAAATTCCCTGTTGTTAACTTAAATCTGTATAATTGGATCAAGCATATGTACAATATCTGCAGATTGCAAGGATTACTTTCAGCAATCCTTAATTATAGTTTGTAGTTGTTAAGAAGTATCCACAAAAATAGCAGCAAGCAAATAACTCTAAAAACAACAAATTTGTATTCTTACTGACACAGCGTTTATTTTTCGTTTTGTTAAGAAGTATACTTAAATGTAAAAGTTCAGATAAAATACCGCTATTATTGTGGTAATGCATTGTATGTCCCATATGATGGTGATAATTTGTCTTTTGTTTTTTTTTATTTGTTTTTTTTTTCGCTCACTCCAACCCTAATCTCTGTGTTTTTATATGTGTTGGCAAAACTTTTCCATGTCATTCATCTGTGCCAAATCATAAAATGCTTTACAGCACAGGGAGGAAGGCCAGCTGGCAGAGTTGAGGGGTTTATCATACTCCAGGAGATGTCAGGGTTGGTGCATAGGATCATGCATATCACCATTGGTGCACGCCTACACTGGATGGAGAGGCTGCTCTTCCTCATGGTCCATAGGAGGAGATGTCAAGCACTCCAACAGCCAGCAGAGTAAGGGGACAGTCCTGCAGGTGAAGACTAGATTCTCACTATCCCTATGTTTGATGGGCATGGGCTTCTGTTGTGGCCTCCTTAACCCCAATCATGCTGTCCTTCAAACTTTTGAGTCCCTCACTGTTCCTGTGTCTTGTCTTGTTTGTCCTGTTTGTTTGCATCTGCTTCCTCACCTACTACACTTACCTGATCCAGAAATACCTACATCCCTTACCCATCAGTCCTGTCTTACTGAAATAAAAAAACACAAAAAAAGTATTGTCCTGTACATAGCTCTGTAGTTCACACGTCTCTTCTTGACACACTTGATTTGATCCAATTAGCTATACAACATGGTTGCATTATCGCCCCTATTTTTGAGGTGACAGTCCAAATTCAGCTAACATTCTGTACACATTTCATTTTACACTGTTGAAGAGGTAGATAGCTATGGTTCTTTTTTATCTCTCTCCTGCACATCTGTATATTGTTTTCCCTTTGTTCTTCCCCCTCTTGCCCCCCCCCCCCATTTCATCACTTTCTTATGTAGCTCATTTTAACACCTTTAATCTGGTCAAAGAAAAGAATTGCATAAAACACACAATTAAAAAAGTAAAGCTATGTTTGAGTGAAGTTTGCCATTGTGCACCAATGCCAAGTGATGATGACTAGCTCTTCCTTGATGCAGTTACCTCCACTCAATGCCACATAACCTTGATGCACAGAGTTAACGCACACTGAATGTAGACCAAAGAATTGTTTCATTGCATTATAAATACATATCTAAAACTATTAGATACACATGGGTTCAAACACTATATCATCTGGGCTCCAAAATAAATTTGTCACTGCATTTATACCTGCTTCCAGAGTCAGAAAAGCAGCTGTTGCTTTTCTTTCACTCAGAACTCTAAGAATCTTGCTGGCTTAACTATGCACAAACAGGGAAAGCAGTTTAAATGTGCATCTCGTATGAGCAAACACTTTGCCATCAATTGCTCAACCCAGCTTTTTGGTGGTATGCTGTCGAAAGTGCACAATAGAGTGTACTACTCATGTTTATTGTAGTCTTCATCCCATGCAAATACATGTAAAAACACAAATAAAGGGAAGACACCTTTTAAGTAAACAACACATACTTACACTGCAGCCATCTCTTACCTCCCCTATACACTGCAAACTTGGAATCTCAGTACTTCTTCACAAATGTATCAACTACACTACAGAAATAAATAACAAATGCTTTTTTATATATCATGCACATCAGATTTTCCTGTATTTGCAGTAATATGGGCAATTGTTGGATATAGATTGTAAAGCTGTCTCTTAAAATATACCTGCACATTGGAAACACAACATAAAATACTACACATTACACAGTCATCAGTCTGGTAGCATGCAGAACTTTAAGATCTTGACAGCTGTGCATGGCCAGCTATCTATTTCAGAAGGCCTCCCAACATCTGCTCTCAAACATGCAGTGATGATGCCGTCTACTATAAACTGTCCTGCAGCCTTCTAAAAGTCAATCTTATGCTGTGGTACTTACATAAAGTACTGACTTCTGTAGTCTGTGTTCTTAGATAGGTCGGCATTTTGTTCTTACAGCAGTCAACTGGTGTGTGTGTGTGTGTGTGTGTGTGTGTGTGTGTGTGTGTGTGTGTGTGTGTGTGTGTGTGTGTGTGTTTGTGTGCGTGTGTGTGTGTGTGTGTGTGTGTGTGTGTGTGTGTGTGTGTGTGTGTGTGTGTGTGTGTGTGTGTGTGTGTGTGTGTGTGCATGTGTGTGTGTGTGTGTGTGTGTGTGTGTGTGTGTGTGTGTGTGTGTGTGTGTGTGTGTGTGTGAGTGTGTGTGTCTGTGTGAGTGTGTGTGTGTCTGTGTGAGTGTGCGTGTGTCTCTGTCTGTGTGTGTGTGTGTGTCTATGTCTGTGTTAGTGTGTGTGTGTGTGTGTGTGTGTGTGTGTGTGTGTGTGTGTGTGTGTGTGTGTGTGTGTGTGTGTGTGTGTGTGTGTCTGTGTGTGTGTCTATGTGTGTGTGTGTTTCTGTGTGTGTGAGTGTGTGTATGCGCATGCGTGTTCATCTGCCTAATCAAGACGAGCATAATCGCGTATCCTACAGTCACCAGTACAATCCCATGGAGTACCAACACCTTCACAGTTGGACATGCCTATACATCCATTTCATGCAGCCCTCCAAATATCTTCTCTTAAATTTTGAGTGATGATGTCATCTGCTATAAATTGTCCTGCACCTTTATAAAAGTCAGACTTGTGCTGTGGTGCTTGCGTAAAGTACTGAGGTCTATAGTCTATGTACTTAGGTTAGGTTTCTGTTTTCACAACAGTCAACTGGTGTGTGTGTGTGTGTGTGTGTGTGTGTGTGTGTGTGTGTGTGTGTGTGTGTGTGTGTGTGTGTGTGTGTGCACTTCCTTGTCATTAAAGCTAACATTTTACACCAACATGAGGGACACTCTAATACCATCTTCTCCTTTCCAGAGACTGCTGATGTCATCACCTACAACTATTGTCCGACACTCTCCAAGTCAGGCTTTTGCTGTGCTGTTAGTATGATACAGACAGTATCAACACACATCAGAGATTGCTGTCACAGCCATGAAGACACATGAGATGAAACAAATACATGGGGGGATTTCTTACATTATGAAAACAATTGCACAACTCAATGATAATGTAGGCATCACACCCCTATGAGCAGACCAACTGGTATGTGACTTGAATACTAAGGTAGATGGTATCCACAGTGGTGACTACTCCCTTATATGTAACACAACTCCTGAGTGTGTGCAGGACATCCACATCAAAGGCCATAATCCTTCCATAGTTCACATGCTTTATCACACCAATAAATGAGCACAATGCACCCGCCTTCATGTACCTGCCTACACATCTTCCTAGGATGCATAACTCAAGTGTACCACCTTTGCCACAGTGAGCTCCAACACATGCTATTGACCCTACCTAGGTATTCTTGTGGTTGCATAAACATTACTGTATTATCGTGTGGAACACCCACAAAGGTGATATAACAGATATGTGTGATACCTGTTCTGGTGATGCAGACAGTGCATATATAGCTGTTTGACAAAATTGATGGAATGGGTTACATTTGTGACAGTGTGGATTGTGCCATATATATGCCATGTACACATGTCAACTAAACTGTATTGAACATAATGTTGCATACAGTTATAGCAGTGTCCCTCCTAACTCTTCCAGCAGATGTTACACTGTCAGGATGGTGTGATAGATTTCCCTCATAGATTGCTGACATCCCATAATTGTTGAATAAGTGTGTTTATGTTTAACCATCTATGATTACTCACAAATGCTCATGTTATTTTTCGACATTGGATTACTAGTGGTATTATTCTGATATTCTCCATGATTGTGCATGCTTCTCTTTACTGTTGTCCATGAGACTGTAACTCTCTGTCCCACTTGCTGGAGACCTATATTGACATTACAGTCATATTCACGCAACCCATTGTGCACAGCTTCATAATATGCAACTAAACCCTATTGTATGTAACTTTCTCGATATATGTCCTCTTTATTGTTCTTGTCAGGATGCTTATATCACACATACTTCCTTCTCCATTGTTATGTCACCTTGTGTGACAGTCACATAATATACATTTCCACTGTGCAGTCCATACTGTATCATGTTAATATGTGATTAGTGCTCCTGCCACAACTGTCTTCATTTGCATGTCCTCATCTGCTGTGCATTAAGATGTTTCACCTGTCCTCTTTCCCTATGTTTATTCCTACAATTTATCTGTTTATCCCTATTCAGTATACACACTTTCCCTGACTGTTTATTTTACATGGCAGTCCATGTATTGTTAAGGATCATGTACACAGCTTTTGTGCAGAATACCTGAAATGGGACTCCACAATACTCTGCACTGCATCCACTATCCTGTAATGTGCTTGAATCATATACATTGCTGTATTATTAATCCTGTTAATCTTTGTGGAATTCTGCACAATCCTCAAGACCTAGTTTGCCTCTAGGTAAACAGTTCTACATGTCTGCTGCTATCCATGTTACATTACACTGTTTCCTGGCCAGCAACACTGTTGCTAGTCTCAAGGCCATGCTTGTTTATGTTTAAATATAGTGTGTGGAGTGAATATGTAAATAGCACTGCTGCTCACCTCACAAACATGTTAACTGCATGTAGGCTTCACACAAAGTCTATAAAGAGTTTATTGAATCCCAGGTTAATATTCTTAATTGAATGGTTGAAGAATTGATATTCAAAATGTCAACATGCTACTTTGCAAGCTCCAAGGATTAACCCGACAACATTCAAAGTAAAATAAAAGCAGAAAAAAAAAATCATCTTTTTTGTGGGGGTGTGGGGGGCAAACATATCTGCGCCCCCCACACCCCCTGCTAATGTTGTTGTGTCTTTTGGCATTTTGGAGTTAGAGGTCGCCACAGTGGAACTCCGGTCCACTAATGATTGGCAGTAGATTTTTACATGCCGAGTTGCCGGCCCTGATGCACAGCCTTCAATGAAGGTACACCCATTCACGCATGTCTCCACACAGAAGACGCTCTAGCTGAGAATCGAACAGGACAATGTCTTACTGTGAGGCGACAATGCTACCGCAGCACCACCACTGCAGTCCACACCCTCTGCTAATACTATACACTAATTCCAGGAGAAAATATATATTCTCCCGCTAGAGGATAGCTGATCATGTACACCTGTAAAACATCTGTTTCTGTCTGCCAAAGCATGATGATCAAACACATGTTGATATTTGAGTGTTTTACCCGTTATGTATATATGTGTATATATATATATATATATATATATATATATATATATATATATATATACACACACACACACACACACACACATATATATATATATATATATATATATATATATATATATATATATGTATACACACACACACACACACACAGATATATATATATATATATATATATATATATATATATATATATATATATATATATATATATGTATAGATTTACTCCAAATTATCGAATACTTTCTTTATTGAATCCCTTTTCATTGACTGCAGTTCTTCGAATCTCATACCGAACTCCCAGAACTATGAATAGTAAACCCTGGGAAAGAAACTACTGGACCACTAGGACAAAACAACAAACAGAAAAACAAAAAGCACTAGGGTTAATTAGCACCTGTATAAAAAGAAGACTGTGTTGTGAATTTAACATACAGTGTACCAAATAATAAGAATGGCAGATGTACCAGAACACACCCCCAGAACTGGTGGAGTGGTTTATAGAAGAAATCCCTGTTGTGGAGAACTACATCTACAACTTAGAGAAGACAGTGAGACAGAAGACATACGAGGCATGTAAGTTGAAGGTGACAGAGTAATGTAAAGGTAGAGCTGTCACAATCTGTCTAGTAAATGGAGAGGAATTAATGAAATCCATAGGTCATGGTCACCCTGCAGATCCAGTTGATGTTGAGAAGTATAAAATTTGTACTGGTATGAAGCAAAGGGCTTCTGTATCCAGAGACAATCCATGTCTCATAGTTGACAATGCTGTCGTGACCACCTTCCTTGAATTTGCAGCTACTTTACCCACTAGAAGGGCACTGCTACAGGGGGTGATCAGAGTTAGGAAAACATACATGCATACATGTCAGAGGAGGCAACTTGTAGGTTTCTTAGATGTTCAGGTTGAGGACTATCCTCTTAAAATAGGGACTTTCTTCACAATAAATTAATTAATTCAAATAGTGAAAATGTGGTGTTAGTGCTAAGCACAGTGCAGAATTTATTTGATTTAAGCAATGCCACTATATGGCTCATGGATGGAGCTTACATTAATAAAGATAAACATATTAGACAATTGCACAGTATACAAGAACTCATAACTACGGGGGTTACAAGAAGTTCTTACCATTACTGTTCTGTTTTATGAGTAAAAAAGTCATTAAAGTGCTATAACTACATGCAGCATTGCATATTTCACCTGCTTAATGATAATCACCAGGAATGCAATGTTACGTTCATATTATGTGACTTTGAAATCACAGCAGTTAAAAATCATACAACTTAATATTAATGCTGCTGTACCTAAAGGATGCTTTTTCCATTGCTCTCAAAACTTGTAGAGAAAAGTGCAGAGTTTAGGGTTGACAGCTGCTTATATTTCAAGTATGACATTTCAACAGGCTGTTAAAAAAGTTGCTGTTCTAGCCTTTCTGTCAGAAACAGATGTAGTAATGACATATCACACAATAAAAGGCAGTTTTCCAGCTGAAGGAAAAGAGTTGGTCAAGTACTTTTCAGAGTGGTATGTACTGAGCAAAGTGCGAAAGTTTAGCATGAGATCTACTTGTACCACACAATTTCCTCCACTATTTCTGATTCAGTTCTGGAATGTGTCTGCTGTTAATGATCTATTCTTATCTAGAACACAAAATACAATACAGGCATACCACTGTACATTGCAATGTTTAATAGGAAAGCACTGTTTGGATTTCTGTTGTTCATGAGCAGAACAAGGGAGATGACAGAAGGTTATGGATGAATGCCTGTTGTCCTCCTTCACCAGAGAAAAGGAAATTAATGCAGACACATCAGCAATATGAGGATATCTTACAGCGAAAAAATGATTACACTAGTGTACAGTTTATTAATGCCATAGTAATGTTGCTTAATGTGTTACATTTGTTACACTTCTTTTTTTAAATGGACCTCTTGAATGTCACATTATTTTATGGGAATTTCCTATATTTTTCCATTTTGTTTTACTTCCAGTACATGAATGTACTGCTTCGTTTGCTGGAAGTTACCTTTGTTGATGTTTGTTTGAATAAAGAGCTACAGGTTCGTGTGCAGTTTTGAAAATTATATTTGTTGAAATGGGAGTCGATTAAATCTGGATTCGATATAATGAGTTTTCACTGAAATGGAGTCGATAATATAAGAT